>NC_044912.1:40751224-41079403 GCF_001633185.2 Quercus lobata | reverse complement strand
ATTGTTACAAAGTCAATATTTTTAGGTTGACAACTGTAAACAAATTATAACCTTTTAGAACTTAGTTTGTTTAGGGTTTTATTCTTAAAAATAGTTTGTCCAGGGTTTAGTCTAGAATCATTCAGTTAAATAAGACAAATGAAGTTTAGCATAGTTGAAGATTCAAGAAATCAGGATATATATATATATATATATATATCTATATATATATTTCTAAGTGCATATAAGTTTCACTTATCTCGACCGATCGAGATGCACATCTCAACTAATCGAGATTCATGCAGATTTCAGATCTGACTTTTTCTCTCAGTCATTTGATCTAGGGTTTTAATGAAACTTAAGGATATTTAAATAAACCCTAGAACATGTTTTTATACATTTGAGAGGGGAGTGTTTTGTACACAAATCTAGAGATTTTTCATACCCTTTTGGAGCTACAGCTGGAGACTTTGTATAAACAACAGATCCGATTATAAAACAAAGTTACTGCATCCAATCAACCATAGTTGTTGATATAAATCTTTGAGTGGAGATCTCAAAATCACAAGTGAGTAAGTAATACTTGAAGTAGCAGTAGATTTATGGGTAATTCCATTTAGGTTCAATAAAAGTATTACTATTAACACTTTTATTTTTATTATTTATTAGGTGAAAATACACTTTTGGTCCCTACATTTTGGGCTGATTCTCTACTTGGTCCCTAAATTGATTTCCCTCCTAGGTTAGTCCCATATTTCAGAAAATCATTTTTATTTTGGTCCCTGCCGTCAACCCAGTAACAAAAAAAATTTGCGGTGGCAAATGAAATGCACTGTATCCACAGTAAATGTTGACGTGGCTAAAGAAATAATATTAAAAAAAATTTGATTTCACATTTTTTTAAATGTCACGTTAGCATTTAAAATGGCACATCATCATATAAATTAATAATAAAAAAAATAATTTCTTGATTTTAATTTAAACTAGAAAATTAAAAACAAAAATGCTTATCAATTTTTAAAATTGATAAAAAAAATTTATAACAATTTTCTTAAATTTTCTTAGTCAACTAGCATAACATCACAAAAATTAAAATTTCAAATATTTAGACCAAAAAAAAAGGAAAAAAAAAAACCTAATACTTTACTAAATAAAAAACCTATTGTAGACAGTTGATTTTGCACTCATAATTTAATCTTGGAAGATGGCTAGAGTGACCATTCATATACCCAAAATTTACAGTTGCATTATATGCAGTAATTCATTCATTGCATATCATAAAAATGATCTTGAGCATCTAACGGTCTCGACGGTATCCCCGATTTCCAAATCAGACTGTCGGATTGAAAGATATCACATGATCATGTTTTCACAAATTGCATGCATTTTGTTTGGGTAGAACCGATCACGCATGATTAATTTGAATTAATTCTGATTGGTTAAAAAATTAAAATTAATTAAATAATTTTGTGATTGATTGTTGGTTAGTGTCTAAAATAAACCTGCTTGCATGAGAATAAAGTGGATAATCAGATAACAAAGAAATTGTGGATAATTAAAATTTTTTAGAATATTTATCTATAAGATAACTATCATTTTAAAGACCTGAATATCAAGAAAAAGAAATTAATTTTTAGAATACAAATTAAAAACATGTCTAGGTGAAATTCCCAACTCAAAAATCCTTAAAAAAGGAGTCCAAATCGAACAAACCTGAAAAGCGGGCTCGGCACCTAAGAGGGCTTGTCAGCACTCTTGGAGTGTCAATCGGCACATTGCAAGTGCCAATTGGCCCAAATGCCTGGCCCGGCCTGGGTACCTCTTGATTGAGATAAAACCAATCTTTTTCGAATTTTTGGAGATAAGGACGCATTCCAATTTGTATATGATCTTATTCAGCTTTTTTTTCAAGCATCCTAACCTCTATAAATAGAGGAAAAGATCAAAATTCAGGGCCCTTCTTTGCTAACTTTTTTGCTCCCCTTACGTTAAAGACGTTCTGGAAGCCTTAGCTTTAAGAATTTCTATTTTGTAAGTAAAGTATTTTAGACCTCAAAGAAGTGAACATTTCTTTGATTTCTAAAATATTCTTCCATTGAAGGGTACGCCCATGCAAGTTGGTATTTGATCTTGTTCTTGTGTCTATTTTTCTTTTCACTTAAATAATATGTTGTGTTGTTTATTCCATGAATTTTGTTAACATGTGTTTGATTTAATCATGATCTTGTTCATAATTCATACATGCCATGTTTATATGCTTAATTGGAATTGTCATTAACATGTGTGTGATTTAATTCTTTCCTCAATTTCAAAATCTACAATTAATCAACAATTTTTTTTTAAAAACAAAAACAGATCTGTATTTTCACTAAATACAGATCTGAAATTTTTTCTGGTCAAAAACATATTTGTATTTTCACTAAATACAAATCTGAAAATTTTTCTGGTAAAAAAAGGTTTGTATTTTCCTTAAATATAGATCTAAAAAAATTTTCTAGTAAAAAACAGGTCTGTATTTTCATTAGATACAGATTTGAAAATTTTTCTAAAAATTCTTTTAGTCAAAATAGATCTGTATTTTTATTAAATGCAGATCTGAATTTTTCAAGCATACAAAATAGGTCTATATTTTCATTAAATACAGATCAGAAAATTTTTCTGAAATAGTTTTCTTCTTAAATAAAAAATTGCATATTTTAAATTTTAAAGAATGAATTAATAGATAGTTTAAAGTTTTTATTTTTTTTATTTTTTTATGTCATTCCATGAATATGTAAAATATGTAATGCATGCATAATAGATTTGAATTATGAATATGAATAATTTTTTTAAAAAAAATCTCATTTTCTCAACCTTTCAAAACAAATTTGATTTTTATTAACCAAACCTCCTTTTTTTTTTTTTTTATCCTCTACAAAACAAATCTGATTTTTACAAACCAAATCATTTTTTTTAACCCTTTCAAAATAGATCTAATTTTTGTTAACCAAATTTCTCTTTTCTCAACCCTCCCAAACAAATCTCATTTTTTTTTTTTTTTTTATTTTAAAAAAGATGGCATATTCATAAGACAAATTTGTTTAAATTAATTTTGTTAAGTGTTTGTCACATGTGTTATACCATATCATTCAACATCATACAGAAGGGTATATAATGGTCAACAGAGTCTAGAAGACCAGACTTTGTCTGGGTGGAATGGGTGCCTAACACCTTCTCATTCCGTAACTTAACTCCTGAACTTAGGTTTTTGGATAGTAGACTAGTGTTTTATCTTTTGTTTTGGTAGATTGTAATTAGGATCAAAAGTTTGTAATTTTTACATAGATTGTGCTAAGACCAAAGCCTTGTAAAGTTATTCTACCAAGATGTAATTGCATAGTCAATTAATGAAATTGAGGTACTTTTTGGACATATAATTGTATTTTATTTTTTCTTATTTTTTTTAATAAGAAATAAGTGGCGACTCCACACAATTATCTAAAAGAGAGGAGCCTTAAGCACCCAAATCTCTTTTTTGAGAGCACCCCAAACCTTGGCGGTCTCTCACACCTACTATAAAAAATAATAATAATAAATACAAAAAACCAAACCCACGAACCGAACCTAGATATCTCTCTCTACCCCTTGAGTTCTCTCACTCTCCATTTCTCTCTTTAATCTGCTCCACTCCAAACCGAGAGACCATGGCAAAAGACATCAAGCTCCAAACCCAGACACCTATGGCCAAATAAAACAAACTCTTTCTTTGATCTACCCAAAAACCCACCTTGTTCTTCCTGATCGAGTTCATGAATTCATTGGGGACTCTCTTCATGTCATCGTAGCACTCGAAGTAGAACGGCACGTGCATCGCCTCCATTGCATAGGAGCAGTGTCATCGCGTTGGAGCTCCATCACCAGGTCGAGGCATGTGGGTCACAGATCGGGTTTGGTAAAGGGTTACGAAATTGAAGGAGATGATTTTTTTTTTTTTTTTTTTGCGTGTTTGTTTGCTAAGAGAGTGGGGAAAAGAACCATTCAGATCACTCTCTCTCTGACTTGGGTTTGTTTTTCCCTATGGGTGTTGATTTGTTTTAAATTTCTGGGTTTGGTTTTTTCATGTGGGTTTGATGATTTTTTCATGTTGGAGGTTTTGGTGGGAGATAGGGATTTTGTATGAATTTTTGCATGTTTATTTGCTAAGAAAATACAAGAAAAGAGAAGAAAATTTTAGATTATTTTAATTTTCTAGGCAACCTTAAAGAACATGTTACCCCTTGTTCTTTTGAAAATAATTAAATGTATGTTTTTTTTTTAATAATATTTAAATTATTTATTTTAATTATATTAATGTTTATTTTTAATTTTTTTTTTAAATTTTATGACCTAGTTTTTTTATTAATTTATACGCTGATGTGGCATTTTAAATGCTGACGTGGCATTTAAAAAATGCCAAATAAATTTTTTTAATATTATTTTATTAGCCACGTCAACAGTAAGTGCACACAGTGCATTCCGTTTGCTACCTTGGATTTTTCTATTACTGGATTGACAGCAGGAACCAAAATAAAAACAATTTTCTGAAATTAGATATTGACTTAGGACCAAATCGAGAATTGGTCCAAATATAAGAACCAAACAGTGTATTTTCACCTTATTATTTTTATCAAAGATGGCCGACATAACATAATCCTAGTCTTGGGCTCCTAGTAAACCCTAAAAAAAATTAATAATAATAATAATAATAATATAATAAATAAAAAGTTTTTTTTTGAGAAGCTATAAATAAATAAATAAAAAGTAAACCTTAAAAATTGGGATGGGAATTTGTTTTTTGCCAATGCATAGAACTAAAATTCACAAACCCATGAATCATAGCTGGATTTTTTTTTTTTTTTTTTAAATAACTATAAAATCCAAACTATTTTATTAGTTAGCTAAGGTTTGAAACTATTTTGGTATCTAACAAATCGAGTCCAAAGGAGTTGATTTTGGTGTATAAATCGAGTATATTGCACTCGATTTCCCATTGCACAGCAGCTGAGCTGGATACACTGTCCACGTAGGCTGGAAATCGAGCAGAAAAGGACTCACTTTTCCTCCATGAAAATCGAGCTCAAAGGACTCGGTTTTGTTTAATGGAAACTGAGCCCTCTGAACTCGATTTCAGTTAAGCCAAAACATGGATTTTTTTCTATCTTCCTTTCCTTTCTCTCCAAATGTCGTCCCACTCCACTTCCAAGCCCTAAAAACCCATGAACAAATCAAATCCAAAACAAAAAATCGAACCCACTCTCCAACGTGTTCTTCTCCTCCACTGGAGCGGCGGCGAGAAACCGTGTGTCCGATCAGATTTCCATCGCCTGAGTTTGGTAATTGGCGAGAAACCACCTGGGTTTGGTAATTGGCGCCTGGGTTTTTGCATCGTTGCTTCTTTCTTCCACTGGAGCGGCGGCGAGAAACCACACGGTTGCTGGGTTGCTTCTTTCTTCTACTGGGTTTTTGCTGGGTTGCTGGGTTTTTACATCGTTGCATCATTGCTTCTTGCTGGGTTTGGTAATCGGTGCTTGGTTTTGCTTGCTTCTTTCTTCTTGTTCATCGCGTTTTGATCTCTGTTTCTGCGTTACTAAATCAATTTCCACGAATTAAAACTGAGTCCAATGGACTCGATTTTTATGACGAAAACTGAGTCTATTAGACTCGATTTCCAAGCCTACATGGATAGTTCCTCCAGCTTAGCTGCTGGCACAAACCCAAAATCGACCCTAACGTGCTCGAATTGTTAGATAGCAAAATTGTTTCAAACCTTGGCCAACTAACAAAATAGTTTACTTTTTATGGTTATATCTGAAAAAATGCCACTAACTACTCGCTGAAGAATTATTCAGATAACCAACCCAATTTGTCTGAGGCAAACTCGGTGAGTCAATTATGTTTAGCTTTCACTCTTTCAGACAGCTACTATTGCTCAAACATAAGATGACCCAACTGGGTTTTCTTCAGCAAAATGCTTTCTTTATTGTGAAATCGTATGCATCAACAGGTTTTTCTGAATCAAAACACCAACAATGGCAACAAGAAAAGCATTCTTTTACATTGTCTTACCTCATAAACTCTTGTGGGTTGTCCTCAAAATCTGCTATTTTAGCATCACAGAAGGTACAATTGGGAAACCCAGATCGACCAGACTCAGTGCTTAGTCTTCTCAAAGAGCATGGGTTTACCAATACCCAGATCGCCAAACTTGTCAGAACGCACCCAATGTTGCTTTTATCTGATCCTGGGAAGACCCTTTTGCCCAAAATTGAATTTTTCCTTTCTAAGGTAGGGGTTTCAAGCTCTGACCTCACTCGGATTCTCACTTCAAGTCCTTTACTATTGGTTAGGAGTTTGGAAAACCATCTTATCCCCTGCTATAATTTCCTCAAGAGTGTACTTGTGGTGGACGAGAAAGTTATTACAACTTTGAAGCGGTCACAGCTTTCTTTTCTATTTGATGTAACTAATAATATGGTTCCAAATATTGCACTTCTGAGAGAATTTGGAGTACCTGAATCAGCCATCTCTTTCTTGGTGACCAATTTTCCGGGTAGTGCGTTCATTAAACATGCCAAGTTTGTTAAGGCTGTCCATGAGGTTAAGGAAATGGGATTTGATCCTTCGAAATTGGTATTTGTCCTAGCAATCCAGGTGATTTTGAAGATGAAGAAGCCAATGTGGGAATCTAAATTGGAAGTTTATAAGAGGTGGGGTTGGTCCAAGGATGTAGCTCTGTTAGCATTTAGAAGGAATCCAAATTTTGTGCTTTTTTCAGAAGAGAAGATCACAAAAACAATGGACTTCCTTGTACACAAAATGGGTTGGCCGTCAGCAGACATTGCTAAAAATCCTTCAGTTCTAGGTTTAAGCTTGGAGAAGAGGATTATCCCTAGGTGTTCAGTTGTTCAAGTTTTGTTAGCCAAGGATTTGATCAAGAATAAGTTCTCCTCAGCAACCTTTTTACTACCTAGCGAGAAGTGTTTTTTGGAAAAGTTTGTGATTAAATTTCAGGCCAATGTTGCTCAATTGTTGGATGTGTATCAAGGCAAGATGGATCTTCTGGATGTAGGAATTCAATCGGGGAAGGTATGTGGGATAGAACAGTAATAACATTCTGACTTCCAGTTTAATGTCTTTAATAATTTAAAGTTGATTAGCATTTTTTCATTGATTGTGATCTCCAATGAAAAAAAATCTGATATATCTAGCTGTGACATGGTTTGTCAATTCCAAAGTCACACACTTATCACTCCCTGTGTTCAACATATTCCTTTCCTTGCCACCCCAAAAAGAAGGATTTTGAAATAGGAGTCTCTCTGTTACAGAGGGGATGAGTAATTATGATGGCATTGGTATTTGATTGTATCCTGTTTTTAAGTGTTATGGATCTCTTAGCTTGATCCCAAGATGATTATATCATATGTTTGTTGCTTATGGCACTAGTGCGCTCAAGGCACAAAGTGCTGTGCACCCAGTGAATTCACCATTATGCCAACCTACACTGTGTATTGTAAGCATTAATGGAGAATTTGGAAAATTTTGAATTCTCTTAACGAGTCATGCTCTAAGCCTCAAATTAGATAGAGAAATTGGTGGCATTCTTGAATTGAACTTCTGTAAATGGCTGGTGTTTCCTGCTGTATTGCTGCATATTTGACTTAAACCTTTTGTGCCCCAAATCCTTTGATTTTAATTTACTGTCTTTGTGCATTGTTAGTTTTGTTGATTCTATTGGTGGGTGTGCATTGCATGGAAGTTTAGTGCTTAATGTATATAATGTGATCACAGACACGTCTCTCGAAAGTCACAGGTTGACTTCTTCAATGCCACTGCCTGGAACTATATTTCTACTTGGTGTTGGACCGAAAGAGAAACACTGCCGCTACAACAGCTGCTAACACTACTACTCAGATCAACAATCTAACCAACGACAGGGCTAAAGAAATAGTTTGAAATAACATTTATGTATATTGTGTCTGCTGTTTTTGTGGTGCAGGAATCCTCTCCATTTGAATACTCTGGTACTGAGTTGTTAATTAATTAGAGGAAATGCAAATTCTTTAGGGATGTACCCAGACTAATCAAGAGAATAAAGCTGGGTATCTCATAAGTACATCTAGTTTAGGTATTTTATGGCAACTTTCCAAGTCATATAGTTTTCCATTCTTCTTTGTCCTCGAACACCAACTCATGAGCATTAAAAGGTTTAGAAACCTTGGAATATAACCTAGGTGGATTGCCTTTTATCCATGCATATTCTGCTTTACATTTGTAAGTTTGGAGGTATATAAGAGAGGGAGTAGAAGATGTTTGTCAGTTTGAAGTTTGGAGTCATGGAGAGAGAGTCCAGTAGAGTAGAAGGTAAGAGATGTTTAGGGAGGGGAATGGTATCCTGGTATCCCTCTCCTTATTTAGACGTCTTAAAAATTAAGAGGGAAATAGATATCTTTGCCCTTGATTTGAATGTATTAAAAATTAAACGGGGAATAAATAAAAATGACAAGATATCATACAAATTAATAATTATACTCCTTTTATTTTATTATATTCCAAATTCTCCAATTTTTGAAAATTGATAGGGGCTTGGAGAACCCTCCATACCCTTTTTTATCTACTCCGCTTTCCTCCATCCAAGAACACAGTTAATAAGAGGATCCCAATTGTTCTTTAAGCCTTTTAGCCTGTCCCACCCACAGGCCACAGCCATATTGGCTTGTTTATTCCGTCCAGGAACAATGCATGAGGTGTCCCATTCACAGCATGTTGACTAGTGCATGCTTTTCAAGAAGCATCGTGGGAAGCTGGCGAGTTTAACTTGAAGCCAAACAATTCCATTTAGTCAAAAGCTAACATTGAGCAGCCAGAAAAGAAAAAGGACAAAGCGGATGAGGAGATTCTTCAATTCACATGCTTAATAAGAAAATTCAACTAAAGATAGAAAATTGCTAGTAAACAAATAATGAGATTGACTAGGGGGAAAATGGTTAGCAAGTCATGAACTTTCCAGGAAGGAAACATAAGGGGGAAAGGAAAAATCTGGCAGGTTATGGTAGGTGAAGTAGTGTATATAGTAAAAATTAGGTTCTTTACCTGAAGAACTATGTATATGTATTTGTATATAATGAAACAGATATATAAACTATAAAAATGCATCTCAAATGGAAAAAGTATCCATATAACCTTCAATGGTGCTCAACCTGGGGTGACCCCTGCATTTATTCCAAAGAAATGAAAAAAAAAAGAATAAAAAGAACCAAACTAACTTGTTATTCTTGGGACATCAAAATCCAACATTCTCATTTACTAATTACTTCATGGGATGAGACCAAAAATATTGTACAATACTCAATACAATACCGGACCTGGCAACACCATTGCCAAACACTAATCACACTCAACTTCTGATGCCAATTTTTACTATTTCTGAAGGCCTGTAAGCTTGCTAATGGTTATCATGTCGAATTGGTCGGACAGGCAAGCTTGGATTTGAGCTGATAGCTCTTGTGCCACAAAACGCATGGTGGGTCGTGCCTCTGGAGAGTCACGCACACATGCTAAGGCTATTGTCACTACAAACACCACCTCCTCTGCTATATGGCCTGTTGGTGGTGGAAGTCCTTGGTCTAGCACATCCTTTAATAGAATTTCTGCACTGTCTTCAATTGATGTCGCTGTTCTCGATGTGAATGTCAAGGAAGATATGAGCTCCCTTGGGTGCCTTCCCATTATAACTTCTAATGCTACCACTCCAAAGCTATAAACGTCACATTTATCTGTTAATCGCATTGTAAGCGCAAGCTCTGCACAATCATAAAACAAATTCAATAATCTAATAAAACATTGTCACCAAAACATCTACCAAACTAATCAATGTTAACAAATTTACGCGGACACATTCATTTGGCAACAAGACAAGAAAAAAACTAAATAATATGGGAAGCCTTCTTTTCATTTAGGGAAACATTTTTAGGCCAGAACAATAATTCAGATTCTAGGAAGTTAGATTGTTAGCTTACCTGGAGCCATGTAGCCATAAGATCCAGCAATTGTTGTCCAATTAGTCGTATCTGGGTTCAACAATCTTGCAACTCCAAAATCTGAGAGTCGTGGCTCAAACTCAGACTCGAGCAATATGTTATTCACAGTTATGTCTCGGTGCACAATTGGTGGAGAGCAATCATGGTGCAAGTAAGCAACTGCATGAGCCACACCTTGCACAATTCTCACCCTTGTATCCCAGTTCAGCTCCGCTTTCCCTTCCAACCCATACAATGCATTTCCCAAACTGCCTCTCTCTACATATTCATAGACCAAGTACATGTACCCCCTCATTGAACAAAACCCATAAAGCTTAATGATATTCCGGTGCCTAACTTCTGTCAACACACGAATCTCAGTCTCAAAACTCTGGCGATTGGCTGCTGGAATGTCAGTGGAGTCTGACATGTTGAGCCTTTTAACAGCAACAATTTGACCTGTTGGCAATGCTGCTCTGTAAACGGTTCCAAATCCACCTTTTCCCACGCAGTACTTCTCATTGAAGTCCTCAGTGGCCTTCACAAGATCCCCAAATGTGAATTTACCTTCTCTTTCCCATATCAATGACCGAGAGTTCCCATCAGTCTCTCCAATTCTTCTGCTTTCTTCATCATGGAATTTGGCTTTCCGGTAAAATATTATGAATACAGCAACAATAATTGCAAGCAATAAAAGGCCACAAACCGGAATGAGGACAGCAATTAGAAGTGTATTAGAATGCTTTTTCTTTGTGGAATCTGTGTAACAAGTACTTAGTCCTGCTGCATTTCCACACAGACCTGAGTTTCCAATGTATGCATTTGCAGGTGCCTCTTCGAAAACTTTACTAGTTGGGATTTGACCTGTTAACTTGTTAAAGGAAAAATCAATGGAGCTGGGGAGTAGACTAACCATGCTCGTAAATAATGCCGGGATCTCCCCTGAGAGCTGGTTATGTGAAATGTTAAAACTTTCCAATGATGTAAGCTTTGCCAGGTTTGAAGGAATTGTTCCTGAGAGTGAATTGCTGCTGAGGTCTAACAAGACATTCAATGCATTTAAATTACCAAGTTCAGAAGGTATTTCATCCAATAGGTTATTGTCGCTCAAGTCCAAGCTCAATAATCTCTCACAATTCCCAAGCTCTTTTGGTATGTTCCCAGTTAATTTGTTCTCAGACAAATCAAGTTCCTCCAGCTGAACCAAACTGCCTAGGCTCTGAGGAATCTCTCCTGTCAGAAGATTCTTGCTCAGATTGAGCTCAAACAGGCTTAGATTTCCCAATGCACTTGGAATTTGCCCAGACAATTCGTTTGAGTCAAGAATTAAAGAGTGCAATTGAGGCAACCTCCCAAGCTCAGCAGGGATTTCACCCGAAATTCTGTTTCTTCCCATCTCTAAATTGGTTAGAGATCCACATTCTGCCCACTCCGGTGAGATTATGCCAATAAATTGATTGTCATTAAGAGAAATGAAATAAAGATTTGGATGAACCCCAAATGCATTTGTGATGTTGCCATTGAAGTTGTTCCCATCAAATCGCACTCTCTGTAGTAGCGAACAATTTCTCAAGCACTCAGGCAATGGCCCTGTGAAGTTGTTATTATTCACTGTGAAATTTTGAAGACTGAAGCCACTACACAATTCAGGTGGCAGTTCTCCAGAGAAGCTGTTGTTCGAAAAGCTAACACTGCTTAGAGAAGGACTAAACTTCCCAAAGTCACTTGGAATATTACCCGAGAAGTTATTGGTGAAAAGAGAGATTTTCTGTAAATTACTGAGGCCAGATATGGTATCTGGCAATTCCCCGTATAGTTGGTTAGTGCTGAGATCAATAATTTGCAGCAAAGTCATATTTCCAATTGCCGGTGGGATTGTGCCAGTGAGATTGTTTGAGAAAAGTTGTAAGGTCTGAAGGTTTGTGAGGTTCCACAGTGCTAGAGGAATTGGACCAGACAGGTGGTTGTTTGATAGGTCTAGTTCTGTCAAATCTTTCAAGTTACCTACCTCAGATGGAATTGAACCTGTGAACGTATTATTGAACAGTAAAACAAGATTGAGTTTGGTCAACATGCCAATTTCCAGTGGAATTTTGCCAGTGAAAAGATTGTTCTGAAGCTGCAAAGTGGTTAATTCTGTCCAGTTGCTGAGAAAGTAAGGTGAGATCTCACCGGAAAGGTTATTTTCAGATAAACCCAAGTCGGTAACTTTGGTCAAGTTGGTTAAAGACAGAGGCACTTCCCCTGTGAGTGAATTGGAAGCCAGGGCCAAGTAGGTGAGTTTAGTACAAAAGCCTAGCTCAGAAGGGATTGTAGAATTCAAGGAATTCCATCTAACATCGAGTTGCGAGAGCTCTGTCAACTGACCAATTGAAGAGGGAATTTTCCCTTCAAATGAATTGTTGTACAGTTCTACAATTTGAAGATTGGACATTGACCCAATATTTTCAGGAATTACACCACTGAACTTGTTTCGTCCTAGATGAAGATCTATGAATTTGGAAAGCTTGGTGATGTTTGGGGACACTGGTCCCTGGAACAAATTGTCAGTTAGATTAAGGTACTCAAGCTTGTCAAGATTGGTAAATACCATTTCTGGTACTGTTCCATTCAACTGATTCTGTGCCAAATCCAAGTAAGTCAAGTTTTGGCAATAAAGTATAAATCCTGGGAACCCAGAAGTGAGCTGATTATAACCAAAGCTAAGCCAGGTCAACAAAGGCATGGTCAAGAACTTAGACCAGTCAGGTGTTTCTAAGTAGTTTGAACCAAGGTCTAAGTGCCATACCTTTTGAAAATTTCTGAACTGATAGGGGATTTTACCAGTAAGATAGTTGTTGTAGAAGCTTACGTACTGGAGCTTTGTTAACTGGCCTATTTCCGAAGGTATAGGTCCGCTGAGATTGTTGTTGCTGAGGTCAAAGCGAGTGACATCAAGAAATGGAGTGAAGTTGAACTGGGCTAGTGTTCCATTGAGTTTGGCGCCAGAGATGATTATTTCGGAGACTGTCCCGGTTGAGTCGCAGACAATGCCATTCCATTTGCAAAGGTTGGTAAGGTTGGTAGAGGACCATGAACTGAGAAAAGAAGAAGGGAGGAGGCTGTTTTTCCATTGGATAAGAGCTCCTGCTTGTGTTGCAGGTGATGCTATGGTCTTTAGTGAAAGTAAGGAGAGCAAGAAAATGTGAAGGAGAAGAGGAGAAGACTTTAGAATTTTTGCCATGCTTGGTTTTTATGTTTCGCATGTTATGCCTCCTGATCTAGTTTACTTTTAATAGCGAGGAGAGGTGGAGATATTTCCAGTGGTATTGAAAGTGAAACTTTTGGCATCTCAGTCCACATGTTAGGAAGTCCTTAAATTCCACGAGAGAATGTTCAAATCTGATGGCTTAATAAGATTTACATATTTTTGTCTATTTTCTTAAAAGTAGAAAAGGTGAGAATTGAAGATGGGATTAATTCACTTACAGGCCAATTTTACTCTAACCAGAAGCTGACCAGATTGGGATGTGCTGAATTTGATGAATGTATCAAGGTGAAAATTTTCCTACAATTTAAATATAGGTTGTATGTGACTTCTTTCATGATGCATACCCAATTAAATCCATACCCACATACCCCATATCAAGATGCTTAATTAGGGGTGTGATTTAACCAGATTGGGATTGGCTGTTGTTCGTTTTGCATATTTTGAATATGTTCCATGTAACATGTATCACTTATTTTAAATTTTCTGTATATGAATGTGCCGAGTTTGGCTGCATGTACTAATGTAATGATTTACATGATTGTAAATGTATGTGTGGGTTAATACGAGCCGTGTATACGTGCATGTTTGAATATCACGTCACATGTCATGCCTCTTGTTAATGATATAAAGATTAAAGAACAATATAGGTTTTGGTACTACGTGGTCTCTAATTTCCTAGATATCACAAAAGCGTTGAAAAGTCAGGTTGCCTAGAAAATGGTTAGAAAACAGTTAATGAGATTAACTAGAGGAAAAATTATTTGGTAGTCAAGTGATGAACTTTCCAGGAAGGAAACACAACGGAGAAAAAGAAAAAGGTTTTCTGGTACAAGTGAAATTAGGTTATGGCATGTCAAGTATTGTATAAGAGCATTCTCATCAGGTCTTGTATATGCTATAAATGTTATTTTTTAGCATCTTAAACACAAAAATCCACTCCATCAAACCTAGTAAATGCTATAAAATTTGCAATAGTGCTACAATGCACTCTCATTTTTGAGAGCATACTATAGTAAGATTGTATAATATTTTATTAATTAATTTATTCTCTCTCTCCAGCTCTCTGTCTCCCACATCTCTCTCTTTCTCTGGTTCTCTCTCCGTGTCCCACATCTCTTTCATTTCCTCACTCCCTCTCTCTTTCTCATTTCCTCACTCTCTCTCTCTCTCTCTCTCTCTCTCTCTCTCTCTCTCTCTCTCTCTCTCTCTGTGTCAACAAGATCGTATGTTTGAGATCAGCTTGCTGGCGAGGAGTACGGCGTGATGGCGTGAGATCGGTGTGGAGGAGATCGATGTGGAGACCGGTGTGGAGATTGGCATGTTGTGTGTTTTCTTGTGGTTCTTGTGGCCGGTGTCTTGTGGTTCTTGTGGCGGTTTTTTGTGGTTCTTGTGGTAGTGGTTTCTTGGTGGTACTTGTTGTGATTGGAGCTATGGCTGTAATGTTTGGTGGGTATTGGTGGTGCTTGGCAACGGTTTTGATGGGGTTGAGATTGGGGTGGTGGGTTTTGGTTGGGGTTGAGAATGAGGTGGGTGGGAGGTGGTGGGTTTGAAGCAAAGTGAAAAGTCAGAGCCAATGATAGAGATCAACGGTCTGAAATTCACGTACTCGGGAATCGACGGTCATCCTTCGCCAGGTTTCACTCCTTTAATCGAAGATTTCTCTCTCTCTTCACTCCGGTGATCATTGCCTCCTTGTTGGATCCAATGACGTTGGTTCGTTCTATTGTTTCTTTTTTCATACTCTGTTTTTTCGTTAATACTAATCTTTGTTTGGTTTCCCAGAAAATGGAGGGAAAGAAAAATCAAAATTAGAAATTGAGATATTAATGTATTGATTTTTAGGTTCAACTAGTCGCTAACCTGTGCAATGCACAAGATAGTTAAATTTAAAATCACTTACATTTATAATAACAAAGGTAAAACAAATGTGTGACTGCATTAAAGATAAATTAATATAAATGAATCTTTTTTTTTTTTTTTTGAATCTAAATGAATCTAAATGCTTAGAAAGGCTTTTAGAATAATTTCCCAAAAATTGAAGAGACCAATTTGATACTGTTAAGGTCTAAAAAATAATAATTGTGACTTCTTAGGATCAAGCATGCTATCTACTCTAGTCAGACCTAAAACACTATTATGCCATCATAAAAAATAAAGGATTTTCAAATTTTAACATAAATATGATTCTAGAATTCCATCTATTCTTTTTATTCTTCTTAAACATGCACCTCTAAATTCTAATTAACATGGAATATGAGCTTAAAGGAAATCAAATATCAATAAGAGCCTAATTAGTCTAGCAAAAATAAACTAAAAGAAAAAAGAGAATACAACATAAAAATAAAAATGGTCATTTTTTTTATAAAAAAAAATAAGGCAATGAGAGAATTTTATGCAAAATCTACATTCATTTTTGCACCAACAAATCTATACGACTTCATATTACATATAAATTAACGTTATTTTCTAATATAAATTATTACATATAAATAAACCTCATTACATAAATATATTCTACACTTATATGATTTTGGAGATCATTCACCTAACAATCTTCACCGAAGCATCCTCTTTCTAGAGTCCCATATCTTTTCTTTAAACCTACATATGAACAATTTTAAGTGAAATAGTTTTAGCCAATGAATTCGAGTAAATAAAAGTCACTTTTGCCCAAATCTAAGTGCCCTTTTTTTCTCCTTTTGGAGTGTGGGTGGGTTTTGCCTTTTCTAATTGCATGCTCTTACTATGCAAAACCAAAAACAAAAGATCCTAGAGTTTCTTATTTTCAACATCTTATAGCCTTACACATCATCAAACACCATCAGCATGAGATGTTAATTCTGTGAAGCAATGTGAAAAAGAGTTGGAAGACATTATCTGGCAAATTGACTGAAGCCATCCTGTTCATATATTCATTGCATGCATGTGTGCAAAATAAAAAATAAATTTTGTTTTCTTTGCTCACCATGAACAATATATATCAATCTTAATTGAGCACATATGAGTTCAAAATAAAGATAGCAATATCAATTTTTGTCTTTGGTGATTTTTCACTTTCATCAACCAAGACCATTTGTTATAATGAGGAGCTACGTCATTGTAGAGTTTATATATGGTATAGAATACTAGAAATGGCAATTGACAACACAACCACATGCATCTTATTTCATTCATATATACTTTAGTTCATCTTATTCATTCAAGTCAAAATTTACTTCTCAAAGAAATGAAGGGGACACCCCAATGATGCAGTCATTTACAGTAAACTTAATCCAAAAGTTCAAACTTTGAATCTGAGTATCATGAATAACCTAAACTTGAAACAATAGATTTTCCATGAAAACCGAACAAATTATGGATAGAATTTGAAGCATTCAAAAGCATCAATCATTGCTTTTTTTATAATAGATATATAGAATCAAAATGGGTAAAATATTATTTTGGTTCCTAAACTTTATCAAAAGTTTGTTTTTCATCCTTGAACTTTAAGGAGTTCATTTTTCTTCCCTAAACTATTGAAAAGTTCGTTTTTCATCCCTAAACTATTGAAAATGTTTTATTTATATTCTTAAACTTTACTTTTCATCCCTAAATTATTGAAATCAATTCCTTTTACATCCCTATTTTTGTCTCTAAACCATTAAAAAAACTCTTTACAAAGTTTAGGGATAAAAAAATAACTTTTTAAAGTTTAGGGACGAAAAACAAATTTTTGTCAAAGTTTAGGGACCAAAATATTATTTTACCCAATCAAAATTCATGGCTATGTATAGTAGATTGCTTTATAGTTCCTATGCTACAATAAATTCCATGATAATTGTTATGCCAATTCTTTGAAGATAAAAAAATCTCACCAAAGTGTACTTATAGGAACTTGTTTGGACTCGTCAAACTTCATAAGGTCGGAGATGTGAAACACAATTTATACATTATAAATAAATTGAAACTAAATAAAACTCACCAACATTCTACCTTTTCATACTGGAAAACCTATCAGCATCAGCCATTGTAGTTGGCTTTGATGCTTCAACAATAGGACATCATTCCAAATTTAGAGGTTAGAGCAAATGGCTAATAATTTACAAAGGGGCACAATAATCTCATAAAATCATAACAGTACATTTAAAAATATAAATAAAAAAATAAAAAGCCTACCTATTATGACCCACAGCCTCAATTCTCCCTTTTTTTTCTTTATTTTGTTGGTAATACTGCTCTTTGATGAAATCAACAATAAGCAAAATTAGTCAAAGCAAGCAATGAAAAGCCTACCTATTATGACCCACAGACTCAATTCTCCCTTTCTCTTTTTATTTTTTATTATTATTTATTTTATTGGTAATACTGCTCTTTGATGAAATCAACAATAAGCAAAATTAGTCAAAGCAAGCAATGAAAAAAAAATTTAAACCATTCCTAGGAAGTGCAAAGTAGCAAGAAAGAAAATTAAACCTATAAACAATATGCACAAAATTTGCTGTCTATCATAGTAAATGACATATTAGTTAATTCATGGAGTCATAAAAGTAGTTAAGTGCCCGTTTGTTTCCACATTTTGAGCCCAAAAAGCGCTTTTTGAAAAAAGTCAGGCCTAAAATTGCGTTTGGTTAAGCCAAAACACAACTTTTTGATAAAAGTTGTGTTTTGGGCATAGGCCAAAAACGCGGACTGAATGTGGAAATTTTATGGACCTCTAAGAGTCCATAAATGAAAACGCACACTGCGCGTTTTGATGGGTTACCGTTGCTAATGATGAAATTACAGAAATACCCATGAACAAACACAGAACAAACATTACAAATCATAACAATAAACAATCTTTCTCTCAAACATCTCTAAACTCAAGCATAATCAAATTACCAGAATACAAACTCAAAACACAGTTTTAAAATTAATCAAATCATAACAATAAAAGCAAAAAAAGAAAAGAAAAAAAGACAAAGGACAGAAGCCAGCTGACCCATCTGGACTAGGTTGGGGACGAAGATGAGCAACAGCACGAAGATGAGAGCTCCTTGGAATGTTCTTGAATGAGGGAGAAAAGGAAAATTTTCTTATCACAGAGAGAGTTTTGGAATCAAGTAAAAAAAAAAAAAAAAAAAAAGAGAGGGAGCTGGGGAAAGAAAGAGCTCCTGGAACGTTCTGATGAATGAGGGAGAATAAGGGAGAAAAAGAGAGTAAAAAGAGAGGTAGAGATAGTGGAGAACGTGTGGAGGAGAAAAAAAAAATAAAACTAAAACGTATGGTTGAAAGTGAAATGGAAAAAGAAAAAATAATATAAAAAATAAAAAATCCTAATTGAGAAATGCTACTGTAATATTTTCACAATATTTTCACAATAAATTTTAAGTAACAGATTGTTATTAGTTAATATTGGTTAGTAAAAAATAATTTCAGTTGTGGGTTCAAATTAGAACTAGTAACAACTTTCCACATAAATTTTGTTGTGAAAATATTGCGAAAAATGTTGTGAATGTAACATTTCTCATAATAAATTTTACACAGTAATTTGTTATTGGTTCTCATTTGAACCTACTAATGACATTAGTATTTTTCTTATCTACCATTAACAACTTGTCATATAGACTTTATTGTGAAATTTTTGTAAAAATGTTGTGTCCATAACTTGCATTAAGAGAGATAATTTAAACAAAAAATTCACTTATATATATATATATATATATATCTTGTCCTTTTTGGTAATTTATAACTCAAACCTCCACTTTTATAAGTGCTAGCCAAACACTCAGCTTTTTCAAAAAACACTTTTTAACAGTTTTTACCAAATATTCAGCTTTTTAAAAATGCACTTTTTCATTATGCACTTTTTGAAAACTTCACTTTTTCATTATGCACTTTTACAAAAAGCTGAACCAAACTCACCCTAAGTTGTCTACAATCAAATTAATTTTTTATTTAAATAAATATATTTGGGAAATTTATATTATAATCAAATTAATCATTTGCATAGAAAAATTAATTTTTTACGACCATAGTATAGCTACTTAGATTTATCACAACATGAGGATGGGAAAAAACTTTGAATGGAAAGGTTTCACATAAAATTTAAAAGAGATTTCACCAAGCATATGTTTTGCAACACCAAAAGAACACCTATAGAATAGATTAATTCAAAGCAACCCAAAAAGAAGATTCAAGAGAAAATGCTAACCATTTCATCTCATTAAGCAATTAAGTTCCCAACAGATAGGCCCATGACTGTAGGATATTGGCCAACAACTTTGATGACCTTGAAATAAACTGAATTTCTGCATTTTGATTAAACAATGAGAAAAATAGTATAAGACCCAAGATAAATAAATAAATAAAACAAACAAATTTCATCCAATAGTAGAGAGAGAAACCACCCCCTTAGAACCAAACACAATCCTGAACATCTGCTAGATTAATGAATGACTTTAATTACCAACCTTAAAACTATTAAAGGTAGCTTTTGCTTGCTTGCCAATTCAAGATCTGTCAACCAAACCAAAACTCACAATTGGAGAATGTATATGTTTTCTAAAAGAATAGAATCAAAAGAAACCTAAAATCAAGTTCAAAGAATAGGTGCCATCCAAAGAAGCCAGTAATTCATTTTAAGTTGGAGAAACATAATCCCAAAAAAAAAAAAAAAAAAATTGTTGGCAACTTTTGTTATTTTGTATGAAAAATGCCATTTTAAAAAAAGGCCAATGAAACATCACTTAAGAATTTTATCAAACTATTTGTGCACATGTAACACTATGAAATTTATCCAAGTTTAAAGTAGGGGTTTAAATAGTAGCACGAAAATTATGAATTGATGCATAATTCAAATGTAATAACAAAACTCTAAATAATCACTATCTAACACAGCCAATTTGCTTCAAAATAAAGGATACCATTTAACCACATATTAAAACAACTTTAAATATAACAACTTGCTAAGCATGGCCTCCAAATTATTTGCAAATTAAAGATTTATCAACCAACTAATTATTGCCATAGTCTCCATATATATTCACACATCCATTTCTTGATCCCAAAAAAAACTACTTTCTATTCTTCCCATATGTTTCAATTTGCATTTCCATGAATTGGGCTTTATGTAATACTACAAAATAAGTAAAAATTCTTCAAATCCCACGTTTAGAAATAAAACATTTCATTCATATAGTAAATTTCAACGAAACCCACCCTTTAAATCATTGTGCAGGACAACTCAGTCTTCGAGGTTGGAGAAACGAATAGCCTAGGAGGCGATCATCAAGGCCACTCTCGCCTTCAACAACACCGTTATCAATAGCTCCAATTTAAATAGCTTGGATTCAACCATCATGCTTCTTCATCATTGTTAGATTCAAAGAAAGGCGAGAGGTAAGAAGAAGGAAGGGTTGTAGAATGAGAGAATGTGCTTTGGTGTTTTAGATAGACGGACAGAGAGAAGAATGTAGAGAGAGATAAAGAAAGAAGTTGAGGGAGAAGGAATATGAAAAGTACAAATTTGTTACTTCTTAAAACCGGAATGTTGTGTTTGTTGGTTTTTAAGGGAAAATGTTAGTGAGAATTAGATTAAGAGTTTGAAACTGTAGGTTTTGGCAAAGATGAAGAGAGAAACTTGTTAACGTGTATTAGGGTATGTGGGCTTTAGGCCCACCTTGTTTACTTGTATAGCACACTTACTTGTACTGCACACTCTGCCTCTTATATAAAGGCACTTATGTATATTCTATTACTTGAGAAATACAATACAATCATTCAGTATTTCTAACATGGTATCAGAGCCATTGCTCTAATTTTCTTGTGTCTTGCAATCCTGTCTTCGTTGGTATTTTTCGCTGCCTCGACTTCATCGGTCAGTAAACCTTTTCCGTGCCCTCTCCTGACTGTTCCATCGTCGTCAGAGGTGCAAAGGTTGAATCTTCACCGCCAGAAGCTCGATCACCGCCACCAAGATCACTGCTTCCGTCGGATCTTCCACACCGGATCTCCGATTAAGACATAAGACCTATCACCGGGTAGATCTTCAACCGATCTACACAAAGCCGCCAGAATCACCACCAGCTGACCATTCACGCGCTTCCACGTGCCGGTCAAAGATTCCGCAGCTTGTCCACGCGCCTCACGTGCCACCACTGTTGCTCCGATCAACTCACCGCCGACTTCATCGGAATCGTCTTTCTCCGATCTACATAACCGGAGAAAAATCGGCCTGATCGGAATCTCCACGCGCTCTCACGCGCCGACCAAAGTTCCGGCGAGATTGACTCACACGCCTCACGCGCTCCACGCGCCGCTGTGCACCTGCTGACGTCATCGTTGACGTCATCATCCACGTCAGCCCTAGTTGAGGTCTTCAGCTTACGTCATCATAGTGGTTGACCGTTGACTTTGACTTTGATCGTTGACTTTTCTCAGGGTTGACTTTTTGCAGTCCAGGTGCTCCTTACCCAGTTTTCCGCGTAGATTTCATTTTTGCAATCATTTTTGCATATTTTGCTTCTAAATGAAAAATAAGGACAGGTCTTCTTCTTGTTGCAATAATCGTCGCCGACAATCCAGCAAACGTTTTTGCAATTTTTGCAAACGTTTTGGCCACAATATTGAGACTTGCTATCATCGCAACAAATCAGCTGTGTCAATTTCTGCTGCTACTGTTGCTAACACTGAGAGTGTCCAACCAATGGCTCCCATCTTTGCATAGTCTAAGTCTTCAGGACGCACTTTCACCATGTCCACAGATAACCTTAAAAATATCTTCGCCAATGTCATTCGTATGGTTGGTAATGCATCTTATTCCTCTTCTCTCTCAACTTTATCTGGTATGTCTCCTTCCTCTTGGCTTATGGGTTCTGCTTGTTGTAATCACATAACTCCTCACTCGTCCTTATTTTCTGAACTTAAACCTGCACCACACTCTCTTAATATTCACACAGCAAATGGTTCCACTATGTCTGGTCATAATATAGGTTCCATTTCGACCTCCAATCTCTTGGTTCCTAGTGTCTTTAATGTTCCTGACCTTTCTTACAATTTATTTTCTGTGGGACAATTAGCTGAGTTAGGTTATCGCATTATCTTTGATTATTCTGGGTGTATTGTGCAGGATCCAAGGACGGGACAAGAGCTTGGGACCGATCCTAGAGTTGGGTGTATGTTTCCCGTGGACAACCTTTGTCTTCCACTTGTTGCTCATGTTTCTGTTGTTGCAGCTACTGTAGTTTCTTCTACTCCTTCCCTTACACTTTGGCATGCTCGACTTGGTCATGTATCTTCCTCTCAAGTACAACAATTGGCTTCTAGAGGTTTGTTAGGTTTAGTGTCTACAGAAAATTTTGATTGTATTTCATGTCAGTTAGGAAAACAACCAGCTTTGCCTTTCAATACTAGTGAATCAATATCCACTGATATCTTTGACCTTATTCATTCTGATGTTTGGGGGCCTTCCTCTGTCTCTAGTATTGGTGGATCTCGATATTTTGTTGTCTTTGTTGATGATTACTCTTGCTATAGCTGGATTTTTAATATGAAACATCGTTCTGAGTTATTGCAAGTATATTCTAATTTTGCAAAAATGGTTGAAACTCAATTTTCCAAACGTATCAAAAATTTTCGATCTGATAATGCTCTTGAGTACACTCAATATGCTTTCCAAGCTGTTTTGCATTCCTATGGCACTGTTCATCAACTAACTTGTCCAGGTACCTCTCAGTAAAATGGTAGAGCCGAACAAAAACTTCGTCATATTCTTGACACTGTTCGTGCTCTTCTTCTCTCTGCCAAAGTTCCTACTCCTTTTTGGGGTGAAGCTGCCCTTCATGCTGTTCATGCTATTAATCGCATTCCAAGTCCTGTTATTCAAAATCAAACTCCATATGAGTGCCTTTTTGGGTCACCTCTAGACTATCACCACCTTCGCTCCTTCGGTTCTGCTTGTTTCGTTCTTCTTCAGCCACATGAGCATAACAAACTTGAGTCTCGGTCAAGGCTTTGTTGTTTTTTTGGCTACGGCGAAACTCAAAAGGGGTATCGGTGTTATGATCCTATCTCTCATCGTCTTCGTATCTCCCGCAATGTTGTCTTTTGGGAACATCGCTCCTTTGTCGAGCTCTCTCACTTCCGTGCCTCCCTATCTTCCTCCTTTGTTTTAGATCTTTTTCCAGATGAGGCACATATTCCTTCTGTAACTGCTCCTGATCCTCCTATAGTTGCTCTAGATCCTCCTATAGACTTTTCTATCCAACCACCAGATACCTTTGATGCCTTTTCGTAGTTCACCTTTTAATGAACAGGTGGAAGATGCACAGGTTGAAGACGAGCTACCCAACCCTGAGCTTAGGTCCCTTGCTCCTGCTTCGCCTGAAGATCTTGCACAAGAAATTCCACCTCGTCACTCAACTCAAGTAAGATCCATTCCTACACATTTACTTGATTATCATTGTTACACTGCTCTTGTTACACTGCATGAGCCTCACACATATCGTGAGGCTTCCACTGACCCTTTGTGGCAGATTGCAATGAAAGAGAAACTTGATGCATTATCTAAAAATCATACTTGGGATTTGGTGACTCTCCCCCCTGGGAAATCTGTGGTTGGTTGTAAGTGGATCTACAAGATTAAGACTCGCTCTGATGGGTCCATTGAGCGCTACAAAGCTCGTCTTGTTGCAAAAGGTTTTACACAGGAGTATGGGATTGATTATGAAGAGACCTTTACTCCGGTTGCTCGTATCCCATCTGTTCGAGCTCTCTTAGCCGTTGCTACTGCCAGAAAATGGGACCTTTTTCAGATGGATGTCAAAAATGCATTCCTTAATGGGGATTTAAGTGAAGAAGTTTATATGCAACCTCCTCCTGGTCTCTCTGTTGAATCAAATAAGGTTTGTTACCTTCGGCGTGCTCTTTATGGCCTTAAACAAGCTCCACGAGCTTGGTTTGCCAAATTCAGCTCTACCATCTCTCGCTTAGGTTACATGACCAGTCATTATGATTCTGCCTTATTTCTTCGTCGCATTAATAAAGGCACTATTTTACTTCTCCTGTATGTGGATGATATGATCATAACTGGTGATGACCTTAGTGGCATTCAAGAACTCAAGGGTTTTCTTAGTCAATAGTTTGAGATGAAAGATCTTGGACATCTCAGCTACTTCTTGGGTCTTAAAATCACTCATTCTACAGATGGACTTTATATTACTCAAGCCAAGTATGCCTTTGAACTCTTGTCTCGAGCTGGACTCACTGATAGCAAGACTGTTGACACTTCAGTTGAGTTTAATGCGCATCTAACTCCGTCAGGGGGGAAACCGTTGTCTAATCCTTCTCTTTACAGATGCTTGGTTGGCAGCCTAGTTTATCTTACTGTCACTCGTCCAGACATTTCCTATGCTGTTCACCAGGTGAGTCAGTATCTGTCTGCTCCATGATCGACTCACTATGCTGCTGTTCTGCGCATACTTCGATACCTAAAGGGCACTCTCTTCCATGGTCTTTTCTACTTTGCTCAGTCTCCTCTTGTTCTCTGTGCATTTTCTGATGCTGATTAAGCAGGAGATCCCACTGATCGCAGGTCCACCACTAGGTATTGCTTTCTTCTTGGTTCTTCTTTGATTTCTTAGCGAAGTAAGAAACAAACTCATGTGGCCCGCTCCAGTACTGAAGCAGAATATCGTGCCCTTGCTGATACCACATCTGAGCTCCTTTGGCTACGGTGGCTTCTCAAAGACTTAGGTGTATCCACATCCTCTGCTACTCCTCTTTATTGTGACAACCAGAGTGCCATTCATATTGCTCACAATGATGTCTTCCATGAACGGACTAAACACATCGAGATTGATTGTCATTTTATCCGTTATCATCTTGTCCATGGTGCTCTCAAGCTGATCTCAGTTTCTTCTAAAAATCAACTTGCAGATATCTTCACCAAGTTTCATCCTAAAGGACGTCTTCGCACTTTGGTTGACAACCTCAAGTTGGTCTCACATCCACCTTGAGTTTGAGGGGGGCTGTTAACATGTATTAGGGTATGTGGGCTTTAGGCCCACCTTGTTTACTTGTATAGCACACTTACTTGTACTGCACACTCTGCCTCCTATATAAAGGCACTTATGTATATTATATTACTTGAGAAATACAATACAATCATTCAGTATTTCTAACAAAACTGATATAAATAAACATATAGATATATAGATATAGTGGTGGAAATTATGGTGAAGATAGTGGTGGGAATTAATAAATGGGCTTATGGTGGAGATGGTGGTGGGAATTAAATTAATAAGAAGTAGGCTTTATAATGGAAATAGAGGTGAGGTTTGTAACTTCCTAAAGCCAGAACGTTGTGTTTGTTGGTTTTTAAGGGAAAATGCTAGTGAGAATTCGATTAAGAGTTTGAAACTGTAGGTTTTGGCAAAGATGAAGAGACAAACTTATATAGATATAGATATAAATATATAGATATAGTGGTGTGAATTATGGTAGAGATAGTGGTGGGAATTAATAAATGGGCTTTATGGTGGAGATAATTGTGGGAATTAATTTAATAAGAAGTGGCCTTTATGGTGAAGATAGAGGTAAGATTTATTCTATTATTTTAAAATTGATAAAATCTATTTTTAAATTGTTGGGAAAATACAAAAAAAATATTAAGGAAATAACATGATTGCTGACATGGCTCAATGTGAGCGTAGTAACATTAAATGCTACACTTTAGCTTTTAGTAATATATAGATATAGATTATAATGGGGTTCATTCAATTTTTGTTCTTTTTCACATTCAGAGTTTCCTTGAATCTCTGTTTACTTGCCAAGAAAATGGAGGAAAAGAAAATATAAAATTGGAAATAGAGATTTTGATGGTGTTTTTCTTGGGTTAAATTATAATGGGGCTCGTTCAATTTGTATTCTTTTTCACTTTTAGAGTTTCTTTTATGCTCTGCTTACTTTAATGCTTTGTTTGGTTGCTGAGAAAATGGAGGGGAAAAAAGAGTCAAAGTGGAACTAGAAACTTTATTGTTTGTTACATACTTATATTGTAATGTTTTTGTTCTATCTATAGTGCTTTTCACCTTCAGAATTGTTTTGTGGTTGCCATGGTAGTGCTATGACTTGAGGCGGTGGTGGTTGTGGTGGGTTGTGGTTGCTACAATGGTGGTTATGGCAAGTGGAGCGGTGGTAGGGGTGGTGGAGGAGGGGGTTGGCTGGTTGCTATTGATTTTTGTGTAGTTGTTTTATTATTATTTTAATAAGTAGTTTATATTATTTAAATGAAATGGTAAAAAATATAGAAACTTTGATTATTGATGTATCTTAAAATGGGATGATATAATAAATAAAGTAATTTTTTGAAGTGCTAAATGCTAAAATTTTTAGAATTATTGATAGGAATGCTCTAAAGTGAATTGGATTATGTACACGAAATACTCTCTCAAAATTATACTTGTGCATACACATATTAGGAATAAAGATTGCCCTCATTATGCTCAATTTGTGTTTAGTTCCACGTCTACAATTATATATATCTAAAAGTTAAAGCTTAGCATTTATTATTGCAAAGTATATATTTTTAGGTTGATAACTATAAACAAATTGTATCCTTTTAGAACTTAGTTTGTCTAGGGTTTTGTTCTCAAAAAATAGTTTGTCTAGGGTTTAGTCTAGAAATATTCAGTTAAATAAGACAAATGAAATTCAACAAAGTTAAAGGCTCAAGAAATCAAAAAAAAAATAATAATGATAAAAGGGCAGATAAGTTTCATTTATCTCTACCGATCAAGATGCACATCTCAACTGATTAAGATTCATACAAATTTTAGATTAGACTTTTTCTCTCAGCCATTTGATCTAGGGTTCTAATGAAACTTAAGGATATTTAAATAAAAACCCTAAAACACGTTTTTATACATTCGAGAGAGGAGTGTTCTATACACAAATTTGGAGATTTTTCAAATCCTTTTGGAGCTACAACTGGAAACTTTGTACAAGCAATAGATCTAATTATAAAGTGAAGTTGCTACATCCAATCAACCATGGTTGCTGATATAAATATTTGAGTGAAGATTTCAAAATTACAACTAAAGTGTTTGTATGCAACAGTTTCATAGTAGAAGATTCAATAAATTCGAGTTTGTATATAGTCAAGTAAATAACTACTACATGAGATAATAATAGATTTAAGGGTAATTTTATTTAGGTTCAATCAAAGTATTGTTATTAATACTTTTATTATTATTATCATCATCATCCATAACATAATCTTATTCCTAGGCTCCTAGAAAACCCCCAAAAAAAAAAATACTAATAATAAAAAATAAAACGTAAACCCTAAAAATTGGGATGGGAATTTGCTTTTTGCCAATGCACACTAAAATTCACAAACCCATGAATCATAGCTTAGTACTCGTACGAGTCCAAATCTTCTCTACTACTCGCTGAAGAATTATTCGGATAACCAACCCAGTTTGTCTGAGGCAAACTCGGTGAGTCAATTATGTTTAGCTTTCACTCTTTCAGACAGCTACTATTGCTCAAACATAAGATGACCCAACTGGGTTTTCTTCAGCAAAATGCTTTCTTTATTGTGAAATCGTATGCATCAACAGGTTTTTCTGAATCAAAACACCAACAACGGCAACAAGAAAAGCATTCTTTTACAGTGTCTTACCTCATAAACTCTTGTGGGTTGTCCTCAAAATCTGCTATTTTAGCATCACAGAAGGTACAATTGGGAAACCCAGATCGACCAGACTCAGTGCTTAGTCTTCTCAAAGAGCATGGGTTTACCAATACCCAAATCGCCAAACTTGTCAGAACGCACCCAATGTTGCTTTTATCTGATCCTGGGAAGACCCTTTTGCCCAAAATTGAATTTTTCCTTTCTAAGGTAGGGGTTTCAAGCTCTGACCTCACTCGGATTCTCACTTCAAGTCCTTTACTATTGGTTAGGAGTTTGGAAAACCATCTTATCCCTTGCTATAATTTCCTCAAGAGTGTACTTGTGGTGGACGAGAAAGTTATTACAACTTTGAAGCGGTCACAGCTTTCTTTTCTATTTGATGTAACTAATAATATGATTCCAAATATTGCACTTTTGAGAGAATTTGGAGTACCTGAATCAGCCATCTCTTTCTTGGTGACCAATTTTCCGGGTAGTGCGTTCATTAAACATGCTAGGTTTGTGAAGGCTGTCCATGAGGTTAAGGAAATGGGATTTGATCCTTCGAAATCGGTATTTGTCCTAGCAATCCAGGTGATTTTGAAGATGAAGAAGCCAATGTGGGAATCTAAATTGGAAGTTTATAAGAGGTGGGGTTGGTCCAAGGATGTAGCTCTGTTAGCATTTAGAAGGAATCCAAATTTTGTGCTTTTATCAGAAGAGAAGATCACAAAAACAATGGACTTCCTTGTATACAAAATGGGTTGGCCGTCAGCAGACATTGCTAAAAATCCTTCAGTTCTAGGTTTATGCTTGGAGAAGAGGATTATCCCTAGGTGTTCAGTTGTTCAAGTTTTGTTAGCCAAGGATTTGATCAAGAGTAAGTTCTCCTCAGCAACCTTTTTACTACCTAGCGAGAAGTGTTTTTTGGAAAAGTTTGTGATTAAATTTCAGGCCAGTGTTCCTCAATTGTTGGATGTGTATCAAGGTAAGATGGATCTTCTGGATGTAGGAATTCAATCGGAGAAGGTATGTGGGATGGAACAGTTATAACATTTTGACTTCCAGTTTAATGTCTTTAATAATTTAAAGTTGGTTAGCATTTTTTCATTGATTGTGATCTCATAGAAAAAAATATGAAATATCTAGCTGTGACATGGTTTGTCAATTCCAAAGTCACACACTCATCACTCCTTGTGTTCAACATATTCCCTTTCCTTGCCACCCTGTAAAAGATGGATTTTGAAATAGGACTCTCTCTGTTACAGAGGGGGTGAGTAATTATGACGTCTTTGGTATTTGATTGTATCCTGTTTTTAAGTGTTATGGATCTCTTAGCTTGATCCCAAGATGATTATATCATATGTTTGTTGCTTATGGCACTTGTCGTGTGCTCATGGCACAAAGTGCTATGCACCCAGTGAATTCACCATTATGCCAACCTACACTGTGTATTGTAAGCATTAATGGAGAATTTGGAAAATTTTGAATTCTCTTAACAAGTCATGCTCTAAGCCTCAAACTAGATAGAGAAATTGGTGGCATTCTTGAATTGAACTTCCGTAAATGGCTGGTGTTTCCTGCTGTATTGCTGCATATTTGACTTAAACCTTTTGTGCCCCAAATACTGTGATTTTAATTTACTGTCTTTGTGCATTGTTAGTTTTGTTGATTCTATTGGTGTCAAAATTTATGGGTGTGCATTGCATGGATGTTTAGTGCTTAATGTATATAATGTGATCACAGACACGTCTCTCATAAGTCACAGGTTGACTTCTTCAATGCCACTGCCTGGAACTATATTTCTACTTGGTGTTGGACCAAAAGAGAAACACTGCTGCTACAACAGCTGCTAACACTACTACCCAGATCAACAATCTAACCAACGACAGGGCTAAAGAAATAATTTGAAACAACATTTATGTATATTGTGTCTGCTGTTTTTATGGTGCAGGAATCCTCTCCGTTTGAATACTCTGGTACTGCGTTGTTAATTAATTAGAGGAAATGCAAATTATTTAGGGATGCACCCACACTAATCAAGAGAATAAAGCCGGGTATCTCATAAGTACATCTTTTTTAGGTATTTTATGGCAACTTTCCTAGTCATATAGTTTTCCATTCTTCTTAATCCTTGAACACCGACTCATGAGCATTAAAAGGTTTAGAAACCTTGGAATATAACCTAGGTGGATTGCCTTTTATCTATGCATATTCTGCTTTACATTTGTTTATGATGTTTGTAAGTTTGGAGGTATATGAGAGAGGAGTAGAAGATGTTTGTCAGTTTGGAGTCCTGAAGATAAGTCCAGTAGAGTAGAAGGTATGAGATATGAGTAGGGAGGGGAATGGTATCCTGGTATCCCTCTCCTTATTTAGAATTAGATGTCTTAAAAATTAAGTAAGAGGGAAATAGATATCTTTCTCCTTGATTTGAATGTATTAAAAATTAAACGGGAAATAAATAAAAATGATAAGATATCATACAAATTAATAACTATACTCCTTTTATTTTATTTTATTCCAAATTCTCCTATTTTTGGAATAAAATGGGAGAATTAGCCTGTCCCACCCACAGGCCACAGCCATATTGGCTTGTTTATTCCGTCCAGGAACCATGCATGAGGTGTCCCATTCACAGCCATTTTGACTTAGTCAAAAGCTAACATTGAGCAGCCAGAAAAGAAAGAGGACACGAAGGATGAGGAGATTCTTCAGTTCATATGCTTAATAAGAAAATTCAGCAAAAGATAGAAAATTGTTATTAAACAAATAATGAGATTGACTGGGGGGAAAATGGTTAGCAAGTCATGAAATTTCCAGCAAGAAACATAAGGGGAAAGGAAAAATCTTGCAGGTTATGGTAGGTGAAGTAGTGTATATAGTAAAAATTAGGTTCTTTACATGAAGAACTATGCGTATGTATTTGTATACAATGAAACAGATATACAAACTATAAACATGCATCTCAAATGGAAAAAGTATCCATATAACCCTCAATGGTGCTCACTTGTTATTCTTGGGACATCCAACATTCTCATTTACTAATTACTTCATGGGATGAGACCAAAAATATTGTACAATACTCAATACATACCGGACCTGGCAATACCCTTGCCAAACACTAATCACTCTCAACTTCTGATGCCAATTTTTACTATTTCTGAAGGCCTGTAAGCTTGCTAATGGTTATCATGTCAAATTGGTCGGACAGGCAAGCTTGGATTTGAGCTGATAGCTCTTGTGCCACAAAACGCATCGTGGATCGTGCCTCTGGAGAGTCACGCACACATGCTAAGACTATTGTCACTACAAACACCACCTCCTCTGCTATATGGCTTGTTGGTGGTGGAAGTCCTTGGTCTAGCACATCCTTTAATAGAATTTCTGCACTGTCTGAAATTGACGTTGCTGTTCTCGATTTGAATGTGAAGGAAGATAGGAGCTCCCTTGGGTGCCTTCCCATTATAACTTCTAATGCTATCACTCCAAAGCTATAAACGTCACACTTATCTGTTAATTGCATTGTAAGCGCAAGCTCTGCACAATCATAAAACAAATTCAATAATCTATTGAAACATTGTCACCGAAACATCTACCAAACTAATCAATGTTTACAAATTTACGAGTACACATTCATTTGGCAACAGGATAAGAAAAAAAAACTTAATAATATGGGAAGCCTTCTTTTCATTTAGGGAAACATTTGTAGGCCAGAACAATAATTCAGATTCTAGTAGTTAGATTGTAGCTTACCTGGAGCCATGTAGCCATAAGATCCAGCAATTGTCCAATTAGTTGTATCTGGGTTCAACAGCCTTGCAACTCCAAAATCTGAGAGTCGTGGCTCGAACTCAGACTCGAGTAATATGTTATTCACAGTTATGTCTCGGTACACAATTTGTGGAGAGCAATCATGGTGCAAGTAAGCAACTGCATGAGCCACACCTTGTACAATTTTCACCCTCGTATTCCAGTTCAGCTCCTTCCCTTCCAACCCATGCAATGCATTTCCCAAACTGCCTCTCTCTACATATTCATAGACCAAGTACATGTACCCCCTTATGGAACAGAACCCATAAAGCTTAATGATATTCCGGTGCCTAACTTCTGTCAACACACAAATCTCAGTCTCAAAACTCTGGCGATTGACTGCTAGTATGTCAGTGGAGTCTGACATGTTGAGCCTTTTAACAGCAACAATTTGACCTGTTGGCAATGCTGCTCTGTAAATGGTTCCAAATCCACCTTTTCCAATGCAGTACTTCTCATTGAAGTCCTCAGTGGCCTTCACAATATCCCCGAATGTGAATTTACCTTCTCTTTCCCATATCAATGACTCAGAGCTGACATGGGACTCTCCAATTCTTCTGTTTTCTTCATAGTGAAATTTAGTTTTACTGTAAATTATTATGAATCCAGCAACAATAATTGCAAGCAATAAGAGGCCACAAACCAGAATGAGGACAGCAATTAGTAGTGTATTAGAATGCTTTTGCTTTGTGAAATCTGTGTAACAAGTACTTAGTTCTGCTGCATTTCCACACAAACCTGAGTTTCCAATGTAAGCTTTTGCAGGTGCTTTTTCGAAAACTTTAGCAGTTGGGATTTGACCTGTTAACTTGTTATAAGAAAAATCAATAGAGGTGGAGATTACACTAACCATGCTGATAAATGATGCAGGGATTTCCCCTGAGAGCTGGTTATGTGAAATGTTAAGGCTCTCCAAACGTGTAAGCTTTGCAAGGTTTGAAGGAATCATTCCTGAGAGTGAATTGCTGCTGAGGTCTAAGAAGACACTCAATGCAATTAAGTTACCAAGTTCAGATGGTATTTCACCCGATAGGTTATTGTTGCTCAAGTCCAAGCTCAATAAGCTACCACAATTCTCAAGCTCTTTTGGTATGTTCCCAGTCAATTTGTTCTCCGACAAATCAAGTTCCTGAAGCTGACCCAAACTTCTTAGACGCTGAGGAATCTCTCCTGTCAGATGATTCTCACTCAGACTGAGCTTGTACAGGCTTAGATTTCCCAATTCACTTGGAATTTTCCTGGACAATTCATTCGAGTCCAGAATTAAAGAGTGCAATTGAGTCAAATTCCCAAGCTCAGCTGGAATTTCACCTGAAATTCTATTTCTTCCCATCTCTAAAGTGGTTAGAGATTCACATTTTGCCCACTCTGGTGATATTTTGCCAATAAATTGATTGTCATTAAGAGAAATGAAATAAAGATTTGGATGAACCCCAAATGCATTTGTGATGGTGCCATTGAAGTTGTTCCCATCAAATTGCACCCTCTCTAGTAGCGAACAATTTCTCAAGCAGTCAGGCAATGGACCTGTGAAGTTGTTACTATTCACTGTGAATAGTTGAAGAAGGAAGCCGCTACACAATTCAGGTGGCAGTTCTGCAGAGAAGCTGTTGTTCGAAAAGCTAATACTGCTTAGAGAAGGACTAAATTTCCCAAAGTCACTTGGAATATTACCCGAGAAGTTATTGGTGAAAAGAGATATGACCTCTAAATTACTGAGGTGAGAGATGTTTTCTGGCAGTTCCCCGTATAGCTGGTTGGTGTTGAAATCAAGACTTATCAGCGAAGTCATATTTCCAATTTCTGGTGGGATTGTGCCAGTGAGATTGTTTGAGAAAAGATGGAAGGTATAAAGGTTGCTGAGGTTCCACAATTCTAGAGGAATTGGACCAGAGAGGAGGTTGTCTGAAAGGTCTAATTCCATCAAATTTTTCAGGTTCCCTACCTCAGAAGGAATTGAGCCTGTGAACTGATTACCGAACAGTAAAAGATATTGGAGCTTGGTCAAAAGGCCAATTTCCGATGGAATTTTGCCAGTGAAAAGATTGTGTTGAAGTTGCAATGAGGTCAATTCTGTCCAACTGCTGAAGAAATAAGGTGAGATCTCACCTGAAAGGTTATTGCCAGATTAACCCAAGTCTGTAACTTTGGTCAGGTTGGTTAAAGACAAAGGCAATTCCCCAGTGAGTGGATTCGTAGCAAGGGCCAAGATGGTGAGGTTAGTACAAAAGCCTAGCTCAGAAGGAATTGGAAAATTCAAGGAATTCCATCTAACATCGAAATGCCAGAGGTCCGTGAGCTGACCTATTGAAGAAGGAATTCTGCCTTCCAATGAATTGTTGTACAGTTCTATAATTTGAAGATTGGACATTGAGCCAATATCTTCAGGAATTACACCACTGAACTTGTTTCATCCTAGATGAACATCTATGAGTTTGGAAAGCTTGTTAATGTTTGGAGACACTGGTCCCTGGAACTGATTGTCAGTTAGATTAAGGTACTCAAGCTTGCCCAGATTGGTAAATACCATTTCTGGTACTGTTCCATTCAACTGATTCTGGGCCAAATCCAAGTAAGTCAAGTTTTGGCAATAAAGTATAAATTCTGGGAACCCAGAAGTGAGGTGATTATAACCAAAGCTAAGCCAGGTCAACAAAGGCATGCTCAAGAACTTAGACCAGTCAGGTGTTTCTAAGTAGTTTGATCCAAGGTCAAGTGCCATACCTTTGGAAGATTTCTGAACTGATAGGGGATTTTACCAGTAAGATAGTTGTTGTAGAAGCTTACGTACTGGAGCTTTGTTAACTGGCCTATTTCCGAAGGTATAGGTCCGCTGAGATTGTTGTTGCTGAGGTCAAAGCGAGTGACATCAAGAAATGGAGTGAAGTTGAACTGGGCTAGTGTTCCATTGAGTTTGGCGCCAGAGATGATTATTTCGGAGACTGTCCCGGTTGAGTCGCAGACAATGCCATTCCATTTGCAAAGGTTGGTAAGGTTGGTAGAGGACCATGAACTGAGAAAAGAAGAAGGGAGGAGGCTGTTTTTCCATTGGATAAGAGTTCCTGCTTGTGTTGCAGGTGATGCTATGGTCTTTAGTGAAAGTAAGGAGAGCAAGAAAATGTGAAGGAGAAGAAGAGGAGACTTTAGAATTTTTGCCATGCTTGGTTATTTTGTTTCACATGCCATGCCTCATGATCTAGTTTACTTTTAATAGCAAAGAGAGGAGGAGATATTTCCAGTGGTATGGAAGTGAAACTTTTGGCATCTCAGTCCACATGTTAGAAGTCCTTAAATTCCACGAAAGAATGTTCAAATCAGATGACTTAATAAGATTTATATATATATTTGTCTATTTTCTTAGAAGGAGAAAAGGTGAGAATTGAAGATGGGATTAATTCACTTACAGGCCAATTTTACTCTAACCAGAAGCTGATCAGATTGGGATGTGCTGAATTTAATGAATGTATCAAAGTGAAAATTTTCCTACAATTTAAATATAGGTTGTATGTGACTTCTTTCATGATGCATACCCAATTCAATCCATACCCACATACCCCATATCAAGATGCTTAATTAGGGGTGTGATTTAACCAGATTGGGGTTGGGTTGGCTGTTGTTCGTTTTGCATATTTTGAATATGTTCCATGTAACATGTATCACTTATTTTAAATTTTCTGTATATGAATGTGCCGAGTTTGGGCTGCATGTACTAATGTAATGATTTACATGATTGTAAATGTATGTGTGGGTTAAAACGAGCTGTGTATACGTGCATGTTTGAATATCACATCACATGTCATGCCTCTTGTTAATGATATAAAGATTAAAGAACAATATAGGTTTTGGTACTACCTGGTCTCTAATTTCCTACATATCACAAAAGCGGTGAAAAGTCAGGCCGCCTAGAAAATGGTTAGAAAACAATTAATGAGATAGAGTAGAGGACCTAGAAAATGGTTAGAAGACAATTAATGAGATAGAGTAGAGGACCTAGAAAATGGTTAGAAGACAATTAATGGGATTGACTAGAGGAAAAATTATTTGGAAGTCAAGTGATGAACTTTCCAGGAAGGAAACACAATGGAGAAAAAGAAAAAAGTTTTCTGGTACAAGTGAAATTAGGTTATGGGATGTCAAGTATGGTATAAAGTGAAAATTGGATTATGTACAAGAAATTCTCTCTCAGAATTATACTTGTGCATACACATATTAGGAATAAAGATTGCTCTCACTATGCTCAATTTGTGTTCAATTCCACATCTATATCTATATAAATCTAAAAACTAAAACTTAGCATTTATTGTTGCAAAGTATATATGTTTAGGTTGATAACCATAAACAAATTGTAACCTTTTAGAACTTAGTTTGTCTAGGGTTTTGTTCTCAAAAAATAGTTTGTCTAGGGTTTAGTCTAGAAATATTCAGTTAAATAAGACAAATGAAGTTCAACAAAGTTGAAGACTCAAGAAATCAGGAAAAAAATAATAATAATAAAAGGGTAGATAAGTTTTATTTATCTCTACCGATTGAGATGCACATCTCAATTGATCGAGATTCATGCAAATTTTAGATTAGACTTTTTCTCTCAGTCATTTGATCTGGGGTTTTAATGAAACTTAAGGATATTTAAATAAAAACCCTAGAATATGTTTTTATATATTTGAGAGGTGAGTGTTCTGTACACAAATCTAGAGATTTTTCAAACTCTTTTGGAGCTACAATTGGAAATTTTGTACAAGCAACATATCCAATTATAAAGCGAAGTTGCTGCATCCAATCAACCATAGTAGTTGATATAAATATTTGAGTGAAGATTTCAAAATTACAAACTAAAGTATTTGTATGCAACGGTTTCATAGTAGAAGATTCAGTAGATTCAAGATTGTATATAGTCAAGTGAGTGACTACTACATTTAGGGATAATTTTATTTAGGTTCAATAAAAATATTACTATTAATACTTTTATTTTTATTATTACTAGTCGCTAACCCGTGCGATGCACGAAAAATGTATTGAGTACAATATATAATTTAATCTTTGTTTAGTTTACTACAACACCAAAATTGAATTTGTAAAATAAAATCATATAGCTAAAACATTTGTTAACAGTTATTAGTTTCAGACATTTATTAAACTATATTATTATTATTATTATTATAAGGACACGATTCCTTTGCGGCCCATTAACATTTTTGGGCTCACACACGAAAGATCCCTCACAATATGATTTGTAGAGAGTGGGCTTGAAAAGCTTGGGTTTGGTCGCGGGGCGATGTTCCGATCCTGATTTTGGAGGGATTCCTATAGGAAAAGGAGTTGGGATTGAACATTTAAGCCCTAAGGCGTCGCGCCCTAAGGCGTCGCACCCTATGGGATTGGACTCCTCGGAGTTGATCCGAGGACCATTGAGGCCTTATCCCGGTTACCCAACGACGGACTTTCTTCAGTGAGGTCCGGTGTTGTTGAGAGGTTCTCCCCCATGTAGTCTTTCTTTTTCGGAGGTGGGATGGGGCTCCCCTTAGATTTACTTACTTTCTTCTTTTATACTCGTCTGCGTTAATTGTCCTTCGTCCACGTGTAGGGTCAATCTTTACCAGACTGATATTTGTCCCATCAGTCTAATCCCAGAATTGTTGGGGATGGTTGATAAGGCTGCAGAGTACGGCTCTGTCATGTGTTGGGTCTTATCTGGAAGGGTAGTAAGGATAACTTCCCCAAGATATTTTGGATCTCCTTACAAATTTGTCCCTATACCAGTTTTACCCCTTTATTCCGGTGGGATTCAGGATCTGCCGAGGACTGAACTGTCCTCGGCTGCCTCCCAAAATTGTTTTGTGCTCTGTATTGTAGAGCTTGGGCCACAGTTCTCCTCGGCTCGGGCCTTTGGACTCTCTAAGGGCAAATGGGCATGGTCCATGAATTATTGGGCCCCACAATTATTATTATTATTATCAACTTAACAGTATTTTAATATATGATACTAACATGCTTCAAGAAAATGTCCAACACTGAAAACAATTTCGAAAACAAACTCAACTAAACAGTTTGATGAATAAATATATTACAATCTATAATTTAAGCCAAGAAATAAACTTTAAAACCAATATGAACAAAATCCACGTCAAACAAAACCATTTCGATCATTAAGAATATGACTCACTAAAGTCAAGAAAAACATAGGATTCATTACAAAAAAAAAAAAAAAGCATCTTTAGTCTTTATAGATTTTGCCTAAATACCCAGATACAATGACACATACTCACACAAAAATCATTAAAGAAAGAATTAAAGAACATACATAACATGTACATACACTATGAAAGTAAAAATAAGAAAAACAAAAGAGAAGTAAACACGGACAATTAAAGAAAAAATATAGGAAAAAAAAAGTTAAGAATAGAAATATAAGATAAAGATGAGTTACCCTCAAAAAGAATAACCCATGGATATTCATTGAAATCTTCTAGATAATTTTTGATAATAGAAAAAATAAAACCCAAAAGTTATGATGTTAAAACTTCCAAAAGGCCAAAAAAAAAAAATTTAAAAAAAATCAGAAGATTCAAAGCTTCAAAAGTATTGAAATAAAACAATATATATATATATATATATATATATAATTACGCAATAGAGAAATACAATATAAAGAAGGGGATCCATGATTATAGTTTTTCTACTATTGAAATTGACCAAACAATTAAATGTATTGCAAAAAATGAACTTAAAAATTCATATGTAAACCAAACAATTAGAAGATTTTCCTTCAGTTCTAGGTTTAAGCTTGGAGAAGAGGATTATCCCTAGGTGTTCAGTTGTTCAAGTTTTGTTAGCCAAGGACTTGATCAAGAGTAATTTTTCCTCAGCAACCTTATTACTACCTAGCGAGAAGTGTTTTTCGGAAAAGTTTGTGATTAAATTTCAGGCCAATGTTCCTCAATTGTTGGATGTGTATCAAGGTAAGATGGATCTTCTGGATGTAGGAATTCAATCGGAAAAGGTATGTGGGATGGAACAGTTATAACATTTTGACTTCCAGTTTAATGTCTTTAATAATTTAAAGTTGGTTAGCATTTTTTCATTGATTGTGATCTCCATAGAAAAAAAAATCTGAAATATCTAGCTGTGACATAGCTTGTCAATTCCAAAGTCACACACTCATCACTACTTGTGTTCAACATATTCCCTTTCCTTGCCACCCCAATAAAGAAGGATTTTGAAATAGGACTCTCTCTGTTACAGAGGGATGAGTAATTATGATGGCTTTGGTATTTGATTGTGTCCTGTGTTAAGTGTTATGGATCTCTTAGCTTGATCCCAAGATGATTATATCATATATCTGTTGCTTATGGCACTTGTCATGCGCTCAAGGCACAAAGTGCTATGCACCCAGTGAATTCACTATTATGCCAACCTACACTATGTGTATTGTAAGAATTAATTGAGAATTTGGAAAAATTTTAATTCTCTTAACAAGTCATGTTCTAAGCCTCAAACTAGATAGAGAAATTGGAAGCATTCTTGAATTGAACTTCTGTAAATGGCTGGTGTTTCCTGCTGTATTGCTGCATATTTGACTTCAACCTTTTGTGCCCCAAATCCTGTGATTTTAATTTACTGTCTTTAAGTGTATTGTTAGTTTTGTTGATTCTATTGGTATCAAAATTTATGGGTGTGCATTGCAGGGATGTTTAGTTCTTAATGTATGTAATGTGATCACAGACACGTCTCTCATAAGTCACAGGTTGACTTCTTCATTGCCACTGCCTGGAACTATATTTCTACTTGGTGTTGGGACCAAAAGAGAAACACTGCTGCTACAACAGCTGCTAACACTACTACCCAGATCAACAATCTAACCAACGACAGGGCTAAAGAAATAATTTGAAACAACATTTATGTATATTGTGTCTGCTGTTTTTGTGGTGCAGGAATCCTCTCCATTTGAATACTCTGGTACTGCGTTGATAATTAATTAGAGGAAATGCAAATTATTTAGGGATGTACCCAGACTAGTCAAGAGAAGAAAACTGGGTATCTAATAAGTACATCTATTTAAGGTATTTCATGGCAACTTCCCAAGTCATATGGATTTCCGTTCTTCTTTATCCTCAAACACTGCCTCACGAGCATTACAAGGTTCAGAAACCTTGTGGATTGCCTTTTAATGAAGCTATGCATATTCTGATTTACATTCTTTTACGAGGTTTGTAAGTTTGGAGGTATATGAGAGTGGAATAGAAGATGTTTCAGTTTGAAGTTAGGAGGCTGAGTCCAGTAGAGTAGAAGGTATGAGATATGAGAAGCGTATGGGAGAGGGGAGGGGAACTGTATCCTAGTATTTTAGATGTTTTAAAAATTAAGAGGGAAATAGATCTTTCCCCTTGATTTGAATGTATTAAAAATTAAATGGGGAATAAATAGAAATGATAAGATATCACCAAACTAGTTTGGAGAGAGCTTGTCCATTGATTTGAATGTATTAAAATTTAAATGGGGGATAAATAGAAATGATAAGATATCACCAAACTAGTTTAGAGAGAAAGTTTGTCCATTGTTCTTTGAGCCTTTTAGCCTGTCCCACCCACAGGCCACAGCCATATTGGCTTGTTTCTGCCCAGTAACCATGAGGTGTCCCGTTCACAGCCATGTTGCCTTGTGCATGCTTTCCAAGAAGCATCGTGGGAAGATGGCTAAGTTTAACCAGAAGCCAAACATTTCCACTTAGTCAAAGGATAACTTGCAGCCAGAAAAGAAAAAGGACAATGAGGATGAGGAGATTCTGCAGTTCATATGCTTAACAAGAAAATTCAGCAAAAGATAAAAAATTGTTAATAAACAAATAATGAGATTGACTAGAGGGAAAATGGTTAGCAAGTCATCAACTTTCCAGGAAGGAAACATAAGGGGGAAAATAAAAATCTGGCAGGTTATGGTAGATGAAGTAGTGTATATAGTGAAAATTAGGTTCTTTACATGAAGAACTATGTATATGTATTTGTTTACAATAAAAAAGATATAAAAACTATAAACAGGTATCTCAAATGACAAAAATATCTATATTAACCTCACTGATGCTCAACCTGGGGTGATCCCTGCATATACTCAAAAGAAATGAAAGGAAAAAATAAAAAATAAAAAAAGATTGTTTTTCTTGGGACATCAAGATCCAACATTCTCATTTACTAATTACTGCATGGGATGGGACCAAAAATATTGTACAATAGATACCAGGCTTGGCAATACCTTTGCCAAACACTAATCACTACTCAACTTCTGGTGCCAATTTGTACTATTTCTGAAGGCCTGTAAGCTTGCTAATGGTTATCATGTCTAATTGGTCGGATAGGCAAGCTTGGATTTGAGCTGATAGTTCTTGTGCCACAAAACTCATGTGGGTCTTGCCTCTGGAGAGTCACGCACACATGCTAAGGCTATTGTCACTAGAAACACCACCTCCTCTGCTATTTGGCCTGTAGGTGGTGGATGTCCTTTGTCTCGCACATCCTTTAATAGAATTTCTGCAGTGTCTGAAGTTTATGCCACTGTTCTCGATTTAAATGACATGGAAGATAGGAGCTCCCTTGGGTGCCTTCCCATTATAACTTCTAATGCTACCACTCCAAAGCTATAAATGTCACATTTATCTGTTAATCGCATTGTAAGCACAAGTTATGCACAATTATAAAACAAATTCAATATAATCTAATAATACATTGTCACCAAAACATCTACCGAACTAATCAATGTTGACAAATTTACAAGAACACAAGTATTTGGCAACAGGATATGTAAAAAGTTACTAATATGGGAAGCCTTCTTTTCATTGAGGGAAACATTTTTAGGCCAAAACAATAATTTAGATTCTAGAAGTTATATTGTTAGCTTACCTGGAGCCATGTAGCCATGTAGCCATAAGACCCAGCAATTGTTGTCCAATTACTCCTATCTGGGTTCAACAATCTTGCAATGCTAAAATTTGAGAGTCGTGGCTCAAACTCAGACTCGAGCAATAATTCACAGTTATGTCTCGGTGCACAATTGGTGGAAAGTAATCATGGTGCAAGTAAGCAACTGCATGAGCCACACCTTGCACAATTCTCACCCTTGTATCCCAGTTCAGCTCCACTTTCCCTTCAAACCCATACAATGTATTTCCCAAACTGCCTCTCTCTACATATTCATAGACCAAGTACATGTACCCCCTCATCGAACAGAAACCATAAAGCTTAATGATATTCTGGTGACTAACTTCTGTCAACACACGAATCTCAGTCTCAAAACTCTGGCGATTGGCTGCTGGTATGTCAGTGGAGGCTGACATGTTGAACCTTTTAACAGCAACAATTTGACCTGTTGGCAATGCTACTCTGTAAATGGTTCCAAATCCACCTTTTCCAATGTAGTACTTCTCATTGAAGTCCTCAGTGGCCTTCACAAGATCCCCAAATGTGAATTTACCTTCTCTTTCCCATATCAATGACTCAGAGTTCACATCAGTCTCTCCAATTCTTCTGCTTTCTTCATCAAAGAATTTGGCTTTCCAATAGTATGAATACAGCAACAATAATTGCAAGCAATAAAAGGCTGCAAATCGGAATGAGGACAGCAATTAGAAGTGGATTAGAATGCTTTTGCTTTGTGGAATGTGTGTAACAAGTACTTAGTCCTGCTGCATTTCCACAGAGACCTGAGTTTCCGAGGTATGAATTTACAGGTGCCTCTTCTAAAACTTTACTAGTTGGGATTTGACCTGTTAACTTGTTATAAGAAAAATCAATGGAGCTAGGGCGTAGACTAACCATGCTCATAAGCAATGCCGGGATCTTCCCTGAGAGCTGGTTATGTGAAATGTTAGGACTTTCCAATGATGTAAGCTTTGCCAGGTTTGAAGGAATTGTTCCTGAGAGTGAATTGCTGCTGAGGTCTAACAAGACGTTCAATGCAATTAAATTACCAAGTTCAGGTGGTATTTCACCCGATAGGTTATTGTTGCCCAGTTCCAAGCTCAATAATCTCCCACAATTCCCAAGCTCTTTTGGTATGTTCCCAGTTTATTTGTTCTTAGACAAATCAAGTTCCTCAAGCTGAACCAAACTGCCTAGGCTCTGAGGAATCTCTCCTATCAGAAGATTCTTGCTCAGATTGAGCTCAAACAGGCTTAGATTTCCCAATGCACTTGGAATTTGCCTAGACAATTCATTCGAGTCAAGAATTAAAGAGTGCAATTGAGTCAACCGCCTAAGCTCAGCTGGGATTTCACCCAAAATTCTGTTTCTCTCCATCTCTAAATTGGTTAGAGATACATATTCTACCCACTGCGGTGAGATAATGCCAATAAATTGATTGTCATTAAGAGAAATGAAATAAAGATTTGGATGAACCCCAAATGCATTTGTGATGTTGCCATTGAAGTTTTTCCCATCAAACCGCACCCTCTCTAGTGGGGAACAATCTCTCAAGCACTCAGGCAATGGCCCTATGAAGTTGTTACTATTCACTGTGAAATTTTGAAGACTGAAGCCACTACACAATTCAGGTGGTTGTTCTCCAGAGAAGCTATTGTTAGAAAAGCTTACGCTGTTTAGAAGCTAATCAGATTGGGATGTGCTGAATTTGATGAATGTAATAAGTGAAAATTTTCCTACAATTTAAACGTGGGCTTTATCCGACTTATTTCATGATAATCCATATATACGTACCCCATATCAAGATGCTTAATTAGGGGTGTGATTTAATTAGATTGGAGTTGGCTATAGGGCTGTAAATTAATGAATTAACCAAGCTATTTATGAATAGCTCCAACTCGGTTCTAGAAAAATCTTGTTTATGTCTGTTTGTTTAATAAACAAGTTAAGCTCAAATCCAACTTTAGACTTGATTATCAAGCAAATCAAGCTCAAATATAATAATGTGTTCATGAACAAGCCAGTGAATATGAGGGCTTGAATTAAATATATATAATACTGTCTATTTATATGTATACTTGTCTAAAAATATACTGTATTTATATAAACTTCAAATTGGGTTGTATAAGTTTGTAAATTGATTCATATGATATAAAATCATTATTTGTAGTTTTTCATAACATAATTAATCAATTTGTAGGAAAAATTCATAGATTTGTGAAGAGGTATAATGTTTTAGTCATTATTTTACTATATATAAGAAAATAATAAGTTAATCAAGTAGCTTGATTTTAATATATATAAGACAGTAATAAATTAATCAAATAGCTCGTGAACAAGCTCGAGCTCAGCTCATGTTTAAAATAAAATAAAATTAAAAAAACATGAACTTTTAATACTCGGCTTGACTCAATTTGTTTAATCATTTTGTACATTTTGAATTTGTAAGATGCATCACTTATTTCAAATTTTCTGTACATGAATGTGCTGAGTTTGGTGTTATTCTGCATGTACTAAGATAATAATTTAGATGATTGTAAATGCAGGTGTGCGGGCAATAGGATTCGTGTATACGTGCATGTTTTACAATCACATGTCATGCCTCTCAGTGGGGGCTCCAGGAATATTTTCCAGGGTGGTTTTTTTTTTTTTTTTTTTTTTGTTGAATAAGACATATATTAACACAAAAAAGAGAGCAGAAACAAACAGAAGCAGGGGAAGGGGAGAGACTTAGCTATCACCACCTTCCACCAAGCTAGATACAACAGAGAGAGGAGGGGATCCAAAACTATTACAAAAATAAGCCCATTAGGCAAGGGAATGAGCTACACAGTTAGAATTTCTAAATACAAAGGAGGCATATATAAGCCCAGGGTGGTTATTAAGAAACTTAAATTACACAAAATTTAATTAAAAGAGAACTTCATATATTGACCCAAAAAAAACACACACACACACTCACACAAATACATAAAATCTTAAAATTTCTTTCTACAAATTTTTTTATTTTGAAATTTTTGTATGATAGTCTCATTACCAATGTTAAAAGTTACATATCTATCAAAATTTTAGTTAGATAAAAATTTTCTTGGGATTTTTTTTTTTTTTTTTTTTTTTGTAAGGACCTAATATATTGTTAAGGGGACTAAAGTTTAAGGACAATATTTGGCTACAAACTTAATTATACCCAAAGGCTACAACTCTCATTAAATAAATTAACATGGTCAATTTTGAAAATCCAATTGTTGAATTGCATGTTCTTTAATTTTTACATTCTTAAGACGCATGTCAAATTTCATATCAATTGTATGTTATTTACTTTGGTCCATAAATTTATTTTGTATGTATAATTTTAGACTACAAAAACTCGAAATTTAAAGATTTGATTGATGACATGACTATTAATCTATGATCTTCTTGAAATTTTACAAATATAGAGGATATAAAAAGAAAATGTCTCTATTTGTTAATTTGTCAAAATTCATATACAATAATTAAAAAATAATAATAATAATAAAGTAGAGCTATAGCCTTAGTTTACAACCAAATTTGTTACCAAATTTTGTCCAAAATTTAATTATGTTGGGTCTAAAAAAAATTTAGGGTGGTCACAAATATTTTTTAAGGGTTAAAAAATCATAAATTTTTAAAATTTATATATAATAAAAAAAATTTCAGGTCAGGGTGGTCACAGACCACCCTAAATTGATCGTAGAGCCACCAGTGATGCCTCTTGATAATTATATAAAGAGCCATAAAGGTTTTGGTATTTCTACCAAAAAAAAAAAAAAAAGGTTTTGGTATTACATGAGGTTGCGATGGGGAAGTTCAAAACTTTTTTTTTTTTCAATTACTACGTAGGAGGAAAGATTCGAACCTAGATGTCATAGTTGTAGGTACACTAGGAAGTACCAACCAGTATGGTTTTCAAACTTTATTGGTAGCAACGCTATCAACATGATTCTAACTCAGAGGCCTCTCATTGAACGCTTTCCAACCGACATTCATAGGAGCATACATACACTTGTTCAAAAGTCAACTTTGAGCAGCCAGAAAAGAAAAAGGACAATAAGGATGTTGAGATCCTTTAGTTCATGTGCTTCGTAAGAAAATTCAGCAAAAAATAGAAAATGGTTAGAAAACAAATAATGAGATTGACAGGAAAAATGATTAGGAAGCTAAATCATGAACTTTCCTGGAAGGAAAGACAATGGAGAAAAAGAAAAAGGTTTTCTGGTACAAGTGAATTTAGGTTATTACATGCGAAGTATTGTATATAGTGAATCAGATTAAGTACAAGAAATACTATCTAAGAAGTATACATGTGAATACATATATTAGAAATGAAGATTGCCCTCACTACTGCTCAATTTGTGGTCAGCCCCACATATTATTCAAAAAAACTTAAAAAAAGAAAAAAAGGCTTATTGTACAAGGGACCTCTAGGTACAACGTTCTCATTTACTAGTTCCTACCTAGAAGCTAGAATGAGATTAAACATCTTGAACAATCCATTCCAGGCCTGGCAGTACCTCATCCATACACTAATCAGTAATCACTACTCAAGCTTTGATTCCAATTTGTACTATTTCTGATGCCCTGTAAGCTTGCTAATCGTTATATTGTCGAATTGGTCGGACAGGCAAGCTTGGATTTGAGCTGATAGTTCTTGTGCCACAAAACGCATGGTGGGTCGTGCCTCTGGAGTGTCACGCACACATGCTAAGGCTATGGTCACTACAAACACCACCTCCTCTGCTGTTTGGCCTGTGGGTGGTGGGAGTCTTTGGTCTAGAACATCCTTTAAAAGAAATTCTGTAGTGTCTGAAACTGGTGTCGCTGTTCTCGACTTTAATGACAAGGAAGATAGGATCTCCCTAGGGTGCCTTCCCATCATAACTTCTAATGCCACCACTCCAAAGCTATAAACGTCACATTTATCTGTTAATCGCATTGTTAGTGCAAGCTCTGCACATTCATAGAAACAAAAATTTCAATCCCACAATGAAACGTTGCAATCTAAAACATCTATGATACTAATCAAAGTTAACAAATGAAAGAAGAAAGAAATACATTTGAAACTAATCAAAGTTAACAAGTGAACAAGGAAAGACATGCATTTGGCAAAAGGATAAAAATATAAAATAAAATAAAAACGCATACTAATAATATGAGAAGCCTTCTTTTCTTTTTGGGAACATGTAGAAGTTAGATTGTTAGCTTACCTGGAGCCATGTAGCCGTAAGACCCAGCAATTGTTGTCCAGTTACTCGTATCTGGGTTCAACAATCTTGCAACGCCAAAATCTGAGAGTCGTGGCTCAAACTCAGACTCGAGCAATATGTTATTCACAGTTATGTCTCGGTGCACAATTGGTGGAGAGCAATCATGGTGCAAGTAAGCAACTGCATGAGCCACACCTTGCACAATTCTCACCCTTGTATCCCAGTTCAGCTCCACTTTCCCTTCCAACCCATACAATGCACTTCCCAAACTGCCTCTCTCTACATATTCATAGACCAAGTACATGTACCCCCTCATTGAACAGAACCCATAAAGCTTAATGATATTCCGGTGCCTAACTTCTGTCAACACACGAATCTCAGTCTCAAAACTCTGGCGATTGGCTGCTGGAATGTCAGTGGAGTCTGACATGTTGAGCCTTTTAACAGCAACAATTTGACCTGTTGGCAATGCTGCTCTGTAAACAGTTCCAAATCCACCTTTTCCCACGCAGTACTTCTCATTGAAGTCCTCAGTGGCCTTCACAAGATCCCCAAATGTGAATTTACCTTCTCTTTCCCATATCAATGACTGAGAGTTCCCATCAGTCTCTCCAATTCTTCTGCTTTCTTCATCATGGAATTTGGCTTTCCGGTAAAATATTATGAATACAGCAACAAAAATTGCAAGCAATAAAAGGCCACAAACCGGAATGAGGACAGCAATTAGAAGTGTATTAGAATGCTTTTTCTTTGTGGAATCTGTGTAACAAGTACTTAGTCCTGCTGCATTTCCACACAGACCTGAGTTTCCAATGTATGCATTTGCAGGTGCCTCTTCGAAAACTTTACTAGTTGGGATTTGACCTGTTAACTTGTTATAGGAAAAATCAATGGAGCTGGGGAGTAGACTAACCATGCTCGTAAATAATGCCGGGATCTCCCCTGAGAGCTGGTTATGTGAAATGTTAAAACTTTCCAATGATGTAAGCTTTGCCAGGTTTGAAGGAATTGTTCCTGAGAGTGAATTGCTGCTGAGGTCTAACAAGACATTCAATGCATTTAAATTACCAAGTTCAGAAGGTATTTCATCCAATAGGTTATTGTCGCTCAAGTCCAAGCTCAATAATCTCTCACAATTCCCAAGCTCTTTTGGTATGTTCCCAGTTAATTTGTTCTCAGACAAATCAAGTTCCTCCAGCTGAACCAAACCGCCTAGGCTCTGAGGAATCTCTCCTGTCAGAAGATTCTTGCTCAGATTGAGCTCAAATAGGCTTAGATTTCCCAATGCACTTGGAATTTGCCCAGACAATTCGTTTGAGTCAAGAATTAAAGAGTGCAATTGAGGCAACCTCCCAAGTTCAGCAGGGATTTCACCCGAAATTCTGTTTCTTCCCATCTCTAAATTGGTTAGAGATCCACATTCTGCCCACTCCGGTGAGATAATGCCAATAAATTGATTGTCATTAAGAGAAATGAAATAAAGATTTGGATGAACCCCAAATGCATTTGTAATGTTGCCATTGAAGTTGTTCCCATCAAATCGCACTCTCTGTAGTAGCGAACAATTTCTCAAGCACTCAGGCAATGGCCCTGTGAAGTTGTTATTATTCACTGTGAAATTTTGAAGACTGAAGCCACTACACAATTCAGGTGGCAGTTCTCCAGAGAAGCTGTTGTTCGAAAAGCTAACACTGCTTAGAGAAGGACTAAACTTCCCAAAGTCACTTGGAATATTACCCGAGAAGTTATTGGTGAAAAGAGAGATTCTCTGTAAATTACTGAGGCCAGATATGGTTTCTGGCAATTCCCCGTATAGTTGGTTAGCGCTGAGATCAATAATTTGCAGCGAAGTCATATTTCCAATTGCTGGTGGGATTGTGCCAGTGAGATTGTTTAAGAAAAGTTGTAAGGTCTGAAGGTTTGTGAGGTTCCACAGTGCTAGAGGAATTGGACCAGACAGGTGGTTGTTTGATAGGTCTAGTTCTGTCAAATCTTTCAAGTTACCTACCTCAGATGGAATTGAACCTGTGAACGTATTATTGAACAGTAAAACAAGATTGAGCTTGGTCATCATGCCAATTTCCAGTGGAATTTTGCCAGTGAAAAGATTGTTCTGAAGCTGTAACGAGGTTAATTCTGTCCAATTGCTGAAAAAGTAAGGTGAGATCTCACCTGAAAGGTTATTAACAGATAAACCCAAGTCGGTAATTTTGGTCAAGTTGGTTAAAGACAAAGGCAATTCCCCAGTGAGTGAATTGGAAGCCAGGGCCAAGTAGGTGAGGTTAGTACAAAGACCAAGCTCAGAAGGAATTGTAGAATTTAAGGCATTCCAATCAAGATAGAATTTCGAGAGCTGCTTGAGCTGACCTATTGAAGAAGGAATTTTCCCTTCAAATGAATTGTTGTACATTTCTATCATCTGAAGATTGGACATTGAGCCAATATCTTCGAGAATTTGACCACTGAACTTGTTTCGTCCTAGACGAAGATCTATGAGTTTGGAAAGCTTGGTAATGTTTGGAGACATTGGTCCCTGGAACTGATTATCAGTTAGATTAAGGTACTCAAGCTTGCCCAGATTGGTAAATACCATTTCTGGTACTGTTCCATTCAACTGATTCTGGGCCAAATCCAAGTAAGTCAAGTTTTGGCAATATAGTATAAATCCGGGGAACCCAGAAGTGAGGTAATTATAAGCAAAGCTAAGCCGGGTCAACAAAGGCATGCTCAAAAACTTAGACCAGTCAGGAGTTACTAAGTAGTTTGATCCAAGGTCCAAGTACCATACCTTTTGAAGATTGCTAAACTGATATGGAATTGTACCATTCAGATAGTTGTTGTAGAAACTTACATATTGGAGCTTTGTTAACTGGCCTATCTCCGAAGGTATTGGTCCGCTGAGTAAGTTGTTGCTGAAGTCAAAGCGAGTGACATTAAGAAATGGAGTGAAGTTGAACTGGGCCAGTGTCCCATTGAGGTTGGCACCAGAGATGACCATTTCGGAGACTGTTCCAGTTGAGTCGCAGACCAAACCGTTCCATTTGCATAGGTTGGTGACGTTGGTAGAGGACCAAGAGCTGAGAAAAGAAGAAGGGAGGAGGCTGTTTTTCCATTTGATAAGAGCTTCTGCTTGTGTTGCTGGTGATGCTGTGCTGCTTAGTGGAAGCAAAGAGAGCAATAGAATCTGAAGGAGAAGAAGCAGAGGCTTTAGAATGGTTGTCATGCTTAGTTTTTGACTTGCACATGTCATGCCTCTTGATCTGGTTTAATCTTATTAGAGTGGGAGAGGCAAAGATAAGTCCTCAAATCATCCTCAAGATAATGGTCAAATGAGACGGCTAAATATTAAATAGCATAACTTAAGCAGTGAATCCGAGTGATTTTGATTTATGATTACGAAATAGCATTTGCAAACAACGGAGAACTTAGTTGACTATTATACAAACAGAATGTGAACAAGGATGCGTATCTCTTTAAGCAAAACAGAAAGTTGGACTTTTTTATGTTTTCTTTTATTGTTTTTTGCCTAGTCACACAGGCTGACAGTGACTCTCTCTCCTTAAGTATTTTCTTGCTGAATCTCTCTCTCCTTAGAATGTTGCAGATAATATACATGCACCAGATAATATACATGCACCAGATACATGATGTTATATTTTCTCCAACAAAACTAATACATAGTCAATGATTTGGGATGGCTTTGGAGTTTGAATGGGGAATCGATGTCTTTTTCTTTTCTCTTTCTAATAAGAACAATAGAAGATACTAAAAATAAAAACTACACGTTTCTAAAGATCATTTTATATATTTGTTGATGTTTATATGCCCTACTCAAATTAATTAATTGAATAAAATTAATCACCATATTGTTCTTAACCTAAGTTCCTAATATTTAATAACGAATTCAACCTTAATTATTGTGGAAAATATTATCGCCAGTGTTGCCAATGATTGAATTCAATGAGCGATTATTGAAAAAGAAAGATTGAAAAAATAATAGAAGAGTTTGTTCTTGTGTGAGAGAGAAAAAATATGAGATTTGAGAGGTTGAAATTGATGAAAATTGAAAAAGGGTGTTTCCCTCCAAAAAAATCCTGATAAATACAACTTGACTCTCTATTAGTTGATGTAGCAATAAACTATTTTTTTAATTTTTTTATTTTGTTTATTTGCCACGTTACAATTTTTATCCAAAAGATAGCAAAATAGGAACTAAATGGATATGATACTGAAAGGTTAAGGACCAAATTAACACAATTGAAAGATTATGGAGCGAATTGAAATATGGTGTAAAGGATAGAAACTAAATACGTAATTTACCCTTATAATAAAGAAAGACGCTCACAATTCATAAACGCTTATTCTTTACTCTTAAAGTCGAATATACATGTGATGAGGGTGTGTAAGATTTAAGTTAGGGTGTGCAAAAATATTTTAAGAGTAAGTATATAATAATATATATATATAATTGAAGTCCAGGATGGCCCAGCTGTGCCAAGTAAAGGAATAGAAGAAGCATCTGACTCCTTCATGCATGCTCCACCTGGCTCGGGGGATAGAGCTCCGCTCTTGCAATTGGGTCATTGCGATTACGGGTTGGATGTCTAATTGTTCAGGCGATAATGATAGTATCTTTTACCTAAACCGATGGCTTACTTTTTCTAGGTAATGGGAAAAAGGACCGAAACATTTGAACCCCTAAAGATTGTGTGGCGCCGCCCTTGTGTTAAAGTGATCTTGGAGTTTATTTGACACATAAAAGAGAAGAGACAATATTTTAATACAAAAATACACCATAAATTAAAAGTTCGAAAATAATTTCTCTGTCCAAGTTTGATTGGGTTAATTGGGGGAATCTTAATTTCAATTTCTCCTTGGATCAAATTTGTATCCAAATTTAACTTTCCTAAAGGCCTTTAAGGTTGAACATGGTTTTAAAAATCGGACCAGCCGACAAAATCATTTTTGCCCCCCGTTCTTGGTTTAATCTGATTTTTGACTAGTTTTGGACCAATTTTGGGGGTTTTTTAGACCAAATTGGTGCTCGGTTCCTGGTCAGATCTACTGATCTGGTCCGGTCCAGTATGTTTTTCAACCATGAGGTTGTATTTGGGTTTGGACTTGGTCAACCTTAACTCCAAATCCAATAATATTTTAACATAAGTCAATAGGCTAATTTATTGTGCTCTCAACGTGTAAATTTAGTCTCCATTATCTTTTTTTTTTTTTTTTTCCCTCCATGAGAGGTGGCAAAATAAGCCCAAACCCATCCATTCTAATTGAACCCAAACCCACCCAATTATTATTTGGGTTAAATGGGCATCAATCCAATTAGACCCAGTGATTATTGGGTTTTAACTAAAAACCCATTGAGCCCCATTTAACCAAAAAACGATATACCCAAATTCAACCCAATCCTTCCCATAAAATAAAAATAAAAATAAAAAACCCAGCCCTCAAACGTTTCACTAGGGTTTTCAAATTTTCTTTCATTCTCTCGTCCTCCAATCATGTTTTAATTGAAAACCTAGCAGCTTCAAAAGCTTCGGAGATTGCTTTAATCTAATGGAACTCATGATTAAAGCGATTAGTACCTTTAGGACTAGCTTTCACAGCTTTTCAGTGAGCGAATCTCGCAGAAACCAGTGGTTTCTCATTCTCATTATTCAAAAACGAAAGCTCCATTGAATCTTTCCTCTCTACTGGGCTCGATGCCACCACCTTAGCCTCATCATCACCGTCATCCATCACTTTCTTCTCCGCCGCATCGTAACCAACATTGTATCCTAATCCTCCGCCACTCAAAACGACGCTGTTTTCGTACACGTCACTGTAATCGCTGATCCGTACGTCATCGGAAACCTTCACAACTGGCACAGGAGTAAGCGGAATCATCTTTGGCGCCGAATCTTCTTCAGTCCTCATGTGGAGCTTGGAGGAAGCGATGATGATGCAGTTGATGACAATGTGGAGGTAAGGAGGTCTCAGCCACATCAGCACTATGCTCCAAATGGAAGGGACTTCCGAGATCACAAAATCCGATACCACAGGGACCGAGACCTTCAACGCCATGGCCATGGTTCAAAATGAACCCATTTTGGTCATTTTAATAATTGGGTAATTGGGTGGGTTGGTGTTTACCCATAATAATTGGGTTGGTTTAGATTTGGGTTAGAAGTAATTAGTTAAATGAGTTTTAATGGGTAAATGGATTTTATATATCCAACCTAATTATGCCCACTTCAAACCCACCCATTTGACACCCTCCACCATTATCATTCATGGACTGAATGTTAAGTGAAGTTGGGATTTTTTATTATAATTTTTTTTTGCATAATTCGATAGATACAAGGCTCCTGGACTAGTGAAGTAGGGATTAGAGCACTCACAACCAATGAGGAATTTGGTAAGTATATTATTATTATTATTATTTATGTTTTTTTTTTTTTACGTTATCTTACTGTTGACTATTGTACATCCATAATTAGAATTCCACTAAGAGGAGTGCTTTTCAGCCTCACTTCACGTTTTAAATTTGGAGGTGCACGGATTGTTGTCCATGGTCTATGATAGTAATTTTTTATTGAGTAAAATATTAAATTTACTATTGGGGTTTGGAGCTTTTGGACTAATGGCAGGCACTACCGCACTACCAATTTTTTTTTAATGATTTATTGATTTGCTATTGGTGACTAGATGTGTCCAAACCAAGCGAGATAATATACATATACATGGTGTTATATTTTCTCCAACTAAACTAATACGTAGTCAATGGTCAAACATCTGGGATGGCTTTGGTTTGGAGTTTGGATGGAGAATCGGTATCTTTTTTCTTTTCTTTTTTTTCTTTTTTTTTTTAAATAAAATAAAAACTTCACGTTTCTCAAGATTATTTTATATTTTTGTTGATGTTAATATGCCCTAACTCAAATTAATTAATTGATATTAATTGAATAAAATTAAGTTTAAGTGAAATTGTTTCTATGTAATACTGCGGACTTACAGCATCCCTTGTAGTAGATTAGGCATTTTCTCACCCAAAATTGGAGAAAAAAATTTATTTTTTTTATTGGGTCTGGATTATGTACCCTCAAAATATTCTATTTAAAAAAAATTTATATGAAGAACTGAAAAAGTTGTAAAAAAAAAAAAAATTATTCACTTTTTTATTTTTTCATAAAAAATTTCTTAAAATAGTTTTCTAATGTATGCTTTAAGGGCATATGTTAGTAAAACCTTTTTTTTAAAAGCTAAATTACAAAATACACCATCTAACCTTGTTTAAAATTCATTTTAGTCCTATGATCTAATGATCATTTTAGTCCTCTAACTCTAATAGTTATTCAACGTAGTCCTGTTAAAAAGTTCATGGTTAGTTACCAAAAAACTGAGGGCATTTTTTTCTATTAAAAAAAACCTAAGGGCATTTGGAATTTTGAAGCTTCTTAAATTTTAAAATAATCCAAAAATAAAAATAAAAATTACCTTTTAAAAAAAAAATCTCACTCTCCCTCTCTCTCACGGTCTCACCAACCTCCATCGCATATTCGCAAGTCACTCATTCCTTAAACTTTTCACTCTACAAGTTCGACCAATTGCATAATCAAATCTCAAAAAGTATGATGTGGAAGTCAATGTCGAGACTGATGATTTCATCAATAGGTTTACACAACAGTTATGTTTGCAAAGGTTGTTGACAACAGGTTTGTTTTAACTTTTTCAGCCCAAAAGTCACGTTTAAGAAAAAAAAAAAAAAAAAAACCAGCCCTTTTAACTGCGTTTGGTTAGTATAAAACGCTTGAAGAGAACGCACAATACTTGAAAGGAGGTCTTCATGTCCATTTTGCCAAAAGTCCATGTGTGTTTTGATATATCCATTGGTTGAATTGGGCAATTACCAAATTAACCCGAAAAATAAAGGATGCTCATGTCTTCGTCTCAAGCATAGTTCCTCATTCCTCTTAATAACAAATTTCCAAATCCAAACACAAAAAAATCTATAACAAATTCCCAAATCAGCTAAAAAAAAAAAAAAATCAATCCCTTGCAAATTAGGATTCCTTAAAATAAAAAAAAATAAATAAATAAAAAAAAACATCAGAATATAGCAAAATCTTTCAAATGGAGTTTGTACCCATCTATGTTTGCTCTGCTCTGATTCAATCTTCCCAATTTGAATCATCCCGTTTGTAAGTGGTTGAATTTAGAGAAAAAGAAAAGAATCAAGAAGATCAGGGTGAAGAATTGCATGGGTGTTGCACATGAAGTGCTTAGAGAGAAAAAAAAAATGGAAAAAGAAGGAGAGTTGGAATGTTTTGGAGTTTGGAGGAAGTGGTAGGGATAAAAAGAGGAAGGAAGTAAAATAAGAAAAGTGTAAGGGTACGTGTGTGGAGGAGAAAAAAAGAGGGGAAAAAAAAAAAAGAAAAAAAAAAGAGAGAAGGAAATGGTATCACATTATTTTCACAATAAATTTTAAGTGGTAGGTTATTATTAGCTAATATTGGTGAGAAAAAAATAATTTTTTTAGAAAGAGGAAAAAATAATTTTAATAGTACGTTCAAATGAAAATTAGTATCAATTTTTATCACAATATTTTCACAATAAATCCTAAGTAGTAGGATATTATTAGCTAATATTGGTGAGAAAAAAATAATTTTAATAGTACATTCAAATTAAAATCAGTATAAATTATCAAAATACTTTCACAATAAATCTTAAGTGGTAAGTTATTATTAGCTAATATTGGTGAGAAAAAAATAATTTCACAATATTGATTTAAGTATGAAATAAACTTTATTATATATACATTGTCCTTTTTGGTCATTTATCCCTCAAACTTCCACTTTATAAGTGTTATCCAAACACTCAGTTTTTTCAAAAAACACTTTTTAACAGTTTTTACTAAACACTCAGTTTTTAAAAAAAAAAAAAAATTTCATTATGCACTTTTTGAAAATTCAACTTTTTCAAAAAGCTCAACTTCAAAAAGTTGAACCAAACTCACCCATAGTACGTACTTTTAGAGAGAGAGAGAAAAAAAAAATGTTTCAAGGATGTTGGGTTTTGGCTGAATGGAGATTTTTCCCATTTCTTTTTGCTGTTTGGTTGCTGAGATTCTGAGAAATAGTTACTGGGCCTTTTTTTTTTTTTTTTTTTTTTGAAACCTGATTGGGAATTTCATTAACTAGAAATAGAAGGGAACAACCAAAGTTAATTGATCAACAACAACAAAGGAGGCTCTTCAAGCCAAACTAGTTCAGCAGAAGATAACTTTGGACTATTTGCTAATGTACTGCACCATTTGCTTGTTTGCGTCTCCACTGGAAATCAATCCTTCGAAACAGCCAGAACAAGCTTTGCATTTCTTCTACTATGTGGACTGTGTTAGATAGATCATAGATGAGGCCCTCTAGATTGGAGAGCTTTTATTACATTGCAAGAATCTTACTAATTATTTTGATAAAAAAAATTTAGTTTGCTGGGTAAAGTTAGTCTGACTAGATATCTTCTTCCTTTTTTTTTTTTTTCCCCTTAGCGGTTCCTTAAAAAAAAAAAAAAAAAAAAAACTTGTTTTTTTAGAAAATATTTTTTATTAATTATTGGGAGTTTTAATTTTCCAAAATTAAAATACCAAAATGCCCTTGTATTTTAGATTACTTATATTATGGTTTTGAAACCCGGACCAAACCGTACGGTCCAACCGAGTTAACCGAAAACCGTTCATCAACAAGGTTCTTTAAACCCCAAGAACCGGCCTATGTGAGAAAGTCAATGAATCGTTCCAACCGCAGTTGAACCTTCCGGCTTACGGTTTTCACAAGTCAGACCATTAGAAGTTTTTTTTTTTTTTTTTTGGATACTTAAAGATTTATAGCCATTGTTGAAGGCTGAAGTTTCAACCACGTGAGATGCTATCAGATGAGATTATACCGCCGTCTTTCTGTTCTTATTCTTTGTCTTGCTTGCTCTCTTTCTCTCTCTGCATTTTTCATTTTTGCCGATGTTGTTTCTGCATTTTTGGCCTCTGAAGTATTCAGTCTTTTTCTTCGCTGCTTGCTTTATTTAACTTTAACCAATTTTTAAATGCATTGACATCTTCAGATCTTCTAGCTTTTGATTTTAATTTTTATTTTATTCATAATAAATGGTGAACATTGACCATTCAAATGGGCTTGGGAAAAAAAAATGATCGACAGTCAAATGGGCTTGGCCATTGCCCATGGGCAAACAAACTAATTTGTCTCTTAACTATTTTATTGGGTTTCATAAAATAAAAATAAAAATAAAATTTATTGGGTACTAAATTGTACTTTGTCATGACTTAAAAATAATTTAGAAACTCTTACTTGTATTATGAAATTTATGTTATAAAAAATACTATCTATATGTGTTTTGGATTATTTTAGTTAAATTTTCAATTTTTACTAATTTAATATATTTATTTATAATTTAAATAATTATTAAATTAATTATGATGTCATCATGGTTCGATCTCAGTTTGACCTTGGTCTAACTTTAAAAACCTTGAACCACTTTTTTACGGTTTATTGAACAGTCCAGATTTCAAAACCATACTTATATAGTGCATTTTTAACGAAAGCACTTTATTGAATAACGGTTAAAGTTAAATAACTAAAATGATCGAAAAAATGTTACAAGACTTAATTGAATTTTAAACAAAGTTAGAGGATAAAATTTATAATTCGGCCTTTATTTTATTTACCTATCTTTTCAAACTCACTTTTCTGCATACTCTAATTTTTCTTTATACCTTTAAAAAAAAAAAATCATTATTTTTTTTTATATTTTTTATTTAATCTGCTTTCTGTATTGAAAGTCACCTCCTCCACCCTTTTCACTTTTAGTTCACTCTCAAACAAGGGAATACCCAACAAATCAATGGATAGACCCTTAGGCAAACCCACAAAAAGTCCATCCTAAAACCCACCAGCAAGACCCACACACGAACCAATTCATGGCTTGTCTCTAAACACAAAAGCACCAAAATAAAAGATATAGAAAAGAGCAAAACTAATCAAGGGCGGCGATGAGTTTCCTAGTAATTCGGTGGAGAGGGGCTGAGGGTGATGGGATGTGTGTGAGAATCAAAGATTACCGTTGTGCTCCTTTATTTTTATTATTTATTTTGTTGATCTTATTAGTTTTATGAGAAGAGGATTGCGTGTCTTCCTCTTGAATGTGTTGTGTTGACTGAGAGAGACGTTTTAGACACGGAGACGAGGGTTCTGTATTTACGTGAGAAGTGAGAGAGACATTTTAAGAGGAAAGAGAGAGAAACAATATCTTATTTCACCTTCAGGAATTTTTAAGCCAATAAATTATTTTACCAATCTACAACTGCTCTCTTTGTTTGAACACCTAACCAATTTTGGACATGTGGCCAATTTTGAATATGTGTCATGTTTGTATCATGTCTAATACTGCACTATACTGGACAGAAATTAAACCATTTCCAAATAACAATTTGAGTGAATATTAGAGCATTAGCATCAACTTCTTCAACATTTTACCTAAGCTAACAAAAGAAACTATTTTATTTTTTTTGCTACTTTAACAAATACACGCATACATCAGTCTCAATATTTATTTCTCTACTTCATTTAAATATTATTTTTTTATCTCTCTAAAAATAAATAAATAAACAAGTATTTTTTTTATTCTCTTCCCAACCCGTTTCCTAGTAACCCAACGAAACCTCCTTTTGCGAACCCAATAATAGTCTTTAACAACATCACTAAGCACTCCTGTTGTCTAGCAAAATCAACACATTTTCACAATCAACAAAACAAAATCAACAAGTTGAACCCATCTCCCATCGTTAGTCGAACAAATTCCCTATTTCATTTCACATAAAACTCAAATCGAAATTAATTAAATCTAGCCACCACTGTCAAACTAAGATCACCATCGAACTAGACCAGCCACCACTGCACCCACCGTCGGAAAGCACCACACCCTTCGCACAAATCAAACCAAACCCATCAACCACCACAACCACCGCCCAAATCAATGCAAATATCAACACAAACCCACAAAAATCAACTTTCAAACAACCAAATCTACCACCATCAACCAACTATGACCATCAAATCCAAGCGTTGTGGTTCACAACAGCTATGACTACAACGAGAGAGAGAGACAGAGAGTTAAAAAAAAAAAAATTAGCACTAGCAAAGGATATTGTCTCACTACAAGTGACAATTAATGTTAATTTTATTTTATTTGTTAAGTCTAATGCATGGAGTTTTTAAGGGTTTCTTGCTATATTTTTAATGTTAAGCTAGTTTGACTAGCCTGATGCAAGTGCTCTAAAGGCATCATATTCCTAAATCTTTCTAACTTGTCCCATTCAATTTTAATATTCAATATTGTAAAGAAAGGACTTATAGTATATCAATTATTTGATGGTAAAAGTTAACAGGTGCTATAATTCTATTGGTTTAGAAAATATTTTTAGAAATTTTATGAGAACAGAAAAGAGTAATTGATTTTTTAACTTTTTTTTTTTTTTTTTCCATAAAAGTAGTATTAAAACTTTCCGAAAATGGTTATGTACGGCATTGAGATCCCAAAGCCCATACCGGCATTGAGCCCAGGCCCATACCGGCCTTGGGCGCAGGCCCAGCGGAAAGGTCCAGTTGCCCTACGTCCTTCTTGAAATTGCCTTACTGTAAAAACAAGTTTTGGGTTTTGGATTCCAAGAGGTGATCGGTTAAACGTTCCCAGGCAAGCATATGAGCCGTACTGAGTTGCCGAACATAATCAATCAAGCTGGAACCAAGTTCCAAGGCCATAAATGCTGCACCGCCCTCTCACCTAAACATCCACTTTAACCAGATAATATTGGACCTTCAGTAGCACTAACGGTGGCTGTAATCATAATCTCCCCACTAACCTTGGTTATAAATAGAAGAAATTTGGGAGAAGAAGGGGTTCAGAAAAACTGAGAGAAAATAGTCAAGTGAGAAAGTATTAACTAAGTGTTGCTTTGAGTCTCTCTGCCGAGAACGACCTAGAGTAGGAAATCCTCAAGCCCACTACAAATAAATTGTGAGCCCAAGTGATTTAAGGCCCAGAAGTCTCATACTTGGTTCCCACAATTGGCGCCCACCGTGGGGCTCTCCTACGAAGCTGTGGTTCGACTGAGACTCAAACGAGGGGAATGTTTGAGGAGCGTTCAGGAGGGCATGCACCGAGCAGTTCCATAGGATCTTCTCGGGGATCAACGTGGAGGGAGAGAAGGCAGAAATGGCGGGAAGATAGGGAGCACCCAAGAGGAGAGGAAAGGTCCGGATTGGGAGAAGGGTCGGCCCAGACACACCGGACGGTTTCAGGCGTCTCCGCGCATCGGCAGTATGATGATAGAGACCGAAAGCTGGAGCGGTTGGGCAGACTGGTAATGGATTTAGAGCTGGAAGCAAGGGGTCGGCGCCAAGAAAGGAATCGCAACCCCCAGCAAAGGAGAAATCGAGGCGAGGAGGGCTCCAGCCGATCTGGTACTCAACGATCCCGAGATCGATCACGCTCTCAAGAGTCACACCGGCAACCACGGGAACCACGTCATCGGCGGGACCGCTCACGGTCGCATGGTTACGATGACCAAGGATCAAAATCGCCGGAGGAACGACAGCACCACAATGCCGCCATGGACGCCATGAGCCGAGCCTTGCGGATGGCGGCCCGGTCTCCATTCTCCGATGAGATTGAACGGGCCCCTATGTCGAGCAGATTCACGCGACCGCCATTCAATTCGTATGAGGGGAGGACAGACCCCGTGGAGCATGTCAATCATTACATCCACATGATGTCTTTGCATGCACACAATGATGCATTGATGTGTAAGGTATTCCCCTCCAGTCTCGGCTCTACTGCACTGAGATGGTTCAATGGGTTACGGAAAGGTTCTATACACAGCTTCGCTGAGCTGATTCAAGAGTTCGGCAGTAGGTTCGTGACCTGCAGCCGAGTGCAACAGCCGGTTGACGCACTACTTTCCATGAAAATGAGGGTCGGGGAAACCCTTCGGAGTTATGCCAGTCGATACTGGGAACTCTACAACGAGATTGGTGGAGGAAACGAGAAAATTGCGGCAAGCACCTTCAGGATGGGGCTCCCTGAAGATTCTGAATTACGGGAGTCGCTGACGAGAAGACCCCCCGAGGATATGAGGCAATTGATGAGACACATAGAGGAGTACAAATGCCTGGAGGACGACCGGCTGCAGAGCAGGGGGAAAGCTCCATTAATGGGGAGATCTCGGCAAAGCATTTTTCTGACGAAACCAAAAAAAGACTTCAGAATGCAGGAACCAGAGGTGCAAATCGAAGGGGTTAATGTGGCGTTTAAAGAGCCCGTGCACAAAATCTTGGAGCGGATCAAGAACGAGTCATTCTTCAGGTGGCCAAACAAAATGGGGGGCGACCCATCTTGGAGGAACCAAAACCTATACTACACCTATCACAGAGACAAAGGGCACACCATCGAGCAGTGTTGGGTATTAAAAGATCATCTCGGACAGCTAGTAAAGGCAAGGTACCTAAAAGAGTTTGTAGTAGACTCCACTGACCGAGAAGCTGGACAGGGCGTCCAACAGAAAAGGAACCCCTTCCCCCCTCCACTGGGGGTAATCGAAGTCATCCATGCCGCACCAAAAGGAACAACAACAGTAAAAAAGGTATTGACAGTGGCTTGCACGGGGGAAGAATCATCCGAGAAGAAAAAGAAAGTTGAACGGCTAGCCATCTCGTTCGGAGAAGACGATTTGGAAGGAACGGTCCAACCTCACGACGATGCTTTGGTGGTGACAGCCAGGATAGGCGGATTCCTGGTGAAGAGGGTAATGATTGATCAAGGGAGCGGGGCTGACGTCATGTACTCGGACCTCTTCAAAGGGCTCGGGTTAAAGACCCAGGATTTGGCGAAGTATGACACGCCGCTAGTCTCATTTGACGGAAGAGTCGTAATTCCCGAGGGATAAATCTCTTTCCCGGTGGACATGGAAGGCAAGGGAGTTATAGTTACCTTCATAGTAGTCCGATCATTCTCACCGACACCGCAATCCTGGGGAGGCCGTGGATTCACGCCATGAAGGCTGTTCCGTCCACCCTCCACGTGAAAGTAAAATTTCCTACTGAGTATGGAGTTGCCGAGGTAAGGGGGAACCAACAAGTGACGAGGCAGTGCCTTGTCGCCGCGGTCAGATGGAAAAATGAACAGCTCGGTCAAGTCGAGCATGCCAAGAAAGAGACTTCATAGCAATTACAGAAACCCCAAGGGGAAACAGGGGCGGACGTTGCCGAGGAGGTGTTGAAGGTTAGAATTCTTCCAGATACTGACAGATATTTCCAGATAGGTACAAGAATGAATGGCCGGGAAAGGGTAGAGATGTTGTTGTTCCTTTTGCAGAACGTAGATGTTTTCGCGTGGAACCCATATGAAGTGCCCGGCGTAGATCCCGAGTTCATTGTCCACAAACTCAATGTGGACCTATTATTCCCCCCGAAGAAGTAGAAACCGAGAAGAGCGTCAAAAGAACACGTCGATGCAGTAAACCTGGAGGTCCAGCGGCTGAAGGAGGCCGGAGTCATAAAAGAAATATTCTTCCCGAGATGGTTGGCAAACACTGTCGTAGTGAAGAAGAAGAACGGCAAATGGAGAGTTTCTGTGGACTTCACAGACTTGAACAGGGCGTGTCCCAAGGACCCATTCCCAATGCCCAAGATTGATCAGCTAGTAGATGCCACATATGGGCACCCGAGAATGAGCTTCCTGGATGCCTTCCAAGGCTACCACCAGATTGCCTTGGCGCCCGAGGACAGAGAAAAGACAGCATTTATTTCCCCGAATGCAAACTATCACTACGAGGTCATGCCGTTTGGATTAAAGAATGTTGGAGCCACGTATCAGCGAATGATGACGAGAATGTTCCGAGAAAAAATTGGATGCACGGTTGAAGTTTATATTGACGACATGGTGGTAAAAAGCAGAATTGAGTCACAGCATACCGAAGACCTCCGGGGAGTATTCGAGATACTACGGCGGTACAAATTGCGCCTGAATGCCGAGAAGTGCACTTTCGGAGTGGGGGCTGGTAAGTTCCTGGAATATCTGATCTCTACTCGGAGAATAGAGGCTAACCCCGACCAAATAGAGGCTGTGAACCACCTCAAACCACCAAGCAATCCTAAAGAGGTGCAAGTGCTCACTGGAATGTTAGCTGCCCTGAACCGATTCATCTCCAAGTTTGCCGATCACTGCCGGTCGTTTTATCAACTTCTGAAGAAGTGGAAGGGGTTTCGATGGGACGAGGGATGTGATGAGGCTTTTCGAGAGCTGAATGAATACTTGGCAAAGGCACCGAGGTTAACGGTCTCGGAGCCTGGGGAGGATTTGTTTATGTACCTCTCAGTCACCGAACATGCCGTAAGTGCTGTGTTGCTAAGGGACTAAGGAGTACAAATGCCAGTGTATTACGTAAGCAAAACCTTAGTAGATGCCGAGACAAGGTACCTGCCCCTGGAGGAGTTAGTTTTAACCCTGGTGCATGCCACGAGGAAGTTGCCACATTACTTCTAGGCTCACACGGTGTTCGTCCTCACCGAGTATCCATTGCAGTCACTGTTAAAGAGATCCGACTTCACAGGCCGAATTGCCAAATGGGGGACTCGGTTGGGATCGTTTGACATAAGATACCGACCTAGAAGCTCGGTGAAGGGACAGGTTCTCGCTGATTTCATCGCAGAATTCACACCCAAGAACGAAGGCAAGGTAATCTGTAGTGCAGAAATTCGCCCGTGGAGGGTATTTGTGGACGGCGCATCAAATGCTATGGGGGCCGGGGCTGGTATTGTTGTAATCACCCCAGAGGGCATACGACTGGAACACTCCTTCAGATTGGGATTAAAAGCCTCAAACAATGAAGCCGAGTATGAGGCCCTACTGGCCGGTTTGAGGGCCGCATTGCATCTGGGCGCAAAGGATGTAGAGATTTACTCGGACTCTCGGCTGGTTGTTTATCAGATCACAGGGGACTTTGAGGCTCGGGACTCTCGAATGAAAGCTTATCTAAGTACGGCAAAGCAGATTATCGGTCAATTCGGAATGGTAAAGATATCCCAGGTAGCTCGGTCACAAAACAAGCACGCTGACTCCCTTGCCACGTTAGCCTCATCGGCTACCGAGGACACACCACGGCTAGTCACAATAGAACTTATAAGGGAGCCAAGTATCTGTGTGAAGAGTGTTCCCGACCAAGCCGGAGTAGAGGTAACGCAGGTAGCAGTGGCTGGTCCGTGTTGGATGAACCCGATCATAGATTTCCTTGCCGAGGATAAAGTTCCAGAGGATGAAGATGAGGCCAACAAGATTCGCCGGGTGGCTCCCCAGTACTGGCTGTCTTCAGACCGAAAATTGTACACGAAGGTCCTTCGCAGGCCCTTACCTCTTGTGCCTACATCCCAAAAAAGTCAGAGAGCTTTTGACCGAGCTACATGAGGGAGTGTGTGAGTGTTCCCGACCAAGCCGGAGTAGAGGTAACGCAGGTAGCAGTGGCTGGTCCGTGTTGGATGAACCCGATCATAGATTTCCTTGCCGAGGATAAAGTTCCAGAGGATGAAGATGAGGCCAACAAGATTCGCCGGGTGGCTCCCCGGTACTGGCTGTCTTCAGACCGAAAATTGTACACGAAGGTCCTTCGCAGGCCCTTACCTCTTGTGCCTACATCCCAAAAAAGTCAGAGAGCTTTTGACCGAGCTACATGAGGGAGTGTGTGGCGGACATGTTGGGGGACGGTCCTTAGCACACAAAGCGATGACCCAGGGGTTTTGGTGGTCACAGATGCAGAAGGATGCCGCTGAATATGTTCGGAGCTGCGAACAGAGTCAAAAGCATGCCCCTATGATCCATCAGCCTGCAGGACGTCTAAATCCTGTCAGCAGCTCGTGGCCTTTCGCACAGTGGGGGCTTGACATCCTCGGACCATTCCCTCGAGCAACGGGGAACCGCTGTTTTGTATTGGTGGCTGTAGATTACTTCACAAAGTGGGCTGAAGCTGAGGCCTTGGCTAATATCCAGGATACTGACATGAAAAAGTTTGTATGGAAAAACATAGTTACAAGGTTTGGGGTGCCAAATTCGCTAGTAACAGACAATGGGCTACAATTCGACAGCAACGCTTTTCGGACCTTCTGCAGCGAACTCGGCATCAGGAACAAGTATTCAACCCCGGCTTACCCACAAAGCAACGACCAAGCTGAAGCAGTAAACAAGACTATTTTGAACGGGCTCAAGAGAAGGTTAGACGGGGCGAAAGGAAGATGGGCAGAAGAGCTTCCCAGTGTATTGTGGGCTTACCGCACGACCCCCAGGAGATCCACGGGGGAAACCCCGTTTTCTTTGGCATACGGAGCGGAGGCAGTGATACCAACCGAGGTGAGCTTATGCAGTGCACGGGTCGTCGGGTTTGACCCCGTCCAAAACGCCGACCTGATGATGGAGCGTTTGGATTGGCTAGAAGAATACAGGGAGGCCGTGACCATACGGCTCGCCGAGTATCAGCAGAAGCTGGCCCAAAGATACAACCGAAATGTAAAGGGGAGGGAATTCAGTGCCAGGGAACTAGTGCTAAGAAAGGTTGTGGGAAACATGCGAGACATAGTTGCAAGGAAGCTTGCTCAAACCTGGGAGGGACCATACAGAGTCACAGCCATCGCGGGTGCAGGGGCCTACTACTTGGAAGACCTCGACGAAAGGCCGCTTCCCCGACCATGGAACGCCAACAACTTAAAGAAATTCTACGCATGATCATCCGTGTAAGCCAGAACTTGTATTTCGTTAAAATTAAGATTATGATGAACTTATTTGTATATGCTGTTTTTGGCTCCGTGACTGCACACCAAGAGAATTGCAAATAAATCTCTAAGGACAGAAACCTGACCCTCGGCTCGATCAAAATCGTCGAGCAGGTGGAAACCTTATAACTAAAAGCTCTAAGGACAGAAACCTGACCCTCGGCTCGATCAAAATCGCCGAGCAAGTGGAAACCTTATAACTAAAAGCTCTAAGGACAGAAACCTGACCCTCGGTTCGATCAAAATCGCCGAGCAGGTGGAAACCTTATAACTAAAAGCTCTAAGGACAGAAACCTGACCCTCGGCTCGATCAAAATCGCCGAGCAGGTGGAAACCTTATAACTAAAAGCTCTAAGGACAGAAACCTGACCCTCGGCTTGATCAAAATCGCCGAGCAGGTGGAAACCTTATAACTAAAAACTCTAAGGACAGAAACCTGACCCTTGGCTCGATCAAAATCGTCGAGCAGGTGGAAACCTTATAACTAAAAGCACCAAGGACAGAAACCTGGCCCTCGGCTCGATCAAAATCGCCGAGCAGGTGGAAATCTTATAACTAAATGCTCTAAGGACGAAAACCTGGTTCTCGGTTAAGCTAAAATCACCAAGCAAGTTGAAACCCTAACCCTTTACAAATGCTAAGTCTATTAGCGCTCTCGGATTCCCCAAAGTACCGCACAACAGGTTTTGGGGGTATCATTCCATTAAACGGCCAAAACGCTGGCATGATCCAAGCAAAGCATACAAATAGATATAAATTCATTCAACAGATTGAAACAGAAAAGGAAAACGGTTTACCAATTAAATAAACAAAGGTAATTGTTCGGTCACCACATCCCGATGACGTAGGCAAATAAACCACCAAATTAGAAATACGATAATAATAAAAGTAAAATCAGCTGGGGGGTTGCGTCGGCGGGGTCACTTCCTGCTGGTTGGTCAGGGGGAGATGCGAGTCTTCGCCGAGAAGGTCCTGCACAGTCGGGATGCTGGTGGCTTCCATGTCCTCTGGCTCGGCATGAGTGTCAATTTGTTCAACCAGCTCCCTCATGCTTGCCGTTTCCTCCTCATCAACAGCAGCCGGGGGATCCTGCACGGCAGTCACAGGACTTGGAAAGGGGATTTGGCCGGGTCTCTCAGATGGGAATCATCAGGAACTCCCAAAGCTTGAAGGGCAGCAAACCACCCGGCCTCAAAGCCCAGATTCCGAGCCTGGGCCACCACCGGCTCTGCAGACTTCTCAGCATCAGCAAAGCCTTCATTGTACCACTTCTGCTCACAGGAGGCCAGGGCTGCCCTAAGGTCGGCCAGTTCCTCGGCGCTGGAGGTATTAAGGCTGATGGCTTCAGCTAGCTTGACTTCTGTTTTGTTCTGCTTGGCTAAGAGCTTCGCATACCTCTTTTCAGCCAAGGCCGTGTTCTTCTCCGCGGTAGCGGCCTTCTTCTCGACGGACTCAGCTGCCTTCAATTTCTCCTTCGCCATTTTGACCTCTGATTCCCGCGCCTCCTTCTCACGCTCGTTTTCCTCGGTAAGATCCCGTGCCCGGGCAGCCACAATGTGAGCCAGTTGAGCAGCCTAGTAAGCACAAAGGTTAGAAAAGAAGCAGAAGTAAATCTGTATGAAGGAGTAGATAGACTAAAGAATTACCGCAATGGCGTGCCACTCTAACCGGCGCCTCACAGATTCCTCGGATCCCTCCTCGAAGGCGTGCACGTCGTCGGGGAGAAAAAGACCCTCGGCCAGCGTCTGGGCAACCCGGCCACCTTCACCCTTCTCCCATATCCGCAAGCAGGCGGTAGAAGGCAAAGGCTTGCTGTCCAACAGGAACTTGGGTTTCCACGCTGGGGCCACCTAGGAGGAGGACGCAACCCCCGCTCCAACCTGGGTTTGCGACTCGCGGATAACAATCCCCCCTGCTGGCTGGGGAGGGGTCTGCACGGCAGCGTCTCTCGGGTCGGTGGAAGGTTGATCGGTGACTTTTTGCTTCTTTTTGGCCCGCCCTGCCTAGGAAAAGGGTGGAGGATGAGGCACCTGACCCCGACCCTGAGAAGGTGGGGGCTGATTTGGTTGCCGCGCACCAGGCACGAAGCGGTCAATGGTCATGACCTTCCTTGACACCATCCTGCTGCCGGGTTGAATAGCTTCGGCCAACAAGACAACCGCTTCAGTTACTGGTTGCTGGGGCTCGGCGGGCGGATTCTCGAGATGAGACTGCTCTTGGGCAGGGCCTTCTTGCTGAATAGCTTCGTGGGCTATCTCCCTAAGGCGCCGAGATACCCGCTCCGCGGACTCGTCTCGTAAAGGAGCTAGCTCGTCCGAGCAAGTGAAGCGCCGTCCAAAGTCCCTCGCTTCCCCGGTCGTAAGCTTCGGTGGCAGGAAGTTCACGTACCGAACGTCTATATACGATAGCAGGGGGCTACCAACTAATAGCACCTGCTTGAAGGGCTGCCAGGTAGAGTAAACTGGTTCTACTCCGAGGATCAAGTGCGAAGCTCGGAGTTGTCCGTCCCAATGCACGTATATCTCGGAACGGAGGATGAAGTTCAAATCCTTGGCGTGGACGGTTCTGATGTCCGGAACAAACACTTTGCCGTCTGCAAAAGAGCAAGTGTCGCATTAATATCTAACGATAAAAATTTACTTTAAAAGAAAAGGAGAAGTGGAGGAAAGCAATTAGATCAAGGGAATGGTACAAACCCACTTCACGCCGTGAAAGGGGGCAAGGGACGTCCCCGGCAAACCAATTGCCGCGCACCCGAATGAACTCTCCGGCGGAGTTCCTATTCGAATCAGGTAGGCATGATATCAGCTGTACCCGATTATCTCTTGTCTTTAGGTAATAGTTGGTGGATTTGTTCCCACAGAGGCTATACATGTGATTAATGTCATGGTGGTTTAACTGTAAGTTAAAGGTATGGTTCAACTTACTGACGCAGCTAACTACCCGGTAAAAGTTGGGGGGAAGTTGGTCGGGACACAGCCCGTAGTACGTGAGTGTGTTTATCAAAAGGGGATCCACGGGGAACCTGACCCCGCCTTCTAAAATTGACATCAAAGGGAAGAAGGCTGTACCCCGCCCTCGGTGGAGTTCAATATCACTCTCATGGCAGTAAGCCACATCCACGTCATCGGGAACATTAAATTTACTCCGAAAGGTGGCCAAAGCAGCCGAGGATTCTAGAAGGTAAGAGTAACCCATTTATAACGCCCAAAACTACAAAAGGGAACTTGAAGAAATAAAGCTGAAGGAACAGGAAGGGGAAGAAGAACTTACTTTGGGTTCTAAGGAGGAAAAGAACACTAGGCAAGCGAGTAAGCGCACAGAGATTTGGTCGGCAGAGAGTAAGCGCAAAAAATCAGAGGCAAAGGAAAAATGAAATGATGTTCAGGGGGAGACTATTTATAGAGCCAAAAAGAAAAGGGGGGGGGGAGAAGAAACGTTTAATGAAGCAATAAATGGGCACGATTTACGAGCGGCCCAGCGAATGCCAAACGTAAACGATTCGCGCACTGTTTCGATTCACGAACCGTCAGGCAATAATGGCAACTGTACCTGGCGCCGCGGAACGACGCGTCTTTTGAGATGAACATTAATGAGAAGCCACAGTCACAAGTCCCAGGCTATAAGATTCCCGAGGTCAAAAGGCCCAATGAGCTCCTTGATTCTTCTCGGCGACCGGGTATGAATTAAGGGGGGGCTAATATACGGCACCGAGATCCCAAAGCCCATACCGGCCTTGAGCCCAGGCCCATACAGGCCTTGGGCCCAGGCCCATACCGGCCTTGGGCGCAGGCCCAGCGGAAAGGTCCAGTTGCCCTATGTCCTTCTTGAAATTGCCTTACTGTAAAAACAAGTTTTGGGTTTTGGATTCCAAGAGGTGATCGGTTAAACGTTCCCGGGCAAGCATATGAGCCGTGTCCGGGAAAACCATGATATGCACGGGAAACTGAGTTGCCGAACATAATCGATCAAGCTGGAACCAAGTTCCAAGGCCATAAATGTTGCACCGCCCTCTCACCTAAACATACACTTTAACCAGATAATATTGGACCTTCAGTAGCACTAACGGTGGCTGTAATCATAATCTCCCCACTAACCTTGGTTATAAATAGAAGAAATTTGGGAGAAGAATGGGTTCAGAAAAACTGAGAGAAAACAGTCAAGTGAGAAAGTATTAACTAAGTGCTGCTTTGAGTCTCTCTGCCGAGAACGACCCAGAGTAGGAAATCCTCAAGCCTACTACAAATAAATTGTGAGCCCAAGTGATTTAAGGCCCAGAAGTCTCATACTTGGTTCCTACAGGTTAATTAACAAACGCCATAAGAGCATTCACATCATTTTGTCTAAATTTTTCTATCTATTTTAGCATAGCAACTTACATTTTTCTATTTTACACAACCATTTTTACAAAACACTCATATTAGATTATCTATTATACACTACATTTTATTTAAATAATTATTTTTTATTATTATGTTTACCTTTATTTTTTCCCCTAGTTCTTCTAATCATTGGCTATAACCCTACACTTACATAAAAAAAAAAAAAATAAATAAATAAAAAAAGGAACATTTTGAATAATTTTTCCAACATAAATTTATGGAATAGGTTTGATTAACGGATGTCCTTATAGCATTTGTTAATGGATTATTTTAGAAAAAAATTGATATCACTTTCATGAGAAATAGAAAAAGTTATAATTGTTTTTTTTTCTATAAAAAATTTATAAAAATATTTCTTAAACCAATACCCTTAGTCCATTGGTTAACTTTTCCCACCGAAAAATGTTACTTCCATGGTATTTTCACAACAAATCCTAGTTGGTAGATTGTTATTAGTTCTAACTTGAACCCATCACTAAAATTACAATTTTTTTTTTGTTTTTTTTGCCAATCAGTTACAGTTAGAGCATCAATATTGGTAGAGGTATTTTGCTAAACTGCTATTTTTACCACCACAAACTATAAAATGTTGTGCAAATTGGTGATGCCATACTGTAGGGGTGTGCATGGGTCAGGTTGGGTCGGGTTGAGGGGATTTTTTAACCCAGCCCACCATGGTGGGTCAAAAAAATTTCAACCCAACCCAACCCAACCCACATGGGTTGGGTTGAACCCATGAGTTGGAATTTTTTTTTTATTATTAAATTGAGTAGAAAAAAATATAAATATTAATATATTAAAAAAACTCAAAGATTAGTATCAATGTAACTCCTTAAAGGCAAACAATACTAATGACTAAATAATAATAGTAATTTACTAGGGTTTATGCTAACTAATTGGCTTTTATATAGGATAGGAAGAGTTGATTATTTTAAAAAAATTACTAACTATATAATATTTTATATATATATATATATATATATATTTATATGTATTAAATATATGAGTGGGTCAGGTTGGGTTTGACGGGTTTGAAATTTTATGACCCAAACTCAACCCAACTTGCAATCAAAAAATTTTTTATAACCAAATCTAACCCACCAAGGCCTAAAAATCGACCCAACCCAATAGGTTGGGTTGAACCAAATCAATTTTGACGAATTGGCAGGTTGACTGCACACTCCTATGCCATATTTTAAAAAATTTGACAACTGGCTATAAGAAACTGGCATTGGTACCGGTAGTAGTACCAATTTACTGTAGCAAATTGCTATTTGCTATTAATACTTTTTTTTTTAATTCTTTTTTCCCGTTGCTACTATTTTTTATTCTTTTTTTTTTTTTTTGGACAAGGATTTTGGAGGAACTGCTACAAACAAAAACAGGTGTCAAGCAGAGAAAGAAACACATAAGCAAGGCTCATGTGCGTTGCACATGACCCATTTTAAGTTGAGTGTTGTTAACCCTAACGTTAACAGCGTTAGCCAGAAGGACATGCCTCACTACTCTCTCATCTCCTCCACAGAGCTTCCTTTCTCTCAACCTCCAGCCACCTCTGTTTTTCTTCAACAACCTTAAACCGGCAAGGGCATCTACTCTCTCAATCTAACCCAGACGGCACACAGCCAAGCCAAGCCCTTCTCATCCTCCTCCACCTCTATTTTTCTCATGTCCACCGCTGTTTTCTCAGCAACCTGAGACCGGCAAGAGCTTCCTCTCTCTCAGCCTCCGGCCACGTACTGACGGGAAGAAAATACTCTCTCTTTAAAACCCAATCAACGCCTCTCTCATCCTCATTCTTTGTTCTTCTCAGAAACCCCAACCACTGCCACAGGTTCCGCCTTTCCCATCCCCCACCCACCTCTCCGGCGCCAAGGACCACCGATTCTAAAAAATCTTTTCGAGGCTCTGACTTCTTTCCAGGTTTCTTACCGAATCCCTCTGTATTTGATATGATTTTGGTTTGTTTTGTGTGATATATTTGGATGATTTAATTCTGGTTTTTTCTTGCTGTGATAATTAGATTTCTTGTTTGTAATTTTTTTTTAAATTATCATTTTGGCTAGCTTGAGTTCTTGCTGTGATATATTTGTAATTCTTGTTCTGTAATTTTTTTTTTTTTTTGGAGTGGGTTTTGAGCAATGAGAAAAATAGAGGTGGAGGAGGATAAGGATGAGAGAGGCATTGATTGGGTTTTAAAAGAGAGTATTTTCTTCCCATCAGTAGCTCTTGCCGGTCTTAGGTTGCTAAGAAAACAACGGTGGACATGAGAAAAATAGAGGTGGAGAAGGATGAGAGGGGCTTGGCTTGGCTGTGTGCCGTTTGGGTTAGATTGAGAGAGTAGATGCCCTTGCGAATCTGAGGTTGTTGAAGAAAAACAAAGGTGGCCGGAGGTTGAGAGAGAGGAAGCTCTGTGGAGGAGATGAGAGAGAAATGAGAGACGTGTCCTTCGGCTAACACTGTTAATGTTAGGGTTAACAGCACTCAACTTAAAATGGGTCATGTGCAACGCACATGAGCCTTGCTTATGTGTTTCTTTTTGTGCTTGACACCTGTCCCTGTTTGCAGCAGTTCCTCAAAACATGTTTGGAGGAAATCTGTGTCCTTTTTTTTTTTTCCTTTCAGCTCATCTCTCTCTTTCCATTACAGACCAAAGTTCCTCTCTCTCTCTCTCTCTCTCACGCCACACTGTTTCTCCCTAACAGCCCCTCGCTTCCTACTACTTCAGCTCCCTCCGTGACAGCACCAAGGATATCCTAAGTGTCGTCATGGCTCTCTTCTTCGGCGTTGGTTGCGGAGCCCTTGTCACCGCTACCATGTACCTCGCTTGGTCTCGCTTTTCTCTTCTTTCTCCGACGATGACAACAACAATGATGACGATTTTTTTTTTTTTTTGGCTTGTAGCTCTATGATTTTGGCCCTTGATTTTAGCTTGTAGCTCTTCTTTCTTCGACGAAGACGACAATGATGACGGTGTGGCTTGTAGCTCCATGTTTTTTTTTTTTTTGGGGGTTTTTTCTGCTTTTTATTTTATTTTACTTTTTTTATTGGTTGCTGGTTTTTTGGTTGAGCTTGAGGTTACCGTGATTGTGGTAGGAATTGATTTGGAGAAGAGACAGTGAAGAAGAGAGAAAAATAAATAAATAAATAGTGTTTAACTTCGTTGTGAAAATAAGAATATTGACGTGGAGCAAGTTGTGAAATATTATTATTATTATTATTATTTTTTAGGAAATGGTAAGTTAGCAGCATTAATGTGAATTAGTGACAAACTGTTTAAGATTTATTGTGAAAGTGGACATTTGGCAACCAAAAAGAGAGCCTTACACAATTTTTTTTTTAAATTTTTTATGATAAGAGCCTTTACACACATTTTATCAAACAATTGGCGTAGTTGCCCATTGGAATTCCCAAATGGAAAACTGGAAACGCAAGTACACAACCATGTAAAAGCGTATTATGAGTTTTGGACATCTTCCCTTGATATCCACCAACCCCAGTCCCCAGTAACGCAGTGGTTCAGATGATTGAAAATTCAGTTGTTAGGAAGGCATTTCAAAACACCCACCAAGGTTCCAACTCCAAAGATGGGAGTTTCTCTCTCTTCTCTACAACAGCAGTTTGGGAAATAAAAAGTAGAAGGTGTAGTTGGGGTTCTCTAACACAACAATGGTTTGGAAGTGGTGAGAAAGATGAGGGGGTGAGAGCTTGGATAGATAGATGACGGGAGAACAAGAAAAATCAGAAATCAATCGGCACATAGACTTGCCGAAAGATATTGCAGTGCCCAAAATGTTTTAAGATATTGTCCAGGTACCTTTACACACAATGACTGAAATGTTCTGTCAATTTTATGTTGTTTACAGTCTTGAATGCTAAAAAATCTTACTATTCAATTCTAGCAACTAATGACAATAATTTTTTTTTTTTTTTCCAATCCATAACAATGTTATTTGGAGCCTAGAGATTGAACATCTTACAACCCATTTCAAGCAAGCTTTGATATTTAGATTTTGAACTAGGATTTAACAAGCATTAGTCACAACCCTTCCTAGGCCAAAACCAAAAATCACTCACTAGATATAGATTGTTTTATTTTTGATGGTCTATAAGCTATGAAGCACGGGTGCGTTTCGGGACTCGGGTGCGGGCGCGGGACTTGGCAATTTTTGAAAAAGTAGAGTGCGGGTGCGGCGGGACTCGGCGATTAAAAAATTATTAAAAATATTTTTATTTATATTTTCTATATATTTTTACTATTAAAATATTCTAAAAAAACACATTAATATACTTGATTCACAAAAAAAAAAAAAGAATAAGGCAAGAAACGCATCTGAGGTCAGAATTTCGACCTCTCCGGCGATTTTCACGGTCGATTTCGACTTGTTTCGGCCGATTCCGGCCTGTTTCGGCCGTATCGGCCGCCGGCCGATATTGACCAATATGGCCGATACGGCCGATACGGACCGAGTCTGCCCGATTTGGGCCGCGTCGGCCCCGATTTCAGCCGCATCAGCCCGATTCGGGAGCTGCCACGTGGCGGGACGCGGCACAACGCAGCACGGACGCGCGGTCTGCGGCGTCTCTCCCGCGTCGTCGCATCCCGCTGCGTCGGACGCGGGTGCGCTGGGTTGGATGCCGCGTCTGTGCATCCCAGTCTATAAGCTTGCTAATGGAAATCATGTCAAACGGCTCAGATAGAAAAGCGCGGGTTCGATCTGATAGTTCTTGTGCAACAAAATGCATGGTTGGTCGCCACTCTGGAGTGGTACACAGGCATGCGAAGGTTATGGTGACTGCAATCACCACTGCCTCTGCCAATTGACCTGTTGATCTATAACATCCTTCAAAATCAATTCTTGGTTGTCCAATAAGGTTGTTGTAGTTGACATCAACGATGGTGATAGGGACACTAGGAGTTCCCCTGGGTGCCTTCCTATCATTACTTCCAATACTATGTTTATGTAAAGAGTAAGAGTAAAGAACACAAAGAATGTGAATAGCTTTTCTATATAGACTAGAGGTGTATATATCCAAATAGGAGGAGGAGAAGAACTTATTTTAGGCTTAGTGAATTGCTATATTGAATTAGACTCTGCATTCTTGCCAAAAGACATTAAATGTCTAAAGAGTTTAAGATACTGTCCACATACCTTGACACAACGATTGAGATGTTCTACAGCCATAAAGTTGTTTACAGGTTACAGGTTACAGCCTTGAATGCTCTAGATCTTACTATTCAATCATAGAAAATAATAAAAATTTTATATATATTCTTTCCCAGTCCATAAGAAATCTTATTTTGAGCCTAGAGATTGAACATCTTATTCACTCAGCACTTGCATAGACTAAGAAAAAAAATTTTACACAAGCCATTTCAAGAAAACTTTGATCCTAACTTCCTAAGATTATGAACTAGGATCTAGTAAGCATAGCCACAACCCCTCCTAGGCCATATCCAGAAAACACACTCACTAGCCAAAGAGTGTTTTATTTTTGAAAGCCTGCTAGCTTGCTAATAGTAATCATGCCAAATGGCTCAGACTGAAAAGCGTGGGTTCGAGCTGATAGTTCTTGTGCAACAAAACGCATATTTGGTCGTGATTTTGGAGTGCTACGCGTACATGCTAAGGCTATGGTGACAACAAACACCACTGCCTCTGCCAATTGACCTGTGGGAGGAGGAAGGCGTTGGTCTAGAGTATCCTTCAAAAGCAATTCCTGGTTTTCAAATAAGGTTGTTGTAGTCGATGATGATGATGATGACAAGGATGCTAGAAGTTCCCCTGGATGCCTTCCCATCATGACTTCCAATGCCACCACTCCAAAACTATAAACATCACACTTATCTGTGACCCTCATTGTGAGTGCAAGTTCTACAAATTAAAATAAGTAGAAAATGAAACAGAATAAATGTTATTTGAAACATTTCCATACCAAAAGTGTAAAAATCATTTATGTTCAAGGTATAATCTAAATAAGAACATAGTAGAGATATGAGGAAAAAACTTTCTATTTTGAGAACGTTGTCTTTGAAAAGTATTATAGACTGGGAAATAGTTTACCATGTGACAACAACCCATATTGTTTCAATCTTTTATTGTAAGTAGGGTTTGAACCGCTAATCTCTTGCTCGACAACAAAAGATTTTATTGTCAGTTATTTTTTTGATTTGGAAAACTATTGAAGAAATGGGAACAAGAATATACAGATTAATAAAATGTTCGATTACCTGGAGCCATGTAACCATAAGACCCAGCAATTGTTGTCCAGTTGGATGACTCTGAGCTTAATAGTCTCGCAGTGCCAAAATCTGAGAGCCGTGGTTCGAATTCCATTTCCAGCAATATGTTGTTCAAAGACACATCTCGGTGCACAATTGGCGGAAAGCAATCATGGTGCAAGTAGGCCATAGCATGAGCCACTCCTTGCACAATTTTCACCCTTGTAGACCAGCCTAGTTCCGCTTCCCCTTCCACCCCATACAATACTTTTCTTAGACTACCTCTCTCTACATATTCATAAACCAAGAACAAGCATCCTTTCCAGGAACAAAAGCCATATAGCTTAATGATATGTCGATGCCTAACCTCTGTTAGAGTTCGTATCTCATTCTCAAAACTTCGGCGATTTATTGTGGGAATGTCACTAGAGTCTGATATGTTAAGCCTTTTAACTGCTACAACTTGACCTGTTGGCAACACCGCTTTGTAAACGCTTCCAAATCCTCCTTTCCCAATGCAGTACTTCTCATTGAAGTCCTCAGTGGAATTCAGTATATCCCCAAACATAAATTTTGCTTCTCTTTCCCATATCATTGATTCAAATCTCTCATACTTTATACTACTACCCTCTTCATCATAGAACTTGGTGGTTCGACTATATACTAGAATTCCAACAGTAACAGTTGCAAGACATAATAATCCAGAAACCCAAACAATGGCACCAATAAGGACCTTTTTCGTAGTATTTGAGGATTTGTGGGGAAGGGATACTGGACTGCAGGGAGTTAATCCTTCTACTTTTCCACAAAGACCTGAGTTTCCAACATAAGATTTTGCTGGCACTTGCTGGAAAATTTTACCAGTTGGGATTTCACCTGTCAAGTTATTGTAAGAAAAATCAATGGAATGTAGACTAACCATGCTTGATAATGCTTCGGGGATTCTCCCAGAGAGGTGGTTATGTGAAAGATTGAGATACTCTACCGCTGTAAGCTTTCCAAGGTTTTGAGGTATTGTTCCGGAGAGGGAATTACTGCTGAGATCCAACATATATTGCAGTGATACTAGGTTGCCAAGCTTGGATGGTATGCCACCAGATATCTTGTTGTGGCTTAAGTTAAAGGTCAATAAGCCATTACAATTGCCAAGCTCTACTGGTATGTTACCAGTCAGGCTGTTCTCTGAAAAATCAAGAAGCTGGAGCTTGCTTAAATTGCCTAGACTCTTAGGGAGCTCCCCTGTCATATCATTCTGGCTCAGATTAAGCCTGTAAAGCAGGCCTAGATTTCCCAGTTCATCTGGAATTTCCCCAGACAGTTTGTTCGAGTCCAGCGTTAGAACTTGCAATTTGGTTAACTTCCCAAGCTCAACAGGGATTTTTCCAGAAATTCTATTTCTGTCCATCTGTAAATTGGTGAGATTTCTACACTCTCCCCACATTGATGAGAGATGACCAACAAATTGGTTGTCCCTAAGAGCGAGGAAATTAAGATTTTGATGAACTCCAAAGGCTTCTGTAATGTTTCCAGTGAATTTATTCCCATCAAGCCAGACTCTATGTAGCTTCGAACAATTCCTCAAGCACTCTGGCAAGGATCCTGTAAAGCCGTTGCTATTCACTGTTAAATCTTCAAGAGCAAAACCACTGCACAATTCAGATGGCAGTGCCCCAAAGAAGCTGTTGTTTGAAAAGCTAATGTAGCTTAAATCAGGACTATACTTCCCAAAGTCAGTGGGTATGCTGCCAGAGAAATTATTGGTGAACACAGAGAATGACTGCAAACTATTTAGTTGAGAAATGGTTTCTGGCAACTGTCCATACAATCGGTTAGTGTTGAGATCAAGAGTAACCAAAGACTTCATTTTTCCAATCTCTGGTGGAAGTATGCCACTAAGATTGTTATAGAAAAGCTGTAACACTTGAAGGTTTGTGAGATTCCACAATGTCAGAGGAATTGGACCGGAAAGCTGGTTCCCTGAAAGGTCTAAAGCAAATAGATCTTTCAAATTTCCTATCTCTAAGGGAATTGATCCAGAGAGCGTATTATTGTACATAAGAAGATAGTTTAGCTTTGTCAACAGGCCTATTTCTGATGGAATTTTCCCGGAGAACTGATTATTTTGGAGTTGCAATGAGACTAATTGAGTCCAATTGGCAATTAAATTAGGTGAAATATCACCAGAAAGAGAGTTATCTGATAAACCCAAATTGGTAATTTTGGTCAGATTGGACAATGATAAAGGAAGCAGGCCAGTGAGATTGTTCACTGCTAAGGCCAAGTAGGTGAGGTTGGTACAAAGGCCTAGCTCAGAAGGGATTGTGGAATTCGAGGCATTTTTTCCAAGATCAAGGGACTGAAGCTCCCTGAGCTGGCCTATTGAGGAAGGAATCATCCCTTGGAATGAATTGTTATACAATTCAAGTGTTTGAAGATCGGACATCAAATCCATTTCTCCAGGAATTGGACCAAAGAAATTATTATTTCCTAGGCAAAGTTCTATGAGCTTGGAAAGCTTGGAAATATTTGATGACAATGGTCCTTGGAACAGGTTGTTAGTCAGGTGGAAGTGTGTGAGCTTGCTCAGATTGGTATATACCAATTCTGGTATTGGGCCTGTCAAATAATTCTGAGACAAGTCAAGGTATGTCAAATTCTGGCAATTTGTTATGAACTCTGGGAATTCAGAAGTGAGTTCATTGAGCATTAAGTTGAGGTGGGTCAAGAAAGGCATGCCTGAAAAGTTGGACCAATCAAGACATACTAAGTAGTTTGCTCCAAGGTCTAAGTACCATACCTTTTGAAGATTGCTGAGTTGATAGGGGATGGTACCATTGAGACTGTTGTTGTAAAGACTAAGATACTGAAGCTCTGTCAACTGTGCTATCTCAGTAGGTATGTTTCCTTCAAACTGGTTGTTTCCCAAGTCCAAGTAAGTGAGCATCCAGAGGTTGCCGATGGCTGGTGGTATCGATCCTCCAAGTGTGTTGTTGTTGAGGTCCAAGTGGGTGAGATTATAAAATGAAGTGAAGTCAAATTGGGTAAGTGTGCCAGAGAGGTTTGCATCGGATAGTTTTATTTCTGAGATAGTTCCTGTGGTGTGGCAAACTATGGCTGTCCAGTTGCAAAGATCGTTGAGGTTGGTGAGGTACCATGAATTAAGAGATGAAGAGGGAGAGAGACTGTTTTTCCATTTGATGAGAGCTTCTGCTTGTGTTGTTGGAGATGATGTGATCCTCACTGGAAGTAAGGAGAGCAAAAGAATATGAAATAGAAGAAGAGACTTTTGAATGGTTGTCATGCCTAGCTTTCTAACTGCTAAGTATACTCTCTTATAACTGATACGAATTCTTGTCACTCCCCATGCCTGGTTATATAGTAAGGTATGAGTTACAGTGCCAAGTGACACTTGGCAGAATTACAAATCACTGCCAGTCATACTTGGGATTTTTTTTTTTTTTTTTTTCTCCTTCGGTAGGAATATTTTGGATTCTATTCAATTGGATGGAACTTAGTACCATAGAAAGCACGGACAATTCATTTGTGATGACGTATATGAGAAACATCTATGACTTTTGCACGCATGTTCCCAATTGTATCCTTTCTAAAAAAAAAAAAAAAAATTGCAGGACACAACTGGGACACAGGAAGGACACTTATTATTATTATTATTATTATTATTATAAGTTTTTTTTTGATTTTGAACACTTATCTTTTTATCTTTTATTTACTCTTTTGGATCTTATTATTAGTTTGTATTCTAATTTCTAAACATCATTTATTAGTTATGAATTCATTTTATTATCTCTTAAATTAATATAAGTTTAACATTATATGAAAAAAAATGTTTAAAAATATATTTAATAATTAATTAATATGCATATCTTTGTCATGTCATGTTCTAATTTTTCAAAAATTGACTTAAAGTGATAATTTTAGTTTAAAACACACGCGTGTATAAGTTTAAGTCACGATTTCAGTTTAAAACTCGCAAGCGAGTAAGTTTGTGTGCATAAGAGTCATTTCCCATTGCACATATTTCATATTTTTTGCATCATACATATTTTTAGAGTCAATGCATATCAATTGGCATCGGTTCAAGCCTCATCAAAATCATCATATCAATTAGCATTGTGCTCCATTTCAACTGGTTCGAAGTTATTTGTTTGTTACTTTGCTCTCTCTTGCTTGTTACTGCTATTTTCTTTTCTTTTTCTTTTTTTCCCTTTCTTTTCTTATCAGTACCCGCTTGTTCTTTTATTTGTACAATATTTACACTGACAGGATTTGAAGTAAAAAATTTCAAGGAAATATTGAAGAATGTTAATTTTGCAACAAAATGACCAAGATTGACCGAAAATCAGACCGTCCAATCAGGATAATTCTAGCTCCATCATGAAGGGAATGAAGCCTTTTTTTTTGTGGCTGCTCATACGTCAAAATCGGTTTTGAATCTCATAAGATATTGTAAAGCAATTAGGTCAACACTCAAATCATTTTTTTACCAAGTGTTGGAAGAGTGCAACGTGGTCAACAAGCGTCAAAGAACGTCAAGTTTGGGTAAGAAATGTCTTTGGAATGTGCATCACACAGGTTCTGATTTATTAAGGATGGTATTATAGACCATGGACAAAGACAACAATCTGTGCTCCTCTAATTTTTAGAACGTGAAGTGGGGACTGATGATGAGCGCTTCTCTTAGTGGAATTTTAACTATGAACGTAGAGAATAAATATTCAACTGTAAGAAGACCCCGTGTATTTGTACCTAATTACTTACTCTTGGATACTGAGTGCCCAAATCCCAACTTCACCAGCATTCGGTCCATGAATCATAATTGTGGCTAACTTGACTTGCGGATAGCACAATGAATTTGCAGCATATTGACTTAGAGAAAGATGTTGAAAGATTAATGGATTTGACATTGAAGTCAGGGCTGAACAAGTCTAAACCCAAGTTCTACCTTCATTGAAGGCCTCCAGGAAAGTTAGATTTGGATACAAATTTATCAATGAGAAAATTCCCCAATTGATACCAATTAAACCGAGAGGACCATGTTTGCCTTGCCCAATAGTCCTCCTAACCAATAAATCACAGCCACTTGTTTCAAATGATGATATCAGATCTTTGAAAGCCTGTGACATAGTTTATGTTAGGGGTTTAGGTTATTTATTTATTTATTATTATTTAAAATTGCTAGGGTTTTGAGATCCGGTAGTGTGAATTAACAAATTTAAGGCCAAGTTATTAATCAGCCAAATTATAAACAATCTTTGCACAGTGATCAAGACCATTATTGTGTAAATAAGATGAACTATGGAAAATCAATCAACACACAATAGAAAAAACCAACGAAATAACTATTTCAAAGTAAAAACCTGTAAAGTAAAAACCACAAGGGGAACCCTCCCAACAAGTTAATCCACTATGATTAGAGAAGTTTTACAATCAAGGAAAAAAAAAATTTTTCTAAACCCTACTACCTATGCACAAGTTATAGAGAAAACCTTTCATTGTGTTAGTACATCTAGACTTTTCAATCACATGGACAACTTCACAAATGACACACTGCGGTATGATTGGAACTTCCGACCAACTCTAAGAACTTCTTGAAGGTTTTCTTCACAACAGCTAGTCTGTGTTGGTGGTATGATTTCATCTTTTTACTAACTAATTTACTTAGAACTCTCTAGTATGGTGAATTTGAGAGAAACTTTGTTACCCAACCCTAGCCACACAAATGAAGTGTTTCTCTCTTTGAAAAACCACTCTGGGGATGACTTATGATGTCCCTTTTATGTCCAAATAAGTAGGGCTTCAATCAAGCTTGAAACGGACAAGTTATTGGGCATTTCACGTTGTTATGTTTTTTGTTTTCCATAGTCTCAATCTATCAAGTTGGTGTCAAGTTGCTATCAAGATGGTGTGGAGCTTGGAAACTCTGCCCAAATTTCTCCAAAACACTAAGTTTTGTTAGGATCATCAGCCAAACCAAAACGAATCATAATCTTTGTTTATGCAGGTAGTATGTCTTTTTCTTTTGAGTGTTTGATCTTGCTTGATTACCCAATTATTTCATAAACATGTTTGTTTATAATGATATGGGCTAATTTAGGATTAATGCAAGCTAGATTTACTTTATTTAGTTTGATTGTTCATAGGTTACGCTTATGATTTTCACATGCTAAAAAACTCTTTTTCAAAATCCTAGATACTAGGGGCCTATTTGGTAGTGGTTTTTAAACATCAGTTTTCAGTATTTAAACAACAATAATACTTCTGACATGTATTTTTATAACACACAAACATGTATTTTCACAACACTGAAAACTGAACAACAATACTTAAACACTGCTACCAAACGAGCCCCTAGATCTTTCTTCTATGAAAAACATGTTTTTATGTCTTTCTATGACATGTTGGATGAATGGATGATATGACATGATTAAGGTCACCATGATCTAGAAGACCGGTTCAATGGGCAAGGTGGGTGCCAAACACGTTCCAACCTCATAACTTAACCTCCAATCTTGGATCAACAGTTCATAGACAAGATCATATCCAATGTAAATTTTATCTTTTTAGAATGTAACTACAATTTCAAGCCATGTAATTTCGTAGAACACATCTAAAACTAAAGCCATGTAATGTTCTTATTATAATCAAATATATATATATATATATATATATATATCTAAAACCTGAAACGTAGCATTTATTATTACTACACTCCTGTTGAGCCACATCAGTAGTCACATAATTCATTTATTTTCTACCTTTTCTTTTCTCAATTTTATTCTCCCCATTCTAAGAAAAAAATATTTAAAAAAAAAAACTCTTCTTCTCCCCATTATTCCACATTTACTGTTACACTTTCTCCAACCTTTTCCCTCTATTTTTGCTCTTTATCTCCCCTCTACTCTCTACTTTACCGTTACTTCTTCATCATTTTTCTTTCTTATATTTGATTCTTCTTCTTCCCATTTTATTTTGTATAAATTTGATATTATTTCTCCAATTCAATCCATATTTTTTCAACAAAAAAATTGTGAGTACTCTCTCTCTCTCTCTCTCTCTCTCTCTCTCGTTGTATTTTGGTTTGGGTTAATACTTAGTTTTTTTGCAAATAGTGATTTGAGTTTATACCAAAACATAATCTACATGGCTATGAATTTGACTATGCCTACCAATTGTTTGAGTATAAAATATTATAAAGTCTTTTTTGTATTCCTTTGTTTCATTTTAATTTTGATTAAAATAATATTGTAATTTTGTGATGAGTTTTTATTGTTACAATAATCTCCTTTTTCCTTGAGAGGTGAGAAATTTGAATAATAAATTTGAAACTTATAAAATTTTATTTTATTTTAGGCAAATACTGTATTATACACTACAACAAAAGTTAGAAAAATATAGTTCACCTTAAAAATATATTAATCAAACATATAAAAAATACTTTAATATATATATAATACTTGAAGTAATTGTTACTTTTTATTTACTATATCCTATTACATAATATTTATATATTTCTACGCATCACGTGGGACTGCAGTTACATTTTAATATTTTAATTGTGTTGTTTAGAGCCTTGAATGTTCTTGGCAGACAACGGTTCTTAAAAATAATGAATTATATATTTTTTCCAGTCCATAAGAATGATATTTGGAGGCTACGGATTGAACATCTTATTGACTCAGCACTAACATAGACCAAGAACATAAAAATTAATACAAGCCATTTCAAGCAAAGCTTTGATCCTAAGATTTTGAACTACAATTTAATAAGTACTAGTCACAATCCTTCCTAGGCCAAATCCAAAAATCACTAACTAGCCTACGAAAAGTAATCGTGCCAAATGGCTCAGATGGAAAATTGTGGGTTCGATCTGATAGTTCTTGTGCGACAAAACGCATAGTTGGTCGTGACTCTGGAGTGCTACGCGTACATGCCAAGGCTATGGTCACCACAAAAACGACTGCTTTTGCCAATTGACCTGTGGGAGGTGAGAGGGTTGGTCCAAAACATCTTTCAAAAGCAATTCCTGGCTGTCGAATAAGGTTGACAAAGTTGATGACAATGATGGTGAGGATAGGGATGCTAGAAGTTCCCCTGGGTGCTTTCCCATCATGACTTCTAATGCCATCACTCCAAAGCTATAAACATCACATTTATCTGTGACCTTCATTGTGAGTGCAAGTTCTGCAGATCAAGAAAAGTACAACAAAGCAAAATACCTGTTATTTGAAACATTTCCAATAAAAAAAATATTAACATCAACAATGTCCAATGTATAATCATAGTAGAGAGATGCGGGAAACACTAACTATGAGAACGCTTTGTCTTTAGGAACTATAATAGGCTGCAAAATTATTTACCAAGTAGCACAAACCATGTGAATATGACCCAATATTCTTCCTCTACATACTATGAATCTAGCAGGTTTTTTTTTTTTTTTTTTTTTTTTACTTGGAAAAGTCTTGACAAAATGGAGACAAAAATATACAGATTGATAAAATGCTGGATTACCTGGAGCCATGTAACCATAAGACCCAGCAACTGTTGTCCAGTTGGAAGACTCTGAGCTCAACAGCCTCACTGTGCCAAAATCGGACAGTTGTGGTTCGAATTCTGAATCTAGTAGTATGTTATTCAAAGGCACATCTTGGTGCACAATTGGTAGAGAGCAATCATTGTGCAAGTAAGCAATAGCATGAGCCACTCCTTGCACAATTTTCACCCTTGTAGTCCAACCTAGTTCCATTTCCCCTTCCGCGCCATACAACACTTTTCTAAGATTACCTCTCTCTACATATTCGTAGACCAAGTATAAGCATCCCTTTCTGCAACAAAACCCATAAAGCTTTATAATATTCCGATGCTTAACTTCTGTCAAAGTCTGAATCTCATACTCAAAACTTCGGTGAATCATTGCTGGAATGTCACTAGAGTTTGACATATTAAGCCTTTTAACTGCCACAACTTGACCTCTTGGCAAAACTGCTTTGTAAACACTTCCATATCCTCCTTTCCCAATGCAGTACTTCTCATTGAAGTCCTCAGTAGCGTTCAGTATATCCACAAACGTAAATTTTCTCTCTTTCCCATATCATTCGTTCAAGAGTCTCATATTTTTTTACTGCCTCTGCATCTTGTAACTTGACTGTTTGACCATATGCTAGAATTCCAATGATAATGGTGGCAAGACATAATAAGCAAGAAACTGAAACAATGGCACCAATAAGGACCTTTTTCATATTATTTGCGGCTTTGTCAGGAGGCAAAACTGCACAACTTGGAGAAAAGCCTTCTGCTTTTCCACATAGACCTGAGTTTCCAACAAAAGCTTTTGCTGGTGCTTGTTGGAAAATGTTACCAGTTGGGATTGGTCCCATCAAGTTGTTATAAGAAAAATCTATGGAACCTAGACTTACCATGCTCGACAATGTTTCTGGGATTCTACCAGAGAGGTGGTTATGTGAGATATTGAGATACTCCACTCTCATAAGCTTTCCAAGGTTTTGTGGTATTGTCCCAGAGAGCGAATTACTGCTGAGATCTAACATATACTGTAATGATCTTAGGTAGCCAAGCTCCAATGGTATTTCACCAGATATCTTGTTGTGGTTTAGGTTCAGGCTTAATAAGCCGTAACAATTGCAAAGCTCTATTGGCATGTTACCAGTCAGGCTGTTCTCTGACAAATCAAGATGCTGGAGCTTAGACAAATTTCCTACACTCCTAGGGTTCTGTCCTGTCAAATGATTCTTACTAAAATTAAGCTTGTAAAGCATACCTATATTTCCCAGTTCAGTTGGAATTTCCCCGGATAGTTTGTTTGAGTCCAGGGTTAGAATTTGCAATTTGGTTAACTTCCCAAGCTCAACAGGGATTTTGCCAGAAATTCTATTTCTGTCCATCTGTAAATTGGTGAGATTTCTACATTCTCCCCACGTTGATGAGAGATGACCAACAAATTGGTTGTCCATAAGAGTGAGGAAATTAAGATTTTGATGAACTCCAAAGGCTTCTGTGATGTTTCCAGTGAATTCGTTCCCATCAAGCCGGACTCTATGTAGCTTTGAACAATTCCTCAAGCACACTGGCAATGATCCTGTAAAGCTATTGTTATTCACCGTTAAATCTTCAAGAGCAAAACCACTGCACAATTCAGATGGCAGTTCCCCAGAGAAGTTGTTTGAAAAGCTAACATAGCTTAGATCAGGACTATACTTCCCAAAGTCAGTGGGTATGCCGCCAGAGAAATTATTGGTGAACACAGAGAATGACTGCAAACTATTTAGTTGAGAAATGGTTTCTGGCAACTGTCCATACAATCGGTTAGTGTTGAGATCAAGAGTAACCAAAGACTTCATTTTTCCAATCTCTGGTGGAAGTATGCCACTAAGATTGTTAAAGAAAAGTTGTAAGACTTGAAGGTTTGTGAGATTCCACAATGTCAGAGGAATTGGACCGGAAAGCTGGTTCCCTGAAAGGTCTAAAGCAAATAGATCTTTCAAATTTCCTATCTCTAAGGGAATTGATCCAGAGAGCGTATTATTGTACATAAGAAGATAGTTTAGCTTTGTCAACAGGCCTATTTCTGATGGAATTTTCCCAGAGAACTGATTATTTTGGAGTTCCAATGAGACTAATTCAGTCCAATTGGCAATTAAATTAGGTGAAATATCACCAGAAAGAGAGTTATCAGATAAACCCAACTCGGTAAGTTTGGTCAGATTGGACAATGACAAAGGAAGCGGGCCAGTGAGATTGTTCACTGCTAAGGCCAAGTAGGTGAGGTTGGTACAAAGGTCTAGCTCAGAAGGGATTGTGGAATTCAAGGCATTTTTTCGAAGATCAAGGGACTGAAGCTCCCTGAGTTGGCCTATTGAGGAAGGAATCATCCCTTGGAATGAATTGTTATACAATTCAAGTATTTGAAGATCGGACATCAAATCCATTTCTCCAGGAATTGGACCAAAGAAATTATTATTTCCTAGGCAAAGTTCTACGAGCTTGGAAAGCTTGGAAATATTTGATGACAATAGTCCTAGGAACAGGTTGTTATCCCAGTAAATAACAAATACCTGAAATATTAGATAACAATCAATAGCTAAGATAAAGATAAACTCCTAAGGAAATTCAAAAGCAAGAACCAAATCTGATATGGCAGCTGGTACGTAACACATTCAATTTGAGAACATCAACTTCAGACACTGCAGAAATTCTTTTGAAGGATGTGCTAGACCAAGGACTTCCACCACCTACAGGCCAAATAGCAAAGGAGGTGGTGTTTGTAGTTACCACAGCCTTAGCATGTGTGCGTGACACTCCAACGGCACGACCCACCATGCGTTCTGTGGCACAAGTACTATCAGCTCAAACCCATGTTTGCCTGTCTGACCATTTCGACAAGATTACCATTAGCAAGCTATTACAGGCCTTCTGAAATAGATCAAATTGGCATCAGAGGTTGAGTTGTGAGTCTTGTGACTAGTGTTTGTCAAAGGTATTGTCAGGCCTGAAATGGATTCTGCAATATTTATGGTCCTATTCCACGTGGTAACAAGTAAGTGAGAACAATAAAAGAAACACCAATTTCACGCAAAATTCACAAACTATCTAGGTAAAATTATGTAAGTGGTGGTTCCAAGTAAGAATTAATAAAAACTGGTTTACACAACTATTGTGAAAGATATTATAAAAATTATTGCATTTGTAACGTTATTCAAATAAAAATGTTACTTTGAGGTCCCTATTACAATAATCTTTTTCTTTTTTCTTCTTTTTCCCTTTCATTTTACTCGAATCTCATTCTGCTTGAATCTTCGGTTGCAACATGGCTCTGCCACTGCTTGAATATATGTTGGGCGGAGCACTAGTGAGGGCTGTATTGGTACTTTTGCTCTGTTATATATATAAACAATGTTTCATGTATAGACCCCTAATTTCACAAAAAAGCACATACTCAAAGTCTCAAACGGCAAATTCTCAACAACAAAAAAAAAAAAAAAAAGTCTCAAACAGCACTTAAATTGTGACTTGAATTGGAAGCTATGACTTCATGTCACGACTTATGTGCAGTTTGTGTGTGTATAAAAGTGTATATAATAGGGTGTGTAAACTAGATTTTACCCTCAAAATAATACCTGCTAGACTTTTCTTTTCCTCATTTTCTTTCCTTCCCTCCAATGAAGCTCACGACTTCCTAATCATTTTCCTCTAGTAAATCTCCTTATTTTTTTACTAATCGTTTTCTATTTTTTGATGAATTTTCTTACCAAGCACGTGAACTAAAGAATCTCAGCATCCCTTTTGTCTCTTTTCTTCTCTGGCTGCTCAAAGTTGACTTCTGACTAAGTGGAAATGTTTGCAATCTGGTTAAACTTAGCCAGCTTCCCATGGTGGTTCTTGAAAAGCAGGCACAAGTTAACATGGCTGTGAAAGGGATACCATATGGTTCCTGGGAAAATTAAACCAGCCAACATGCCTGTGAATTGGACAGGCTAATGATGAGTAATGACTCTCAAAGAACATTTGGGATTCTCTTGAGTACATTTGGCAACAGCTTTATCTAGCTTTTTGCTGAAAATTTTTTACTTAAAGTACCATAGATAAAAGGTAAAAGTTAAATAAAATAAGTAGGTGATTTACATGGAACCCGTAAATAGTAAGAAAAATAAGCAATAAGCTAACTTATAAATGCATCCCAAACAGGCACGTGTGTTTGTATGGAGGCGAGGAGAGGAGTAGATGAAAAAGGGTATGGAAGGTTAATTCAGCATGTTTAGATGCCTTAAGGGAAGGAAATGATTTGATGAGATTTAAGAGGTAAGATATCCTCTAAAACCTTTTTTTAATTTAAATCAGAAGACTTTAGAGGACAGGTTTCACTTAAATTAAATTAAAAATAATAATAATAATAATCAATTTATATCTATTTCTTTGAATTGAATAAAAAGATGGTATAATTATTAATTTATATAATATCTTATCATTTTCTATTTAATTTTTAAAACATGCGAGAAGAAAGGATACCATTCCTCCCCTCTCCTCTCAGCTTCTTCTATTTCTTACTCTACTCCTTTTGCCCTTCAAACTTCGAAATGCATAGTAAAAAATTCAAAACAGGGTTATACAAAAGAGTATATTGTGTAGGAAGTCAATAAACTGGGTTCATAAGGCAATCTACCTATTTAAATCTTAGGCTTCTGGAGTTCTGAATCTTATAATGCTGGTGACTGAAACTCAGATAGAGAGAGCCCCTAAAGTCAGCATACTACCATTTTTAAATCGATTCAAGAGTCAAAAATATTTTGTCATTCTATACAATTGCTGCAGCTTCAAACATGCTGGCATAAAAAGTTTCAGTTATGGAAAAAGACACTCCAATTACTAAAAAGAAAAATAGTTGGGCAAAATTGTGGCCTATCATTGCGGCCACTATTGCGAGAGTGGGATCATCAATTTATCTTTTCCAAAAATGGTTTACACGTCTCACCTTCTTCTTGTTTAGCAAGACGGAGACAAAAATGGTTTACAACCAACAAGCCCAAAGCTAACAAAATTAGACCAAAAATCAGCTTAAACTTGCTCCCATCAACCTCTTAGATTACTTGAAATAAGATAGGTATGGATATAATAATTTCACAGAAAATAGCATAATTTGCATCGCTCACACTTCTTCTATGGGTAATTCGACTTTGCTTTTTCTTTTCTTTTTTTCTTTTTTCTTTTTTTTTTTGGGTTCTATTGGTCTGACACACACAAGAACAAGTCTTTAGCCTACAAACCATGACAATGAGATTTGTTGACCATTACATTATGTAGCCATGTCAACTGCCCCAATAAGAACTGATAATATTACATTATGTAGCCAATAAACGTTGTGATGTTGGAAATCAAATTGTGATTAGACAAAAATGTACAACCATTACTGGAATCTCCAACTAAATAGATCTCTATGCTTTAAAAGTCATCAAACCATATAAAATTCTGATCTAGTGACTGAAATTCAGAAAGAGAGAGAGGCGAAGTTTTGGTAGCTGTAAATCAAGAAACAGAATGTAGGACTTTCCCTGGTTTAAAACTGAAATCCAGGGGGGCTGAAGGGCTCTGGAACATATAAAAACCAAACTGATCTTCATAAAATCATAAATCAGCATTGCAGAAAGAATTATGGATACAATTAAAAAGAATAAATTCAATTATATTAATCACGAAATTACAACAGGCAAGCAGATGTCACAAACAACCAAATTGAATTTTACAAAAGAATTAAAAAAATATAGATGCTGAGAACATAAAACAACAATCCAACACCAAATCACTCACAAGCTTGTCTAACATACACCAAGAGTAAGAGTAGTTTAAGCCTCAGCAGAACCACTTTTCAAAGCTCTCTCCAACCTTGCCTCAAATGGAGTAGAGTGCCAATTCACTCTCTTATCCTGCACACCCACAAAAACTTAATCAGAACACTCCTCCATCCCCTAAATCAAAAATCTCACTAGTTTTACTTCACATATACCTCTCTGTACTTGCTGGTTGTGTTTGGGATTCCTTTGTAGGAAGAGGCTGAGCCAGAATTCTTGGTAGAGCCAGTGTGACTCCAGTAGGTCCCAACAGTCCCTATTATAGGCATGTCATCGGGGCTTGGACTTGGTGACCTCCTTGGTGAAGAAGTAGACGAAAACTGTTTGAGTTCTTCAACAGTTAATGCTCCCAAAATAGGTCTATCTTCTGGGCTCCTTGATGAGGTTGATCGTTGTGACATGCTTATCTCAGGTGTAATGGTGCTAGACTTATTGATGGGAGTCGCCTCAGATGATTCCAACCAGTTGGAAAGGCTAGCATCAACTGCTACTTCCTGGCTTGACTTCTTGGATTGATTAGTTTTTGACTTAAAACTGAATGAAACCTCAGATTCTTGATTCAAAACAAAATTCTCTTTCTGAGGCCTCAATGGTGATGCCCCTTTAGCTTTAACAGCTTTCCATTGCGTAAGATTTTCGACAGGGTTTAACACAGGATGAACATAAGCACTCCTATCTCGAACGTTCGGGTTATACACATATGGCTTAACCTCCCGTTCATCACATCTTATTGGACAATCATCAACCACCTCGGTAACCACAGGAACAACAGGAATTCTTCTCCTTGACTCAACAATTCCATCATCATCATCCTCATAAATTTCATTCACCTCAAGTACCCCATCATCGTCGTCGTCATCATCGTCATTGTCATCATCAAGATCACTCTCCTCATAATCTAATTCTTCAAACTCATCATCACTGTCCCTGCAATTCTGGTATCTATGATTCGGAGGATAAGATACCGAACTTGAAGTTATTGAATTTTCATCTGAAGAAGACTTTGTTTGACTTGATTTTGCTATATTTTCCTCCTGCCCCTTCTTCCCACTGCATTCAGTCTCTGGTACAACATTCTTGACTTCCTCACACAGAACATGTTCATAGGTTTCCACATTGGAGTTGAATGTTACTTTCCTTTTGCTTCTAAAGCTCGACTCTCTCTCAGGCTCATCCCTACACTCAAATCATATAAAAAAACAAAGAAAAAATGATAACAATAAGCTTATAAATAAAACAAATTTTGCTTTTGCTCTCAAAAACCAAAAATTAGGAAAAAATAAGGCATTGAATCCCAAAAAAGCTAAGGAATTTGATAACTCACTGGACTTGTGAATTCGTGATGTCGATGGGTGTTTGGGAGTCCTCGTCTTGAGTAGAATGAACAGCAGATTGCGCAGGCGTGCAACTTGCAGTTCTCTGCAACAATTTTCAGAATTCAAATTCAGTTTTAAAAGTTCTCTAAAAACAATAATCAACTAAAGTTCTGTTTGACTGCTGAGCAAACTTAGGGGGCCAAAAAAAAAAAAAAACCAAAATCTTGAATCTTCAATAAACTGGGCGTCAAGATACAGGTATGCAACTTTATGAACTTGACTATATGCCCTTTTTAGAAACCATATAAAAGAAACAAAAAAAAAGCTTTCAAAGCTTGAAAACAGTACTTAAGCTATGTTTGGCTGTTGAGAAAAGCTAGGAAACTAAAAAGAAAGCGAAAATATTACATCTTGAAGAAACTGGGCGTAAAGATTCAAGTCTGTAACTTTATTAACATGACTATTTGACCTTTTTTAGAAACCAAAAACAAAAAAGGAAAACATCAATCTTGATATCTTTTCTTTCTTTATGTCAAACAAAGGGTTAAGAAAAAACAAAACACTAAAAGACATCATCGCAAAAACAAATCTTGAAGACAGTACTTACAGGTTGATCACGAGGTTGAACCTTGTTGCGTCTCGGTTTCCTTCTTTTCCCATCTTTGGAAGAACCAAAACAACCAAGAAAACAACCCATTTTGACAACAACAAAAAAACCGAAAAAATTTCTCTCCCTCTAGAAGAAAAATCTCAAAGATTTGCCAAGTGGGTTTTCTGAGTTCTACCCAGAGAAAAGATTTGCTTTAATGGGTTTTCATTGTTTGCTAAAAAGAGAAAAGGAGAGCGTCAAAGAAAAATTTGAAGTGTAGAGAGAGCGGTTCTGTAATAGGGGCCCTTCCTTCTTCTACTTCTAGTTGGAGAGTTTGTTTTGTAATTTTCTTTAAAAAAAAATTCTTATTTTAGTGAAAAAGAGGAAGTGACCGTTGGGACTTAGGATTCGTTGATTGACTCAATCTATATCACAGCCTGTAAATCTTTTTGTGTTTTCTTTTGCAAAAAAAACAAACACAACTCTGACGTGTTGTTCACAGAAACAACGTTTGTGTGTGTGTGTGAATAGGCTTTTTGATCTCGACCATTGCATCATTTATAGGGGCCCACTTTGTTAATGATGACTGATTTTTGTATTTAAAGTGTGATTGGTTCCATCAACTCTATAACGTCTATTTTGTATACAAAAGAAGTAAAGTTCTTTTTCAAGTACCAATAATACATACAATAGGAATTTCTTTTCTTGGAAAGAGAACTTAAGTGAGAGTTTTTTAGATTAGATATTAAAAGATTTTACTATTTGCTTCTTTTTTTCCTTAATGCTCTTTTGATCAGATTTTATTAGACAAAGATTGTGTTCGAACTTTCCATGTTCGAATCCCACTTTGTCTTGTCTAAAAACACAAAATTGTCCTTATCAAAAATTGAAAAATAAAAAATAAAAAACAGAAAATTGTATCACATGCGTCATTTTTAATAGTCTCAAATTATTGGTTTTTCGGTTAGTTTATTGGTGTCTTGTAATTTGGATGCACCATCTCACATAATTATAACTAGTGTGTAACCCGTGTTACCGCACGGGAATGGATATAATTAAATAAGACAATGAAAAAAAAAAATTGCATTTTATTAGTTAAGTGTTACTATTGGTTTTTTTTATTTTATTTTTTATTATTAATCATGAATTTATTCATGTTTAGAAGGCTTAGTTAAGTCTAAATTCATATTATTAACCAGAAAATTTTATTAACAAAACTTAGCATTATGTAATTTTTTTACAATTTCAGTCGAGCAGACCAGCAAACCTTATATGATATGGCTTATCAACTGGGGCTTTCCTTGTAATTGCTTATAAATAATTGGCATAAGAGTGGTTTGTGTGTATAGGTGGATTGTACGTTGGGCGTATATGAAATGCTGTTTGTATTGTCTATCTTCTAGCTTAGATGAGTATAGTTTGATATAATTCGTATAATTGATTTCTGGGAGGTATGTGATGTGTGATCAATGGATGGTTTCCTTTTATTTTTTTATTATTATTGTGTGGTTCCACATGAGTATGGTTCAATGTCATCACAATGACATAAAATATGCTTTGGACAAGAAAGATTATGCTTTATTATTTAGTAGGTATTGTTTGGTAGATTAGATGTATAAATTCGGAGATTTTAAGTTACAAATGATGGTTCTAATTTATGATTTAGCAAACTTTATTAGAAAATACAAATGATTCAAATTTTATGGTTCTAGCCTGTAACCCCATGCATATGCATGGATATACTTAAAAAATACACATTGAGGTGCATAGTATAATTCCTATATATATAATTTAAATACTATTGATATATAGTTATTCTTATTTTTTGTTAACTCTTTAAAAAATCTTGTAAGAATATTATTAGGTAGAAAATGTAAATTGTCCATATTGTTTTTAAAAAAAATTTATTAATTCTTAATTTTTGATATTGTGAAGCACTTTTTTTTTCTTTTTTTGCTTGCTTATTTTCTAAGTGATAATTGCCTGCTTCATAATGTTTTTTTAATTATTATTTATATATAATTCAAAAACAAAATTTTCACAAAAAGAAAGGAAAACGTTTACTCACCTTTTCTTAGGAGTGTGTGATTTGTTTTGTTAACGGAGACTCTGCTTTTTTGATCTTCATCATACCACTAAAAAAAAAAACGATTGCACAAATTGCAACCCAAATTGGGGAAAACATAAGAATATGAAAGCAAGGGAGATAGAGAGAAACTACCTTCAATGCCTTTAAAAACTCAGAGAAAAGATTATGCATTTGAGAAATAGACGAAAGTTAAATGTGAAGATCTATGCGAGAGTGAAAGTTTGTGTTAGTTTTAACTTTTAAGTGGTGAAGGCGTAGGAATGTTTTTTATTTTTTGTGGAAAATGTGGCTAAATGTTTTTGGAAGGTTGTATGTTTATGCTTATATGAACAATGAATGGGATGGTATAGGGATTTTTATACTGTGCAAGTTAAATGTTTTTGCTTAGGTGAATGAACTTGATTATTGTGGTTTTCTAACTTCCGTGTTAGGTGTTAATGCATGCACAAAAATTTAAAATTTTAGATAAGATACATGATGCAAAATTAACTATCCAATTTAGAATTTAAATTATATTTTCTCTCAATTTTGATTTTATAAATATATATATATATATATATATATATTCCTTTGGCACAAAAATCTAGAAAGGATTTTAGAGTGATTGGGACTGATAAAAAAAAAAATAAAAAAAACAACGTGAAGAGCCAAGAGACAGAGAGAGTCATTAAAGACTCCTACGTGATTTGAGGAAATTTGTATATTTATGTATGGTGTGGTCTTCACTTGACACCTAAATTTAGAAAAATATATTGGGACACATGGCTTAAAATTAGAACTCTAATTTGGAATTCTATATTTGAATTTAATTGAAAAATCTAATGTAATGTACTTAAGATATTGTACATAAATTTTACCCTATTTAAAAATATTTTAAAAAATCCTTACCATCATCTAATTGATGAAAAATGTTGACATATATAGTAAATGAAATTCATGAAGCCAAGGTCACTTTGACGACTGAAAGTATGAAGAAATATTTTACTGTATAAGAATGGGTTTGAAATAAGAGTAAAGGTGGAAGACCAAATTTTTAATTTTTTAGCATAGAACTAATGGCTTCCTTTTTACTATTAAGTACAAACGAAAAATTGCATTTTATTGCTCAGTGACAATAGTTGTATGTGTATTGTTACTAATTAATCGCTTGTATTGTTATTTTAAGTATTCAAACAAAAGTACCAAACATAAGTTCTAAGGCATACCATGTTTGTGAAGGACTCCCTTCTGGGGTAAGAAATGAGACCCAATATTGCCCAATACTTTGTCCATTAACCCAAGCTTCCCCTTTTCCCATAGAACCAAGGTTTAATGCAACAGGGTCATTTCCTTTGGGTGCATCAAATTGAGTCTATAAAGACAATCCATGAAGATAAGGTTAGTGCTGATTAAGTATACAGAAATAGTTCAGGCAAGAATAATTAGCATGACAAAGCATTAGCAGAATTTATACCTTGTACCATGTGAGTCTTTGATGATTAGAGTTTCCAAACCTTCTCCATTGAATATTACTTGACCCTTGTTCTGTGTGAATATTTAATTTCTCTCCTGACAGCCCAACCTCCATGAAATTATTGCATGGAATTAGCTAGTTCGAGATCATAATCTCATTAGTTATAAACTTTGTAGATGAAAAATGGGTTATGACAATCTTTGAGTGAGCACTTGATATGAAAGAATAATATGAAAATATAATTTGTGGATAAATAAAGCATTACAGATTGAAAATACAAATATAGATATAAGAAATGAACCTGGTATCCCCATGTATAGTCTGTGAAATCTTCGGCATCATTTTTGTTTAGTATCCTTACTCTACGTAATCCAGTAACTCTTCTCTCAAGAAATGATCCTGAGTCCTTCATGCCACAAATAAAAAGTAACTCAATACAATTTTTGAACTCGAAAGCATATATATAAGATAAATGTTACAGAATATACACTGATGGGGATGAAACAATAAAGGCATGACTGGATGCAATTTTCTGAAAAAATGGAATCTAACGAAAACTTAATTCTCCTCATTCATGTGGCTGAATGTTTCTGGAAGGTTGTATGTTTATGCTTATATGAACAATGAATGGGATGGTAGGGATTTTTATAGTGTGCAAGTTAAATGTTTTTGCTTAGGTGAATGAACTTGATTATTGTGGTTTTCTAACTTCCGTGTTAGGTGTTAATGCATGCACAAAAATTTAAAATTTTAGATAAGATACATGATGCAAAATTAATTATCCAATTTAGAATTTAAATTATATTTTCTCTCAGCTTTGATTTTATAAATATATATATATATATATATATATCCTTTGGCACAAAAATTAAGAAAGGATTTTAGAGTGATTGGGATTGATGTGAAAAAAAAAAAAAAAAAAAAAAAAAAAAAAAAAAACAAACAAACAAACTTGAAAAGCCAAGAGACAAGAGAGTCATTAAAGACTCCTACGTGATTTGAGGAAATTTGTATATGTATGGTGTGGTCTTCACTTGACACCTAAATTTAGAAAAATATATTGGGACACATGGCTCAAAATTAGACTCTAATTTCATATTGAAATTGGTGTGATTCTCACATGAATCTAGACACATGTCACACAATTAGAGTTCTAATTTGGAATTGCAATCTGGACACGTGGCACAAAATTAGAGTTCTAATTTGAAATTGCAATTTGAGTTTCTCTCTACTTCACCTATTATTTTATATATAGATTATTAAATTTTCTCTTTAAAAATAAAAAATATTATTGGATTATTAAAAAAATCCAATTTCTTAAAACAACCCAAAATAATACCTCCCTAAAAAATAGAACAATATTGGTGTAGGGACACGATTTTCGTTAACCCGGTCCTGGACAATCAGGCCATGTCCCAAAAAGTCCCACACAATGAAGTTTTGTAGAGTATAGGCTGAAGAACTCGGTTCCAGTTTGCTCAGACGACTCGTTGCATGTTCTTAGTGGATGTAGAAACGTAAATCCAGAAAATGTATGTGAAAGTGGAAGTTTTATTTATGGACCTGCCTTCATACAATGACTTCTTGCTTTTTTCTCTTCTCTCCTCCCTCTTTTTCCGTCCCCCTTTCTGGGGGACTCTTACATATGATATAGGCTCTCTTTTATCATCTGGGCCCTACACTTGTTGATCATCCAAACCCCCACTTGAGCACCTGTCCCATCAGAAGCCCTTACCAGTTCCTTGTGAGTTGCAGTGACCAAGGTAACACTGTTCAGGGGTCTTCTCTTCATTAATGCGGCCAGGAGAGTAGTTGTGATGCATTTAATGTGGTGGTGACAGCCTTTGCTGGGATATTTTGAGCCTTCTTTCTTTTTACGTATTTGGTGTGAGGGCTACAGTAACTGGGATGCATCATTGATTTGGACTTTGGAATATCCGAGGAGGAGTTACTCCTCGGGCTTGTTTTCTTCGTCCCAGTTGGCTTGGGCAGGGATTATGGGCCGCGACGTCTCCTCGGACAGAATCGTCCTCGGACGGGCCCAAGGCCCAGCCAACTTGTTATTCTGGGCTGGTCCCCACAATTGGTATGACAAATTTTGACTTTGAGATTAAGATTTAAAATATATTCAATATTTTTGTTAAAAAATTTTTAAAATATATAAATAAAAAAGAAGAATAATAAAATAAATATATTCAATAATATATTAGAAATCGATCCCAAAAAATATATGCAGAAAATAAAAAATTAAGAATGCAGGGGCAGGTGATCCGAGCACATTTTTGGGCTACGGACCCTGTTTGAGGATGATCAAATATCCGAGGACGGTTAAAAGATGCATGTGTACATGGGCTGAAAGGCCGAGGAAGAAAGAGGGGACTGACATGGTAACCGAGGTTCTCGAGGAACAAAAGCACCTCGAGAACACTTTAGGAAACCAACCACTCTGGAAAGATGAGCTCTAGGGGAAGTAGCAAAGCTGTATCAGTAATGTAGAGAAGAAATATTTGGGAAGGTGACTGCCAGCAACACATTAAAGGCAATGCACCAACTGAATTGATCGCATTTATGAAGAAATGACACCTAAATAGTGTTTTTCTAGCTCACAACCCTTCTTATTACCTCCAGAAGAACCTTGATAGGACAAGCATCCAAAGGATTTCCTAGAAATTGAACAGGTGGAAAGTTAGAATGTATTGGGGGGGACTATATAAGGAAATTGTCTCCATTAAAACGGGCATGCAAGATGGAGAGAAAGAAAGGAGAGAGAGAAGAACACTTTGTAAACAAAAAAACTTGATCAATATAAGAACACTTTGTCCTCGGATTGGTTCGAGGAAGATATTTTGTTGAATTTGTGTGTCTAATCCTATCAACTTGAACCTAATCTATCTTGAGCCTGAACTTACGTGGCTTAGTAGTTCGCTTATAAGATCCACTCTCTAACAAATTTATTATTTTGGGCTTATTGGGCTAACCTTCACTGTTCTCGGTAGGCTTGGGTTGCAATTCTAGTCCTTACAAAGAATGTTTTGAGGATATTAAAATTATGTCTAAAATAAAATTTTCATCCCTAAAAATTTAGTTTAAATTTAAGTATATTTCCCTACATTTAAAAAGCTATAATTTGTCCTAACAAAATTTAATAGATATTGTGGGAACACAATTTAGTAACCAAGTTCTTACTATCACAAGCCTTGGTCCAAAAAGCCCAACACAATGAATTCTTGTAGAGTATGGGCTAAAGAACTCAGTTTAAACAAGTTTAAACGGGCTGTTGCATGGGTTAAGGGTACACACGAACAAGAACGAAATGCTATTGTGTTGAAAGGTCACCCAGTCATGATAGAGCTAAAAACTTGATTAATAGATGCAGATCAATGCAGTCAGACTTCTCTCCCGTCTTCTCTCCCTTTTCTTCGTCCCTTCTCTTGGGGGACTTTTACATATTATATAGACCCTTTCCAATCATCTGGGTTTTACACTTGTTGATCATCCAAACCCCCACTTGAGCACCTGTCCCATCAGACACCCCTCTCAATTCTTTGTGAGTTGCGGTAGCCAAGGTAGCATTGTTCAGGGGTCTTCTCCTCATTAATGCGGCTAGGAGAGTAGTTGTAATGCATTTAATGTGGTGGTGGCAGCCTTTGCTGAGATATTTCGGGTTTCCTTCCTTTTTACGTATTTGGAAGATGGGCTATAGTGGCTTCGATGTACCTTTGCTCCGGATTTTACAGTATCCGAGGAGAAATTACTCCTCGGACATGTTCTCTTTGGCCCAATGGGCCTGAATAAGGATTGCTTGGGCCACGCTGACTTCTCGGACGGGCTGCGTCCTCGGACGGACCTAGGACCTAGCCAGCCTGTTATTTTGGGTCAGTCCCCACAGATATCAATGTTACACTTTTGTCTATTTATCATTATATTTATTTCAGGCCATATTAGCTTTTAAACATGTCATGTTAACATTTTGTTATTAAAAAAAAAAAAAAAGTAATTTCTTTATGACATAGATGGAAAGACAAGGTTCATATCAGAAAAATTTGTAAGGAATGAATATTACAATTTTTTTTTTTTTTTTTAAAAAAATTTGAGAAAGGAAAACCAATCTATATATACATGTTTATGCTTAGAAATATTGAAGATTGATTCACAATGTCCATATTTTATTTTATTTTTTATAACAAAAAATTTATATTAAAAGATATATTGGGTGTTTTCTCAACGAGATTAACCATTATGAAAACATTTGGTTTTATAGTAGACCGATTAAATGACTACTTACTAACCAATCGCCTCTTAGGGGGATTGGTATCTCCTGTGTGCATAAATGCTTGGAATGCATGGAATGGAGGGGGTTTGGGATTTTTAACTAATATCTAAAACAAAAACAAACAAAACAAAACAAAAAATCACAATTTGTCAATTATCAAAATAATATGTCATGAGCTCAATCAGACCATGGGATTAAAAGGTATGAAAAAAATCACATTTTAATGGCTAAAGATACATCCGCATGATGGAGTCTAATTACATGTGATTATGGACAAAAAATTTTGATTAGTTCCATGAGGAATTAATTTGAACTAAAAATTTGTCATAATTCTACTAGATTAGATTTAAAATATAATCATGAGGTGCACACATAATCACATTAGACTTAACAACTAATTTTCCTACAATTTCAATTTTGAATTCAAACTTCTCCAGGCCTTCTATAAATAGAGGATGTGATTCACTATTCCCCTAGAGCTCTATGTAGTAATCTTTCAAGAATTAATTAAACTTCTCTTCTTTCCTTTTTTTTTTTTTTTATAACTATTTTATAATGATTCTTTTGTATATAACAGAATGCACAATAGTAATCTAATGTTTTCCAAGGTTTTTCTAATAGTCCAATACTTTTGACATCATGCGAAATTGCACAGTAATGGTCTAATACTTTTCATGATGCAATAGTAGTAACTTTAAAAGAAAACCTTGAGATTAATATATCTTTTGTGATTTTTAGTTTTTTTATTACTCAATAATTAGGAAAGAATGGAAATAACAAAAAGTGTCAATCAGTTGAGTTATAAAGTTATTAATATATATATATATATATATATATATTTTTTTTTTTTTTGTGGTTTATGAATTTATTAAAAGCTTTTTCTAATTGTGTACTTTTTTCAAGGGTTATTTGTGTGTAGTATGACCACTGCCACTGGGTTGGTATTTGAGTAATTGATAAGTTTTAGTTTTTAGTTTTTAGTTTTTATTTTTAGAAATATTTTTTCTTTAATTTTATATTTTAAAATTAATTTATTTTTGTAAATTAATTAGTAATTGTCAAATTCGCAATTAAACTAATATCCCTCTGGTTAAACCAATAAGCCGGTATATTGGTCTTTTTAATGGTTCGATGCTTGACACAATTATGATAACTATGGTTTAAAACCTTTATTTTTTAGGAAAACTATGGTTTAAACTTTACAACTATTTTTTACTAGATATATATATATATTTGAATTTTACTCACCTACGGATCTTACGGTAGTGATTCTAGTGACTTTATGTTTGCTAAATTTTTTTCTTCAATGTTTAGAAAATTGAAGTTGTACTTAGCGATTTAATCAAGCCTTTTTTCTTTTTTTTTTTGGATAGGAATCAAGCCAATTTTGTTGTTGACTTGTTGGTCTTTGTGTATGGTATTTTTGTATGACCTTTAAAAAGTTAACACATTATTCTAGTATTTTTGTATGACCTTTAACAAGTCATTGTGTATAGTATTTTTGGTCACTATGTTCTAAGACCTTAAAAGGGAGATGCAATAGCCAATGAAAGAACCTTCTCAATTAGTTATCTATTATGGGTTTGGTTAATAGATGATCTTATCGCAGAATTTTTTTTCTAAATAACAATAAATATTAAAAATTTTAGTTAATTGTCACGTTTTAAAACAATGTTGAAAACTAGCATCTCGAGTGTCTAAAACTCGAGTTCCAAGATAAAAATCGAGTTTTAAAGACTCGATTTCCATAAATTGAATAAAAATGCCGCTATAGGTCTATAAAACGTCACTATAGGGCTTAAAAACGCCAATATAGGACTCCATAATCTGTACTTATGAAAAAAAAAAATTCCAGGAAAACGTCGTTATAGGGCTTTAAAACGTCACTGAAAAGCTTAAAAACGTCACTATAGGTGAAATTTTTTTCGCATGAAACTCGAATCTTAAAGACTCGAGATCTATGTGCCCTTTTTGCAATATGGATCTCGAGTTTCTAAAACTCGAGATGCTACTTTCCTTTATTGTTTCAAACGTTGCCTAACTAACTATATACAATTCTTTTGCATTGCTGTTTTGCACATTACCTCTCTTATCGCATTTGTTAATGGAAGATTTTAATGTCCCTTTAATTAGAAAAATAAAAAGCTGTTAAAAATTTAGTTAATTTTTTTTTTAAAAAAAAACCAATTATATTTTATGGTTTACTCATAATGGGCTCCCTTACCCTAATTATTATGTAAAAGTTAATAACCATTTAATTAATGCAAAGGTTGAGTAACTTAAATGTTAAGAAGGCCTTAAAAGGAAGATGCAATAAGTGAATAAGAACTTTTTCAACTAGTTATATATTATGGGTTCGGTTAATGGAACATTCTAATGCCCCTTTAATTGGAGATTAAAAAAAAAAAAAAAACTGTTAAAAAGTTAGTTACTTTTTTTTCTTATAAAAATTATTTAAAAATATTTCATAAACCCTTAAGAGAGCATTAATTAACTTTTCACATATATTATTTATTATTCAAGAAAAAAAAAAAAAAACAGTTTTAGTTTACTCAATTTCTTACAGGGCTTGAAAAAAAAAATCTAAAAAACTTTTTTCCCATATAATTTATTGAGGGGAAAAAAATAAAACCAGTTAATAGGTCTTGAAAAAAGAGATACGTTGGGGTGAGAGAGGCTCGAACTCTCGACCTCAGGATAACTCAGAAGCTATGAGACCTACGCGCTAGCCAACTGCGCCACCACCCCTGTTGTTTTCTTGCGTTGTTTAATATCTATAAATAACTTATTTGTAAAGACTAAATTACTTCCATGGAGTCTAGGCCGAGCCCAAGTCGGCGTCGTTTCAAAACAAAACCCTAACCCAGTAATCGCTTCTCTTCCCTCCTCGAGTCCACTCAGTCTCTCTCTCTCTCTCTCTCTGTCATATTAACAAAAACTCACAGAAAACCAAAAACAGAGGGCTTTTCCATTTTGAGCCTCTCTAAGAGAACACACAGAAAAGAGAGGCAAAAAAAGAAGAAGATATGGATTCAGACGAAGGAAAGCTATTCATAGGAGGCATAGCATGGGACACCAGCGAAGAAACCTTGACTGAGTACTTCACCCAGTACGGTCAAGTCACCCAAGCCGTTATCATGCGCGAGAAACCCACTGGTCGCCCTCGTGGTTTTGGCTTTGTTGTCTTCTCTGACCCTTCTGTTCTTGACCGTGTCCTCCAGGATAGGCACACCATCGATGGCCGCACCGTTAGTCCCTTTCCTCCCTCTATTTGCATTCACTTTCTTGTTTCAATTTTTGGTTTTCAGTTGTTTTTTGCATCTGGGTTTTGGTTTTTTTTTTTTTTTTTTTTTTTTTTGGGGTTGGCCTTAAGTTTTGATTTTGAGTTGTTTTGGTTTTTGGGTTTTTTTTTGGGTTGGCATTAAGTTTTGATTTTGAGTTGTTTTGGTTTCTGGGTTTTGCTTATTTTTTGTTGGGTTGGCTTCAAATTTTGATTTTTAGTTGTTTTTGGTTTCTGGGTTTTTTTTTTTTTTTGGTTGGGTTGTCAAGTCCAATGGCTTATTATCTTTGAATTGCTTTGTTGTGATATTTAATGGGTTCTGCCTATATTCATCTGTTTGTGCCTGTGGACATTGGGTTTGCCCTTTGCGGTTCCTTAAGTATGCTGAAAATCATGAAAATAACAGGGTTTAGGACAATTTTACCAGTTTTATGATAGGAAATCTGCAAAGGTTTAGCATTACCAAGTAGTGGAGCCAAACTAGTTACAAGTTGTTTCCTGGTTATCTTGGCCTTGCAAGAAACTTGTATACATACTTGTAATCCATAGCATCTCCTCATTGAGGAAACAACTCATAACTTTTCTCTCTCTAGTTCTCTTTCTCAATTCTCCCTTCTTCTTCTTGGAGGGTGACTACCTCAAATTAAGTTTATTTCATCCATTCCTTTTCATTTCCCCTAGAAACCAGTTTGATCCATGACATGGTCTGTTGAATAATTAACTTCACTTCCACGCTAACTTTTTTGGAATTATTTTTACAACCCTATAACGTGTGGTTAAGTGTTTCATTATAGGGTTTTACTACCGTATGCCGTTAGGGCATGCATTAGTAAACCATTTTAGGAAGCTCTTTAAAATGAAAACTAACTTTTTTGACAGCTTTTTCAATTTCCTATAAAAAGTTATCTAAAATAGTTCATTAATGTATTCCCTTGGACAGACCCTTCATTATATCGGGTTCGGTCACTGTAGTAATTTATTTTGATTTCATTATCATTACTCTTGGTTACTGGCCGCTGGGGGGGGGGGGGTCTTTCTTTTTCCTCTGTTTGGTTTCCTTTTGTGTGGTTTAGAAATTATAAAAATACATTCTTTATAACAAGCTCACTTATGTTTGGGTAAAAGGGATGAGACTTGCTCTTACAATTATGTAACTTCATTTGTTTATTAGATTTTCATATTTCTGTTGGCTATGTGTATACTTGTTCGTAATTTTTTTTATTTTAGGGTTCTGTCATCTTCTATTAGTTTTTCTCTATCAGTTTACCCTGTTAATAATTATTTTTCATTAGTAATGGTCACTTTCACAAATGTTTTGCCTCTTCATTCCTTCATTTGGGTTTCATTTTGTTGAATTGTTTAGGACAAGCACCTTATCCATGGTCAAACATGAATAGTCTTTCATCCCTCAATGATTCAATAGTTAATAAAAATTATTTTAGTGTTATTTTGCATGTGTTTGAGATTTTGTTTATTTTTCAAAAGGGTTTTCTTTTATGTATTTTTGTATTAATTTATTGCAGATGTACTACTATTTCTTTATGGGTATTCCTTACTTGACAATAATATTTTGCAGTCACTTGATTGCTTTCTGGAGTTTGCCATTTGCAATTTTTTTTTTTTTTTTAAATGGGTTCGTGTTTTCTTCATCATTGCTAATGAATATATTATGCATGGGAATGTCAATGTTGTTTCCATGTTGCCTCCACATGATAGGAAAGAAAAAAAATACGTTTAAGGAAACAAATTTCATATTAGTAAGGTTAACCATGAACAAGTTTTTTTTTTTTTTTTTTGGGTATTGTGAGAGAGCATGAGCAAAATAATGCTTGTGTCTTCTTTTTGTTTCCTTTGTTTTCTTATTGGTCTATTGGTATTTCATCTTTTCCTTAGGTTACTGATATATTGTATATAAGAGAGAGAGAGAGAGAGAGAGAGAGAGAATCAAATAAAAGAATCAATGGATATTAGACTTTTCATGATTACAGAGCCTAGGAAACGAAATCTTCCTTAAGTTAGCTTACTGCTACTTGTATCGCCATTTTTTTCTTTATATTATGGAGGGTGGCATAGGTTAAATAGTTTTTAAATAATGTGTGCAAAATGCACCCACAAAGAGATGAAAATGATCTTTTTTGGTTCTTGTGTGAACGGATTATCCAATTGTTAAAATAAACTTGTTGGCCACATTGTAAATTTTGTTTTCCTAGATCATTTTATATATATTTACATGAACAGCATGCTTGTATTTGTCTTTTTACACTTGTTATATCCCTTCAGTCGTTAAAATTTCATTTCAACTACACAGGTGGAGGCAAAAAGGGCTCTATCAAGGGAAGAACAGCAAACTTCCTCTAGAACTGGAAATTTTAACACTGGCAGAACCTCTGGAGGGGGAGGAAATTTTAAGACAAAAAAAATATTTGTTGGAGGATTGCCTTCCAACCTGGCAGAAGATGGATTTCGTCAGTATTTTGAAAGTTATGGACAAGTAACTGATGTGGTAATAATGTATGACCAGAACACTCAACGGCCTCGTGGTTTTGGTTTCATAACATTTGACACTGAGGATGCAGTTGATAGAGTTCTTCATAAGACCTTCCATGACTTGAATGGTAAATCAGTCGAGGTAAAACGAGCCCTTCCCAAAGATGCAAATCCAGGTGGTGGGGGCCGTAGTGGGGGCTATCAAGGTTATGGGGCCTCTGGTGCAAATACAAATACGTTTGATGGTCGAACAGATGGAAGTAGATATATGCAGCCTCAAACTGCTGCAGGTGGTTTCCCGCCATATTCTGGCTATGGTGGAGCAGGTTATGGTTATGGTGCTAATAGTGGAGTTGGTTATGGTGGTTATGGCAGTTATGGTGTTAGTGGTTATGGAACTGCAAATACTGGATTTGGCGGTCCCATGGGGGCATATGGAAACCCAAATGCCCCTAATGCTGGTTATGGAACTGGGGGGCCAGGTGCAGTAAAAAATACTTGGACAAATCAAACTCCTTCTGGGTATGGCACATCAGGCTATGGTGGAGGTGCTGGGTATGGAACTGCAGCCTGGAATGCTCCAGGTAGTGGTGGTGCTGTTTCTGCTCCAAGGGGTCAATCCCCAAGTGCAGCTTCTGGGTATGGGAATCAAGGCTATGGATATGGTAGTTATGGTGGAAGTGACGGTTCTTATTCTGGTGGGTATGGGGCTACAGGGGGACGTGCTGGAAGTGCCCCAAGTAGCAATGCTGGTGGTGGTGCTGGTGGTGGAGAGCAACATGGAATGGGTGGTTACATGGGAAGTGGCTATGGCGACACAAATGGAAATTCGGGGTACTCCAATGCAGCATGGAGATCTGACCCTTCACAAGCCACTGGGGGTTATGGTGGTGGATACGGTGCTGCTCAGTCCAGGCAGACTTAACATTAGTGATCCAATGGTTTGATTTTCTGTCGAAGGAACTGTTATGCAGGAGGTTGTACTTGCTATTAGCAAGGATGGCAACAGAATTGAGATTGTTTCGATTACTTTCTTCTCACTGGTGTATGCAACTGGTTTGATTGCTTTATTTCTGTTAGTATATTGTGATGAGTAGTTTCTATTAGTAGTTTTATTTGTTCTATTACCTTTATATAAGGAAGGTTTGAAGTTTTGCTATAGTGGGTATGAGCTGGTCTTATTTCTGTGCTATCCTCTATGTATGACTGTTCCTTGCTTCCTCCCTCTCTCTTTTTTTCCTTGATAAGTGTTACTGTTCCTTGCTTCTATTACCAGTCTCCAGCCCTTGCCTCTCCAATTTCTTGGTTTCTTATTAAAATATGTGACTGGGGCATCAACTATGTTGTTCTTTTTGTCTCTTCATTATTATATTATTCTTTATTTTACTTTCACTAGTTTTTTACTATTGAATGCCCAACAGGAGGGACTTATATTGAAGTTTTTCATGTATTATTATTTTAATTTTTTATGGATAATGTTTTTCATGTATTACTCTGCGACTAAGTTTTAAATATAAGACGCTAGTAGAGCTTTATATTTGGTTCTGCTCTCGCGAGTTCAACATATTTTGAACTCGTTATGCTTTTCTTTTTCTTTTTTCTTTTTTTGAAAGAACTCGTTAATCTTAGATGTTCATAATTTTGAAAAATTTTACATTCTAAATTAATGTACGGCTTTGATTCCAACTGATTTTTATTCCAAGATCTATTAAATATATGTAAAACTTCAATATATTTGCGTTTGACTCTGAAAGAAGAGGTTACGGTACGGCTAGGCTTCTTTTAAATTTAAAAGAAATTTGCTTTGACTTGGTTAAAAACTAGCTGCTTATTCAATATTTTTGGTTTACTGCTGAATTTTGCTCAAACAATATTACAAACAACTATTTTCACACTCAATTTCACAGCTCTCTGACTTGTACAATTGTAAGTAGTTGATAAAAAGTAACAAGTTTCACAAGTTAGTAGTGGGTAGACAATGTTGAACACTCACGATCTCACAAGTTAACAATTGTGAAATTGGGTATGCAACTGAATGTTTTTCAAGAATTATTCATTTGTGGTATATTCAGCCTGCAGGTGTAGCATCTGATACTGTTTGCTTGGCTTTAAGGAATCTATCTAATGCATTTTCTTTGATTCTCGAATTAAAGATTTGGCATGTCCTTGTGAAATGGAAATAAGAATCGGAAAACACATCCATCGGGTTCGAAAATAACATAAAGCTTTTTAAAAACATCATGAGAAAAGCCAAAAAGGCGATATCTTTGCGGATTTGATGCCTTCTAGAAGGCTTCTACGAACTTCTTGTTGGGAACAAGATCACTGAGTGTCAATTTGGACATTCTCCGCAGCCTGCATAAAGTTAACATCTTGAAATGTGGAATTATATCACCTGAACTTTCGGACTTACTGTCGGCTACTTTTTTTTTTCGTTGAATAGCTGCTTTTAAACCAAGAAGCTCTCCTATATATCTGGGTAGGAAATAACCCAAAGCCTTCCGGTCTTGTAATGAGATAAAACACACGACTGGGCTGTAAGTTGTAACAGTAGGAACATCGAATGGCCTGATGATAATGACATCAGTTACCTTACCAAGAATGTGCAAATTCCACCTTAATTACGCAAAGTTCTTTTTTTGGTAAATAGGGAAATATATTAGCTAAACCGAAGGAACAACTAGATACAAATGTCTGAAGAAATATCCGAATCTACAAAGGACTTAATGCAGTCGGGGGGAGGAAAACAAAACAAATCAGTAGTCCAAGTCCGTTAAAAGGAAGCTAAAGTATTCACACATTTGTTTGCTTTCATGAACACATGTTTTATGTGAGGGATCCTCCTCAATTGACACTAGTAGCAGTAGGGGTAAATTTCTCAAGGGAGAGAATTATACCAAGGATAACAAGTGAACAAGGCATTAGATAGTGATCAACCGGTGGGTTGATCGGAGGTACTGCAAAGATTAAGTTGGTGAAAATTTTATGGAAAGAGATTTTTTGTGTACATACCTCCTTTGATTCAAGAGGGGTATTTATATGTTTTTCTTGGGTGGGGTTGGTAACAAGTTCTCTACGTGGGGAAGTCTAACAAACCACTATTCCCCAGGTCGATTGAGGGGATATGATTCAAAGGTACTCACCTAATGCTGTATAATGTGGGTTTATCACATTGCATTTAATACAAAAGGGGTGGCAATAGGTCATGGTAATCAACGCTAACATGATGGTGCAAAGACTTTCTTTCAATTAGGAACGAAACCAAGATTTCGAGTTAGGAGAGCGCCAATTAATTTAACAAATTATTAAGAAAGACAAAAACATAAAATCATTGTTTTGTAATATATTACAATGCAATTATCTACTAACAAAAACAAAGACACAAAACATCATTATTTCTTATTTCATTAGAGCATTCACATCAGTTCGTGCAAAAATTCATGTTTAGTTTAGCATAAACACCTACTTTTTTCTATTTTTACATATTCACTTTTCAAAACACTCCACATCATATTTTACATTACATTTCATTAAAATGCTATTACTTTGTCAATTTTTTATTTATTATCCCAAATCATATCTCTATCTCTCTTCATCAACCAAAAACCACTACCCTAAATCTAAAGAATTACTAAAATCTTCATTTGCCTATAGCAACTGTGTAAATTTACATAATTACTACAACACAATTTTTTTTTTTTTTAATAATGATACATAGACTGATGTGGGTATATTTTGAGATTGATTGAACAAATTTGGGATTTTATGCTATTTTACAACAACTGATGCAAATACTCTTACAGTGAAATCAACATAAAAATTGTAGGGCCTCAGGGACCAAGATTTTCGGAAGAGGGCCTAAATATAAAGTTTTAAAGATTATACCAATTTTCTTTTTCTCTTGTTGATTGGAATTACAACATTGTCATCATCACTCTATTTCCATCACTCAAAAACACCTTCTTTTCTTTCTTTTTTTCGTTCTCACTCACCCATCACTCATTTTGTTGAGGTATGGGCGATGAGACATTTTGTTGAGGTATGGGCGATGAGAACTAAGCCAAACATGCATCTTAGGTGTGGGACCCATCCAAAATGAGTAATGGGTGATGGAAATTGAGCATTAGTTGTTGGAAATTGCCTAAACCAAACGGGTTCTTGGTCAATGAGCTCAAGGAAGTATGGGATCAATCCAATGGCCTGTGGCTAAGCACTTTTATCTGAGTTTCCTCCCAGAGACATGATCGGTGTAGAAAGTACATTGATTAAAGGGGTAAGGTAAAGTTGTTACCTTTGGACCAAGCACTCTTTGGGTTTAAAGTTGGCCAAGGGGGTTCGTTGGACTTAGGCCCCAATGCCCTTGTTCAACATTAGGCTTCGACCTTAACGATCCATTTTTGACACTCTTCAATGGTCACCTAAGCTTCCGCTCTTCCGAAACTTACTAGATGAGTGGGATCTTGACACATACACTACCAATTAGGCCCCTAGTTACAGTCACTACTCATGCTCGTTAAATACCCTTTCTCCAATCCTCATTTCTCTCCTCCTTTCTCTCATGTCCTTAGCATTCTCTCTTATTTTCCAATCTCACTTCAATGGTTGGTCTCTTGCTCTTCAATCTTGTAAATATCATACCAGTACTACTCACTAAACCTGAAACATACTAGAGAGTATACAAATCTATACTGACTTGTATTGGCAGTAGCCACAGTACCAAGATTTTTCAAGTGTTTTGGTCAGTTTGATGATTCAATCGGTAAAAGAAAAATAACTAAAAAAATTTTCAAGATAAGGTCCTAAAATATGTTATTTGAGCAAAAACCTTAGGTTAAAGTGCTTAAGCTAATATTTTGTCATCAGCCCTCAACTCCCTATGTGTTTGTTTGAAGGTAAAATAAGATAAATGGAAAACTTTTGAGAGAAAATGGAAATGAAAACTTTTTGGAGTGTGTTTGGTTGAGTGGAGAGGAAGGAAAATAAATGGTAGGACTCGGGTGTTTTCTCCTCGGGCCTACTAAAAAGTTTTCTCCCCAAAATGAAGAGAAAACTAAGTGAAAAATTGGACATCATTTTTGGACAAAAATGCCCCTGTGCAGTTGCACATGAGCTTGTCCACATTGATCTTCTTCTTTTTTTTTTTTTTTTCTTTTTCTTTTGATTTACAGCCTTATAGGGCAGGCTTTGTACATGTCTAGTGCTCATATTCTTTTTTTCTTTTTTCTTTTTCTTTTTTTTTTTCTTTTGCTTTCTTTTATGTTTTTTTTTTTTGTTTTTGTTTTTATTTATTTTTTTGTTTAGATGTGATTTTTTTTTTCTAGACATGATTTTATTTTTTAATAAATTTAGGTGATTGATTTTTTATTTTTTTTTGGTTGTTTATCACTTTTTTGGTTTTAATTAGGCATCATTTTTTAACAAAGGTATAAGCATAAATTTATACAAACTCACTTTTTCCATCCTTCTACTTTTCCACTCCTAACCAAACAAAAATGAGAGAAATTAAAATCTTTTCTATCCTCCCACCATTTTCTATTCTCTCACTTTTCTACACCTTGTGAGAGTGCCTTTTTCGTGACACTCAGGCCCAAGGATCCCGAGCCTAAATGAAAAGGATTTGGTGAACCGGGCCTTAACTCACCGCAGCTAACGAGCTGTTTAAGAATCAAGTGGTATACAGAGGATGCTCCTGACAATATATAAAGAAAATGACAAGCAAGGATATCGATGAGTGCCAAAAATTAACAAGGTAAATTCAGAAAGACAGAAACAGGATTAGCAAAGCGATAGAAATTAATGATGAGGGGATCCTGGGAAAATATGAAGCATGTTTCATTAATACATTATCTGTTTGATTACAGAAAGCTCACTAGGACGTGATACAAGGTTCAATCAAGCTCAAAAATTACAGTCTTGAATGACTATTTCAGCTTTCAAAACTTGCAAAGTTTGATTCTCGTTGAATCCGAGTATGTGCAATAGTGGCTTTTACAGGATACCGGGAAGCAATGTTTGTTTTTCCCTTAGTATTTTCTCTTCACCACATATTTTACTGATAGTTTTTCTAGAGAATCTCTTCTTTTTTGTGTTTCTCTCTTTTTTCGCTGTCCCTTCTTCACAACCCATCCCCTCCGTTTATAATGGAGTTTTTGGTCTTCCCGGGGAACCGTTGGTTCCCCTGTTTTACCCTTTTGCAAACAGAGCACGTCCTGTATTCATCATCTTGGTAAGTCCCATTTCCGTTTTTTTCTCATTCTTTCCTTCTTTCAACTCTGATTCTTTTGAAAGCTCCTGGTTGGCCATCTTCTTTGGGATGTGCTGAGGTATGCCCTTCTCGGCATCCCCGTTTCTGGCGTTTTTCACTTTTCCCTTTTCTTTCCCATCTGGGCGGAATCCTGTTCTGCCATTTTGAAAGCCACTTGTTATCATTCTTTCTTTTATGCTTCTCCGTTCTGGTTCCTCAAGACTTTTTTTGTCTGTGCCATGAGAGGTCGCTGGGTTCTACTGGCGTTTGTGTTCTTTTTTGCTTTTGTTTCTTGTTTTCTTCTTCTGTCTATTTCTTTCGAGCTGTCCCAGTCTTCCTTTGTCTTTGTGCCTGAAGGGATCCGCGCCTATTGATGGTTCCTGAGGATCCTTGCTTCTTATCCCTTGCCGTGGTTCTCTTTTTTAGATGCTTCTTTGTCTGGGCTTCAGGATCCTCTGGGCCTTTCTTTTATTCCCTCATAGGTCTCCTGTATCTGCTACTTTGGGCTTAGCTTGATTTTTCCTTTTGGGCTTGACTCATTCTTTTTGGGCTTCCTTCACTATGATCTTTTTTAGACCTCAACACACCTCTAACCAATTGGACCCTAAATAAGAAACTGCAACCCCCATCTCTATATGTGGATTTTAAATGGTAAGTTTATAAACATATAAATAAGTAAATACATACATACATATACATACACACACACACACACACACACACACACACACATATATATATATATATATATAAAGTTAAAATACAAAAAATTGTATTTGGTCCTCTTAGATTAAAAACTAGCATTTCCAAATTGAAAGCTGGCCAAAAAATCAAATCAAATCAAATAATCACTTAACCTATATGCGTTTGGCATTACATTTTGTGTTTGATGTTTGGACTTAAAAGTAAAAAACTTGAGAGTTTGAGTTTTGAGTGATGTTGTATTTCATGTTTCCACTTAAAAGATCTTTTGAGTGCTTTGTTTTTTAATTAATAACACTAATTGATTTTTGGTATATATATTGGATACATAAGGATAATAAAAATTATTTTCAACTTCATTTAATGTTATTTCCTTTATAAAATTGTTGCACTTTGTGAGAGTGCTTTTTTTTTCTTTAGCACACAAGTCCAAGGATCCTAGGCCAAATAGTTGTAGTTTGGTGGACTGGGCTTGGTTTACCGAAGCTAAATGGGGGCTGATTACAAACCAAGTTGTGCGCAAGTCATATAAATCTCCTCAAGGCAAAAATGCAATTCCTCCTAAGCAATAAAATACCATTATAAGTGTTTTAGTATCATAAAATGACCATTTACTCTTACAAAATAAGTAAAATAGATGTTCATAATATTTACAATAAGAAAGAAATTGAAATAGAATATTTAAGACTTATCTTTTATCGTATAAACATTTTAAAGAATTCCTTCACTTGGTACCCCGGGCGTACTGTCGTGGGATCCCGGGGCGTACTGTCGTGGGATCCCGAGGCGTATTAGGCCTGTAAGAACCCAGAATCTCTGGTTCTCTGCACTATACAATCTTTCTCCATGCTTGTTATGCAATGGAGTTTTGTCCTTTCCTTTTACCTCTATAGGTCCTATACAAGAACAACTATACAATGCACATATCTTCAAATAATTGTTAGTTTCTTAGATTAGGATATATATATATATATATATATATATAAATTAATACATATACATATATGTAAATGAATTTCATGAGAATGATTCAGCCACGAGGATCCTGGCCCTAATTCTCACAGACTTATGCTTTTGCACAAGACTTGTGGGATTTGGAACTCAAGTCTGAGTGGCTTTGCTTGGGCAGGGACTCAGCTTTACAAGCAAGAATATATATGTATTGAGCAGCAAGAAACAGTAAAGGAAGATAATATAATAAAGAAATATGCAAAGTAATTGTTAGAAATCCTCAAATCAATATGAGATATTTCATTATTTTTCTTAATTGTGGATTACAAATGTGCTCACTAATACGTGATATAAGGTTCAAATAAGCTAAAAAATTACAAACTTCGATGGCTATTCAAGCCTCTAAGACTTGCAAAGTTTGAATCCTTTTGAATCCAAGTATGTGCTATAGTGGCTGTTTCTGGGATACCAGGAGACGTTCCTCTGTTTTTCTTAAATTTTACAGAGTTCTAATGACTCTGTTATGATATTCTTCCTACTGAAAAATCCCCCCCCTTCAACATGGGTTTTCTCTTCCTTTTATAACGTGTTTTCTAGGGCTCTGAGGTACTAGTGATTTCTCTCTTTTGCCCCTCAGAGCTCATGCTGTGACATTTTCTTAGGGGCTGGTCTCTTCCCTTTTTTCTCATGGTTTTCATCTTTTAATACTGTTTCTCTAAAAGTCACTTGCTGACTTTCCATTCCGGGGTGTCCTTGGGCAACTAGCCTTCAATCTCTCTTCCTTCAAGATTTCTCACTTTTCAGACTCAGCTGCGGTTGTATTTCCTTGCTGTCATTATTCCCAAATAGTTGGAATCTTTTACTGCTGGATTGAAAGCTCTCCTCCAGTCGCTTCTTCGTATGATTTTCTCATTCTTGGTTCCTTGTGGTACAACTCCTTTGTTCATGAATGTTTGCTTTATACTTTTTGATTCTTTGCTGCACCACTGGGTACTTGAGAAGGACATCTCTGTTCTTCATTTCTTGTATTTCGTGGTACCTCTCTTGAGCTGTCTCAATCCCACAGTAACTGTGCTGCATTACCTGAGGATCCCGGGCCTTTGGCAGCCTTTGGGTATCCCGGCCTAGTTCTTTCACTGGATTTTGCTGGACTTTTTGATGACCTTTTTGCTGGAAATCTGAACATAAATAGGGACTTAATGTTGATTCTTCTTGCTGCTTGAATTGGGTCTTCTTTACTTTTCATAGAATGGGCTTTCTTGTGAAATTTTAGCCTTCAACATTAGCCCCCCGAGCTCGTGGGTTACCTGTAGCCCACGCGCGAGAAAATAAATTGTTTTTGGACACTTTTCTGGTTTGTAGAACCAATGTGTAGATCAAATAATTCTTGAGGGAAACTCCAAAGGAATTGCTACACTTCCTTCATGGGATGAACTAACATGTTGCAAAAGATTAAAATTCACCTTCATATTAGTATTAGGCTGTAGATTGGTATTCAATAAATCAACTTTGTCAAACTAACAATAATATATGCAGATATATATGTATAACCAAATTATATTGGTATCGCATTTGATGCTAAGAGTATATTTTTAGCACTAACGTTTTTTTTTTTGCTAGCAATTCTAGGATATGCCTTTTTGAAAGTAGCATACAAAAATCGTGATGAATGCATATTAAATCTTAATATAAGATAGCATAGCTTTGTCAACAAGATTTTGTTTGTTTTACAAAATAGGTTGAATGAGGGGAGCCCCCATGAACTTTGCCAAAGATATTCTATGCATTGTAGTACATGCTTGCTATGGCTAAGGTGAATAACACCAAGATGTTTGCCCCATAAGATTTTTAGTCATGAATAGTGACTTACCAATGGGACCATGATATCATAAATCATTGAATCAAAACATACTGATTTAGAGTCTAATCAAGGTTAGCTATTCTTCTCAAAATGTATTAAGAGATAGAAACTTCCCTGAGGACATGACTTAGAAAGCTTAGGAACATCTCCACGCCTTGCTTTAGCTAAAGACCTTGCTCTTCTGGTGGATGCTCTTGATCTTTGCCTCATTCTTTTTCCAAATTGTGAGAGATTATATAATATTTCAGATTGCAGCAGATTATTCACATACCATGCCACCAATTATATTGTTGTTTGAATTGCTACATTCCATATAGTTCATAAGCCAAAGAAAATAACAATGGCTGAACTTATGTACAGTAAAGTTCGCACTAGACTTCTTAATTTTCATCAAGTAAAAGATATATCTAAGGAAAATTTATAATCTTGTTTTAGCCCCCAGTGTATGCACTGGAAAAGCCAATTGCCAAATAAGATATGGCAATAAAAATTACTTCATGTATATGAAACCATGTGAGGATCTCAACCACACAAGAATTCCAAATTTGATTTTTGATAATTGGTCAAGTAAGAAGACCAAAATTTTTAGAATTTTCATTTTAATCTATATGAATAAAATATTAGTGCATGGGTGATACCTCTTGCACAACATTTTGCAGTGTTTTGATATATTCAAACATGGTATTAATGAGTGGGCTTACCGAAAGGGTACCTTTCTTTTGTTGAGTCGAAATACCTCCAAGCCTTTGGTGAGTTTGCATCTTGTTGGAGGAGGGAAATGTCGCTAGCTGGTTTGTAATGTCATTGACTAATCTCTTTGTATAGAGACTTGCAAAAGTATCCATGCTTGTGCGGCTTCGAGTGATGTACTCTTAGAATTTTTTTTTAAGTTACACCTTCCTTGCTTCTTTAGGCTCCCTTGAACCAATTCCTTTCAAGGAGGTCAATCTTGTGCACTTTACACACCCACTTTTGGGTTTTCATACCCACTCAAGGCTCTTTCTCTTTGTACCCCTCGTTGGGCTTTGCTTACAATTTGCATCCTTTGCTAGGACGTGCTATGGCTTGTACCTATTGCTGGTACGTGCTACAGTTTGTACCCAATGCTAGTATGTGCTACAAGTTGTAGCCAAGACTGGGATATGCTTACAATCTGCACTTTTACCTATTGCTAGTATGTGCTACAACTTGTACCCATAAACTTTTGCTTTTGACCATTTTCTTGGCCGTACTTGGAAACTTTTGCTCTCGGCCAATTTCTGGGCCATGTATTAAGAAAAATTGTTCTAGGCCAAGTCTTGGGCCAGGTACATGGAAAGTTTCCTCTTACCAAGTCCTAGGCCATGTCACTTGGAAAAATCTGTTTTGGTCAAGTCCTGGGCTAGGTATATGGAAAATTTTCCCTTTCCCAAGTCCTAGGCCATGCCACTTGGAAAAATTCTGTTTTGCTCAAGTCCTGGGCTAGGTACATGGAAAATTTTCCTTTTCCCAAGTCCTAGGCCATGCCACTTGGAAAATTTCTGTTTTGCTCAAGTCCTGGGCTAGGTACATGGAAAATTTGCCTTTTCCCAAGTCCTAGGCCATGCCACTTGGAAAATTTGTGCTTTGCTCAAGTTTTGGGCTAGGTACATGGAAAATTTTCCTTTTTCCAAGTCCTAGGCTGTGCCACTTGGAAAATTTGTTCATGACCATTGAATTTTTCAATCTTCAGAAAAAGTTCCTTCGTAGCCCCTCATTTTCAAGTGGGCTTACTGAACTGATTTCTTTTCTTTTCTTTAAAGGGATGAGGATTTGTTTTCTTCTCCGAGGATCTTCTAAAATATCCTTTCTTGGTTGTGAAAAAATTCTTTATGGAAAGAATCTTCTTTTATGAGTCATCTAAGGTTGCTCTCAATGGTAGACTGATGACCAGGAGCTCCACCAAGATGATTCTGTCATGGTGTTTTCTTCAAGTGGGGGATCTTCGTACGGGGATCCTGGAAGAGGATGACTTCCTCTAGGCATGCTCATTGAAGGCTGTCTTCACAAACCTCATAGTCTGTTTCTTTACAAGGATCTCTACCGCTACTACTTTTTTAGAGATCTTCTCACTTAATAGGTATTTCTCTTCTTCGGGGAATTGGGTCAGTGAGTTTGTTACAGCTTAGCTCTTGATAGCTCTGGGGATCCTTCAGACCTATGTTGTATTGGGAAATTAATATTAACCACCTGGCTACTCTTCAAGATTGTAAGGGCTGATTGAGGAGGGTTTTTATTGGATGAGAGCTTGTCACCAATAGGATTTGGTGGGATGAAAAGTAATGATTCAGTTGTTGAGATGCATAACTACCATACACGCCCTTTCTATGTTGGGATACCTCATTTCAGTGTCCTTCAATGCTTTGTATGCTTGGGATCAAGATCCCAGGTACAACAATAGTGATTTTGCCATGGATAGTACCCATATGGTATGCAAATGACTCATGATCTGTTGAAGTTTTATGAAAGACATTTGGTTGCCCAACTCCCCATATGAAAATATTCCCCTTCTTCAACAGTTTGGATAGTCCACTAATGACCAAGGTTGGTCTTGGTGTGAACTTCCTAATGTAAGAAACTCTTTCTAAGAAGCTCTTGAGTTCCCTGATCGTGGTATGCCTCTTCATGGTTGATATTGTTGTTGCCTTAGTTGGATCTATGAGGAGATCGATGTTAGGCGAAGGAAATTTATCCTTTGGATGTGCCTTATTTAGTTTGAAGGAGTTCGCGCCAATAAATCTTCATATATTATTTTTTTTTAATAGCTCCACCAGTTGCTTTTTTTTGTGCGCAAGTCATATAAATCTCCTCAAGGCAAAAATGCAATTCCTCCTAAGCAATAAAATACCATTATAAGTGTTTTAGTATCATAAAATGACCCTTTACTCTTACAAAATAAGTAAAATAGATGTTCATAATATTCACAATGAGAAAGAGATTGAAATAGAATATTTAAGGCTTATCTTTTATTGTATAAACATTTTAAAGAATTCCTTCACTTGGTACCCCGGGCGTACTGTAGTGGGATCCCGGGGCATACTGTCGTGGGATCCCGGGGCGTATTAGGCCTGTAAGAACCCAGAATCTCTGGTTCTCTGCACTATACAATCTTTCTCCATGCTTGTTATGCAATGGAGTTTTGTCCTTTCCTTTTACCTCTATAGGTCATATACAAGAACAACTATACAATGCACATATCTTCAAATAATTGTTAGTTTCTTAGATTAGGATATATATATATATATATAAATTAATACATATACATATATGTAAATGAATTTCATGAGAATGATTCAGCCACGAGGATCCTGGCCCCAATTCTCACAGACTTATGCTTTTGCACAAGACTTGTGGGATTTGGAACTCAAGTCTGAGTGGCTTTGCTTGGGCAGGGACTCAGCTTTACAAGCAAGAATATATATGTATTGAGCAGCAAGAAACAGTAAAGGAAGATAATATAATAAAGAAATATGCAAAGTAATTGTTAGAAATCCTCAAATCAATATGAGATATTTTATTATTTTTCTTAATTGTGGATTACAAATGTGCTCACTAAGACGTGATACAAGGTTCAAATAAGCTAAAAAATTACAAACTTCGATGGCTATTCAAGCCTCTAAGACTTGCAAAGTTTGAATCCTTTTGAATCCAAGTATGTGCTATAGTGGCCGTTTCTAGGATACCGGGAGACGTTCCTCTGTTTTTCTTAAATTTTACAGAGTTCTAATGACTCTGTTATGATATTCTTCCTACTGAAAAATCCCCCCCCCTTCAACATGGGTTTTCTCTTCCTTTTATAGCGTGTTTTCTAGGGCTTTGAGGTACTAGTGATTTCTCTCTTTTGCCCCTCAGAGCTCGTGCTGTGACATTTTCTTAGGGGCTGGTCTCTTCCCTTTTTTCTCATGGTTTTCATCTTTTAATACTGTTTCTCTAAAAGTCACTTGCTGACTTTCCATTCCGGGGCGTCCTTGGGCAACTAGCCTTCAATCTCTCTTCCTTCAAGATTTCTCACTTTACAGACTCAGCTGCGGTTGTATTTCCTTGCTGTCATTATTCCCAAATAGTTGGAATCTTTTACTGCTAGGTTGAAAGTTCTCTTCCAGTCGCTTCTTCGTATGATTTTCTCATTCTTGGTTCCTTGTGATACAGCTCCTTTGTTCATGAATGTTTGCTTTATACTTTCTGATTCTTTGCTGCACCACTGGGTACTTGAGAAGGACATCTCTGTTCTTCATTTCTTATATTTCGTGGTACCTCTCTTGAGCTGTCCCAATCCCACAGTAACTGTGCTGCATTACCTGAGAATCACGGGCCTCTGGCAGCCTCTGGGTATCCCGGCCCAGTTCTTTCACTGGATTTTGCTGGACTTTTTGATGACCTTTTTGCTGGAAATCTGAACATAAATAGGGCCTTAATGTTGATTCTTCTTGCTGCTTGAATTGGGCCTTCTTTACTTTTCATGGAATGGGCTTTCTTGTGAAATATTAGCCTTCAACACACTTCTAATTACCTTTGTATATTTATTGCAATTATAGTAACAATCATTTTCAATAATAAATTTTATTAAACTAGGCTTCACTACAAAAGAAAATATAATTTTCTAATGGATTTTTTGATTTTGTGCATTGAAAATAAATTATAACGACATTTGGTCCAAAATCAATTATAAATGATTGTTATAATAGTAAACCAAAAAAAAAAGAGTCAAGTTCCATTTTGATAAATCACAAATAATTAAGTAGTAATGTATTAAGAAAAAATCATGTTATATTTTTTCTTTTGTTTACATTTTGTTAATATTGAATATATGCCAATTTATTTTTCATATATTAATTAAGTTTGAATTTTAGTTTGTTTTATATTTTTGAATGATCTTTTTTTTTTTCACGCTTTAAATTTTAAAGGTCAAATCTTAATGCAATGACAAGTGTCATTCATCCAATGCGACGGGTCACGAGTTCAAACCTAAGAATTAGCTTCTAAAAAATACTCCATCCGTTCCACTTTGTTTTTCCTGTTTGAAAAGTCAAATTTTTTAAGGGAACATCATTTATTGTCTTGTCTATCTTTTAAAAATGTATAAGTTTCCAAAACTGTCCTTAAATAAATTTATCAAAAAATTGAATTAGTAAATTAATAGGGGTATAATAAGAATATTAGTAAATTAATGACTTTTATTTTTAGAAATAGGACAATATTTTGGGACATCCCAAAATGGAATAGAGGACAAACAAAGTGGGACGGAGGGAGTAGTACACTAATATTAACAGATATCCAAATATTTCATTCTTATGGATAAATCGAAATGGATTCGAATATACTGTTGGAATCGTTAACAATAACACCAAAAGAAGCCAAGGTTACATTAAAGAAAATTATAAGTTCACAACAAATTTCACACTCATTTTCAGAACTATTAATTGATATGTTTGTTTGTGAGTGGTGAAAAAAAAAGAAAGTAATTGATCAATGTGAAAGTGACAAATCACAATCTGCCACATAGTATAGTTGTGAAAATAGGTGTGGAATCAGTTGTAGTCCTAAAATAAATACACTCTAGCACGATAAATCAAGTGTGCCTAGATGAATCTAATCCCACCATTGACCATTGTACTTTTTCCTCTTGACAGTGTGGTATTATATGTATTCACTCTTTCACATGAGAGTAGACCCCACACATGTGGAGTGGAATCAACGGATACATGTATCAGAAATGATAGATTTTCTCATTCTTGATAATACATGGAACATACCTCATGTGAAAGGATAGATACATATATTAGATACATGATAGATTTTCTCCCTCTTGACTATGCGTCTACGCCTCATTTTTCCTTATCAAGAAGGCATAGCCAAGGGACTAAGGGACCCTAATACAGTGCATCCAGTCGTCTTCCTGAATTTCTTCGGTATCAAAACCTATAGGTTTAATTCTTCGACTGGCTAGTAACCATCCTTAACATAATCCAAAATTAGATATGTGGCCTGTAGAATTGTTTGACTATCTTAAATGAGACAATGAAGTAGAAGAGTTTCAAAATTTCTTGGACCCATCTGAACTTTGATTGCCTCGTTGATTCAAATGGGAGGGATCTAACAAAGTGAACTTGTCTTTATGGTTGTCTTGTCTTCATCTACAAGCCTTGTCTGTACCACAGCTAGCCCTTTTCAGTTTTTTTTTTTTTTTTTTTTTTTTTTTTTTTTTTTTTTTTTTTGATTTATTTACGTATCAACCTCCTTTCTCTCTTGAAGATTTAAGTTCTCACAAGAATCATACTTCAGCTCGATCTTCTAGAGTCTGTAACAAAAACAAAATAATTATCATTGAGGTTACAAATGTAAAAAAAATACCAAATAATTATGGAAAAAATTAACAGATACCTTAAGGACGTTATAGTTTAGAAATTATTTTTATAAACTTTTTATGCAAATAGAAAAATTCAAAAAAGTAACTAACTTTTCTTTACAACTTTTTATATTTTTCATGAAAGTAGTATTAAATTTTTTTTCCTTTATTTTTAAATAGTCTATCAGCAAATGCCCGAAGGGCAAGGATTAACTAAACCCAATAATTATTTTAGTAGGTATAACCTACATAGGTTAGTCATTTTAGCTAACAGAGGCAAACTAGTTAGGCAGCTGTATAGTCTTATGGAGACAAAATCGTAGGGACAATTCAAATATATGTATAGCAATATATTCTTCTCTCCTGTAAGCAAATGTTATTATGTCTAGTAAGCAAAGCTCGTCGAAAAATATCTTCATCTAAAATTTACAAAATTACCGGTATTTAGTTAGATTATCCAAAAGTATAAGAAAAATACTAAATATATTATAAATTTTACTGGATTATATATTGGTAATGATATGGTGGATTTTTAAAATATAATAAATAAATATTTGAATTACTATTCTTTTTTAATACATTAACTTGTAAAAGTTATATAATTAATTTTATAATATATCCTGCTAACTAGCATCGTTTAAATTTAAAATAAAATGAATAGGTTGAGAATAGAGCCGCAATTTCACATGTACTCATGAGTCATGCATATATACGCCTTACGTAAGGATGAGAAAGAAATTTGAATAAAAGGAAGGACCACGTTTGGAGGAGAACACTTGTTCTCATAGTACATTGTACATGTGGTGTCACACTTCTTTCTAGAGCTCCATTAAAATTAAAATGGACTCAACCCCCCCCCCCCCCCCCCCCCCCCCCCAATTTCTTATCCTATTTTATTTCTATATTATTATAATGTCATTTGTGAACGAAAATTAATGTTTGATCATTAACAATCTGATCATTTCGGATAATCAGAGCATATCAATGTTATGATAAGTGTTTCCCAAACAAAAATAAACATTAACGACAACAAAGACATTTTCAGTTTTTTTTTTTTAAGAGAGTTTCAACCTATGGCGTCTACTCCTGATAATAGCTTTTTATCATCAAACTAAGATACTAATCAATTTTTTATGTAGGCGAGGATTGAATCTCAGATTTCTTATACAATTATCAGAAACTTTATCAATTGAACTAACTAGATCCCACATTTTCAATTTTTTTTTGGTAATACAGATTACAGAATAATGTGGCCTGTCAAAAATAAAATACAATTGATTATGATGGAATTAACTCTCCACAGTTATAATTAATCCTTAAATTCAATGTCATTAGAAATAAAATAACCATTTCTATTATTTTGTAGTTTATGATCTTTACTACCATGTCAACATCACTCTTCCTCTCATAATTGGTGCTAGTGACTAGTTCGATAATTTGGAGGCAAATTAACATCACCAATAAATAAATAAATAAAAATGACAGTATGCTTGATTATATTGGATAAAAGGTATTTAATAGTTTGAAAGAAAAAAGAAGTGAACAAGAAAGCAAATAGAAAATATATGATTCTAGAATCTCGAGGTGGAAAAGGTCTTCTTTTTTGAGGAACAAGCCTTAGATAATGGTTCAGTGGTTCTATATGGAGCCAGAGACGTAAGATAGTGGTTCAATGACAGGTGGAAAAGTTCCTGGCTACCATATAACTTTATAAAAAGCCAAATGCTCACATGATTTCAAACTAGACGACCCAATTAGTCCCTATTTTCTTCTCTTTAACAAGATGGCAATGGTAGAAGAGAAAGGCCCTGCAGATGAAAGAGAAGATTACACGCAAGATGGGACTGTGGATCTCAAGGGTAGACCTGTTTTAAGATCAAAGACTGGGAGATGGAAAGCTTGTTATTTCATTGTAGGTAATGTATATAGCCTATGTTTTTTTACTTATTTGTGCCTTTTATCCTTCCATTAAGAGACTAATTCAGCTAGGCCAAACTTCAAAAGTTGCTGAATAAAGATTTAACTCTTTCATATTTAAGATACCTAGCTAGCCATAGCCAATAAACTAAGAAACAGGCTTGCATAGTCACATATTTTCAAAGAGAAACTATAACTCATATTTAGATCGTAAACAAACACAACTGTTTTAATTTGAATTCTATTTCTATTAATATTTCTCATTCACTTAGAATAACATATCTTTCAAAAATTTCCTAGGATGCTTCACAATTTCACTATTTTTATTATTATTATTTTTTTTGTATATGTTTTTTTTATAGGGTATGAAATGTTTGAGAGGATGGCATACTATGGGATTGCATCAAATCTAGTGATATATCTAACAGATAAGCTCCATGAAGGCACTGTAAACTCTGCAAACAATGTGACCAATTGGGCTGGTACTGTATGCTTGACACCCATTTTAGGTGCCTACATTGCAGATACTTATCTCGGCCGATATTGGACTTTTGTAATTGCATCAGGAATTTATCTCTTGGTAAAATCTCGAATCCCAAGTTATTTTTTATTTTTATAATTTTGTTAAATAATTAAAGAGAGAAGAAAATAAAATAGGTGAAATTGATCATTTAAAAGACTCAATGTTAACATTTATTGCATGCATGATGCACCATGCACAATCGAACACGTATGTGATTATTGTTCAAAGAAATAAGAACCTCATGCAAGATCTAATAGTTTCTGATGGTGGGGAATCACTGTCTGATTAGAATCCAACATGGTTTTTAATGTGACTGGCACATATCTTTTAGATGAAAGCAACTTTGGCCTTCACTGGGGCCTCAAGTATAATACCTGTGACCGTACGGAGTGTTGCATCATTATTAACCTATATATCCTAAAACCTTACCATCAGGTTTTGGACCGATTTTCAAGTCCACAAACACAACACCCCACCCAACCAAAAAAAAAAAAAAAAAAAAAAAAAACTCCCAAAACATAGATCGGCTCAATACAATTTAAAGATTAAGTGACAATTTTAAAATTTTTACTTTTTAATATGACTTACTTTTTTTTTATTATTATAATTAATTCACTTAATGATAATTGGGATGGATTTATTTAATTCATAGGCCTTCTTATAAGTGGAGGGGAAAATAAGTACAGTTCATACATGTTTTTCTAAATTAAAAAAAAAAAAAAATCACTTATGTCCCCCATATTTGAGAGCCTTTCTCCATAGGTCCCTGGATTATGGCCTAAAGTGGCCTATAGGCCTAGGATTAACTCTCCCCCAAAAGAAATAAATAACAAGTAGCCAAAACAAAATATGACGCCAAAAGAATATATTGAGCGAAAATTCTTGTTTGCTGTCAATTTGTTATATTTTTAAATAAGCTCCATTAATTTTTAAAAAAAATCAAATCAAATCAAATGGTAATACTATTAGATTACATAATTATGTAGAGTTCTCTCAATCCTAAACTCTCTCCCTTTAATAAAGTAGGACCTAGTTAAGAAAAAAGCTACAAAAAACTATTACTTTGATTATTTATTTAATAAGATCTACCCCCATCTCCTTCTATTCTATTGTGTTTCATAAGTTTGTAATAAATAATAGTATTGATTTAAACCCCAAATTTTATGGCTTATTAAATTTTAAGCTAAGTATGGAAATTAAGCCCAATTGTTAATATACTTGACCAATAATTGACATAAGTAAAAATAGATAAACACAATAGCAATCCCAATTACAAAAGAAATCAAGCACTCACAACAACAATGAAGTGCTTACAAAGAGAAAAACCCAAGAACCAAATGGAAAAAAATTCTCTAGGGTCTCTAGCACCAAATGATCCACAAATCAAGAATAGTTGCAATACATATCTCTAGCACAAAACGATCCACAAAACCCTTCAAGTTAAGTAATGATTATGTACTTAAGCTTCTAGCTCCTGCTAGCAACCGATTCTTTGAATCATTTCTTCTTGATAATCTCTTGATCCACAATTGAGCCTCCAAGTGCAATGACCAAGACTACTTGGTGATTTTGGGATATTGCTCTAATGATACCTCAAGACCAATCAGCACCAAGAACTTTGAAGGTTGCTTTGTGTGTGATGGTTTTGATCTTCTTTCATGAAATTGGTTAAATGGAGAGGGAGAAGATAGAGATGTGGAATGGGTTTTAGGACTTTCTCTAACTCTTTAATATGGAAATTGGGTCTTAAAAATTCATGGAAAATGGGGCTTATAAAGAGAGGTTGAGGGCTCATTTTGTAGTGAGTGTCGTAACTAAATTCTCTCAAAGTTATAGAATTTTAACTCAAGCAAAATGTCCTAAAAGTGAGAGGCGAGATTGTTGCCTCAACTGTTTTTCAAAAAGTGAATTCGCTAGACCCTCCAAGCTCATTCATGCAAAGTGTCACCTCTTCAATGTATTACAAATTTGAATCCACAACAATACACTAATTGCATTGTAAAATTGTACTTTCAAAATTACACCCAAACTTATCATATAATTTGCCAACAACCTAAAGATCCTAACAATTAAAAGTATACAGGCATTTTATGATAGTTTCATCAATACATTAGTTTAATTTATTCAAAGTGAATAAAAGAATTCTTTACCTATGTTCACTCATGGTGACACAGTATTACGTTAACTGTTGTACACAGGGAATGTGCCTCTTAACCCTAACAGTCTCATTGCCAACCTTAAAACCACCATCTTGTGGTCATGAGGTCAAAGCAGTGGACTGCAACAAACCAGTCCTCATCTTTGCAAGTGAGTATATTTTATTTTGCCTTATACATAATTGCTATTGGGACTGGTGGAACCAAGCCCAACATTTCAACCATGGGAGCAGACCAATTTGATGACTTTGAGCCCAAGGAAAGGTTCCACAAGCTCTCCTTCTTTAATTGGTGGATGTTTAGCATTTTCTTTGGCACCCTCTTCTCTAACACTTTCTTGATCTACATACAAGCAAATGTGGGTTGGAGCCTTGGCTATGGCCTTCCAACAATTGGCCTATTGATTTCAGTTTTGGTGTTCTTGGTGGGTACTCCATTTTATAGACACAAACTGCCTTCAGGGAGTCCTATCATTAAGATAACTAAAGTACTTGTGGCTGCTGTAAGGAAGTGGAAGGTAACTGTCCCAAATGACCCAAAAGAGCTTCATGAGTTGAGATTGGAAGAATATGCCAAAAATGGGAAATACAGAATTGAGTACACCCCTTCATTAAGGTTAACCCTCTATCCTATTTTTTACTTCAAAATTTTCGGTCACAGTATTCATACACATGTTCAACATATTTACTTCTGAGTTTTTTTTTTTTTTTTAATGAATGAAAATTTCCTAAAGCAAAACAAAATTACACAGCATAAGCCTGCGCACACAACAAACCAATTGAACAAACAAGCAGACTACATCTGCCAACCAGACCAACCCACTCACTCAAGCAGCAAACATACAGGAATCTTCTAGAGACCAACCTACCCTATAGTTTCAAAAGTAACAAACTAAATCCCAAAATTTCAAAAAGTAACATATTAAACTTTCAGCCAATGTTAAACATCAAATTCAATGCTCTCAGGTTTAATTTGTGCTTTTCAGAATATTATGGTTTAATTTGATACTTTTGAAACTATAAAGTTTAATTTGTTACTTTTTGAAACCTCAAGATTTAATTTTGTTATACCCCTAAATTATAAGGTTTAAAATGTCTTTTGGCAAAAGCAATTTTATTATCTTTTGCCAAACTGTTTCAGTTTCTTTGAGAAGATTATGGAAAACTGCCAAACCTACAAAGTACTAAAAAGATCATTTTAGCATACCTCCACCATCTTTCAAACTGTTAATCCATGGCATAAATTTGAGGACCACGATGCAAAAGTTTGGCCGAGACTTGGAAAAATGTTGTTTGTGTTGGAAATATTTTCTGATAACGCACGTATTCTTTGTACATTTCATAATATGAAATGGAAAATTCTGTTCCTAGAATTTGATCCAACCAAAGAACTCCCATATTTAAAAAAAAAAAAAAAAAAAAATCATACAAAGGGAACTAAAATACTTGCATTATTTGACCCTTTTGGTTCCCCATCTCATCCCCCACCTTGCTCAAAATTGCCTGCAGATTCCTTGACAAAGCAGCGATAAAGACCAGGGCAGCCTCACCATGGATGTTATGTCCAGTGACCCAAGTAGAAGAAACAAAGCAAATGATGAAATTGCTTCCAATTTTGATTGCTACAATCATACCAAGCGTCATAGTAGCTCAATCAAATACACTTTTTATCAAACAAGGCACCACCCTAAATAGGAGCATGGGTCCTCATTTTGAAATCCCTCCAGCATGTCTCCAAGCATTTGTGACCATCTTCATGCTGATAAGCCTTGTAATCTATGACCGCCTCTTCGTTCCAACAGTTCGGCGCTACACAAAGAACCCCAGAGGGATTTCATTACTACAAAGACTAGGAATTGGCCTTACGTTGCATGTTATTATCATGGTCACAGCTTGCCTTGCTGAAAGAAAGAGACTCAAGGTTGCAAGAGAAAACCAAATATTTGGCAAAAGTGATACAGTTCCTCTTACTATTTTCATTCTCCTCCCTCAATTTGGATTGGTGGGCATCGCTGATGCCTTTGTGGAAGTTGCAAAGCTAGAGTTGTTCTATGACCAGGCTCCAGAAAGCATGAAAAGCCTGGGGACCTCATATTTCACTAGTACCTTGGGAATTGGTCAATTTCTTAGTAGTTTTCTTTTAAAAACAGTGGCTGATATGACCAAGAGGCATGGCCACAAGGGCTGGATTTTGGATAATCTAAATGCATCTCATTTAGATTACTATTATGCTTTCTTGGCCATCCTCAGCTTTCTCAACTTCTTCTTCTTTCTGCTTATAGCAAAGCACTTCGTTTACAATGTTGACGTGACGGAATCCAGGAGGGGCATAGCCATGGAAACTTCAAGCAAAGCATCATCTCAAGATAATGAAGTATCGTCTCGAGATAATGAAGTCTTGAAGACGGGACTAAGCTTATAAAAAGTTATGTATATTGCTTGTTTTTCATAATCAAATACGATTATTGTAAGCGTACCTCAGAAATTTTCAATTTCCTTCCTAATGACTCAGAAAACTCAGGTATAAAAGAAATTTTATCCAATCTTAGAAGACTCATTCCAATGAATTTCACAAGCATCTTTCACAATTTTAAGGAGTGGCATTGACATGGTTGTATTTTCCCACTGAGGGGAAATTTAATTACTACGGCCAAAGTAAGAAGACTGTCGAGGGTTCTTTTTACATTTCTTGTACCTTAGACACGCGTCTTGATGTTATTAGACAACGCTTAGTTTAGGCTTTTTCTAAAAAGGAAGTTGGGTCTGGCGCTCCATGGAATGGGCTCCAAAGTATCATTCTGCCACTACCTGTTTGTGCATAAACGTTGAGTCCAAAGTCCAAGGAAAGACGCTACAAAGTGAGCTTATTCTCTATTTCTGTCACAAAATGAACTTTTCTCTAGTTTCTGCCACAAGATTGACTTTTCTGCTGTACAGTAAAACTTTCTGCTGTGCAGTAAGGATCTGTTTGGTTAGGAGGATGGAAAAGTAAAATGATAGAAAATAGAGGGAGGATGGAAAAATGGGAGGATAGAAAAGTTTTTAGTTTTCCTCATTTGTATTTGGTTGAGAGGGTAGAAAAGTGGAGGAATGGAAAACTTTTTTGTTTAGTTGAAAATAAGGTTTGTATAAATTTACTATCATGTCCCTCTTAAATAAAACAAAAAGTAATACATTATACTTTAAAAAAAAAAAAATTGTATATAAATGAAAGTGGACATTTCAAAAAATAGCACAAAAAATCAATCAAAAGTGTTTTCTTAAAAAAATAATAAAAATTAAAATAAAATATATATAAAAAAAAAAAAAAAAAAAAAAAGGCTAGCGTTACCAGAGAAAGGAAAAGTCAAAAAAAAAAAAAAAAAAAAAAGAGCCAAAAACATTAAAAGAGATGGACACAGTTTTGTCCAAATATTTTTCCCACTTTTCACTCCAATTTTCTCTCAAATTTGGAGAGATTGTATTTTGAAGGGGAATGAGAGAAAACTTGTAGGCCCTACCACTTTTCTCTCCCCCTCCCCCTCTCAACCAAACACCCTTCCCACTCATTTTCTCTCTTTTTTTCCACTCTTTTTTTTCCATCCTCCCTAAAATCCACCCAACCAAACATACCCTAAAGCTTTTTGCTGTGCGGTAAAACCTTCTGTTGTGCAGTAAAACTTTCTACACTTTTCTGCAACGTGAATGACCACTCTTCATTTCTTACTACAGAAATACTTTTCTACTTCCTGCACATAAACAAATCTAAAACCTGAAACGTACTAAAGAATATACAAATCTATACCAACTTGTATAGGCAATAGCCATAGTACCAAGATTTTTCAAGTGTTTCGGTTAGTTTGATGATTCAATCGGTAAAAGAAAAATAACTAAAAAAAAATTCAAGAAAAAGGTCCTAAAACATGTTATTTAAGCAAAAACCTTAGGTTAAAGTACTTAGGCTAATATTTTGTTAGCGGCCTTAGACTCAACTCCCTATGTGTTTGTTTGGAGGTGAAATAGGATGAATGAAAAACTTTGGAGAGAAAATGGAAAAGAAAACTTTTTGGAGTGTGTTTGGATGAGTGGAGAAGAAGAAAAATAAATGATGGAACTCAGGTATTTTCTCCCTGTGTCTACCAAAAAGTTTTTTCCTTAAAATGGAGAGAAAACTATAGGGAAAAATTGAACATTATTTTTGAACAAAAATGCCCATGTGCAGTTGCACATGTGCTTGTCCACATTGATCTTCTTCATTTTTTTTTTCTTTTTTCTTTTTCTTTTTCATTTTCTTTCCTCTGGATGTTGCCTCTTCTTTTTTTCTTCTTTTTTTTTTCCTTTTTTCTTTTGATTTACAAGGCAGGCTTCATACATGTCTAGTGCTCATATTCTTTCTTTTTTTTTTCTTTTTCTTTTTTTTTTTTTTTTTTTTTGTTTAGATGTGATTTTTTTTTTCTAGACATGATTTTTATTTTTTAATAAATTTAGATGATTGATTTTTTTTTTTTGGTTGTTTATCACTTTTTTGGTTTTAATTGGACATCATTTTTTAATAAGGGTATATGCGTAAATTTATACAAGTTCACTTTTTCCATCCTTCTACTTTTCTACTCCTAATCAAACAAAAATGAGGGAAATTAAAATTTTTTCTATCCTCCCGCTTTTCCATCCTCCCATTATTTTCTATTCTTTCACTTTTCTACACCTCTAACCAATTGGACCCTAAATAAGAAACTGCAACCCCCATCTCCATATGTGGATTTTAAATGGTAAGTTTATAAACATATAAATAAGTAAATACATACATACATATACATACATATATATATATATATATAAATTTAAAATACAAAAAATTATATTTGGTCCTCTTAGATTAAAAACTAGCATTTCCAAATTGAATGCTGGCCAAAAAATCAAATCAAAAATCAAATAATCACTTAACCTATATGTGTTTGGCATTTCATTTTGTGTTTGATGTTTGGACTTGAAAGTAAAAAACTTGAGAGTTTGAGTTTTGAGTCATGTTGTATTTCATGTTTCCACTTAAAGGATCTTTTGAGTGCTTTGTTTTTTATTAATAACACCAATTGATTTTCAGTATATATATATATATATATATATATATTAGATATGTAAGGATAATAAAAATGATTTTCAACTTCATTTAATGTTATTTCCTTTATAAAATTGTTGCATTTCTAATTACCTTTGTATATTTATTGCAATTATGGTAACAATCATTTTCAATAATAAATTTTATTAAACTAGGCTTCACAAAAAAAGATAATATAATTTTCTAATGGATTTTTTGATTTTGTGCATTGAAAAGAAATTATTACGACATTTGGTCCAGAATCAATTATAAATGATTGTTATGATAGTAAACAAAACAAAAAAAAAGTCAAGTTCCATTTTGATAAATCACAAATAATTAAGTAGTAATGTATTAAGAAAAAATCATTTTATATATTTTCTTTTGTTTATATTTTATTAATATTGAATATATGCCAATTTATTTTTCATATATTAATTAAGTTTGAATTTTAGTTTGTTTTATATTTTTGAATGATCATTTTTTTTTTACGCTTTAAATTTTAAAAGTCAAATCCTAATGCGATGACAAATGTCTTTCACCCAATGCGACGGGTCATGAGTTCAAACCCAAGAATTAGCTTCTAAAAAATAGTACACTAATATTTATAGATATCCAAATATTTCATTCTTATGGATAAATTGAAACGGATTCCAATATACTATTGGAATCGTTGATAGTAACACCAAAAGAAGCCAATGTTACATTTAAGAAAAATTATAAGTTCACAACAAATTTCACACTCATTTTCACAATTATTGATCAATGTGTCTGTTTGTGAGTGATGAAATAAAAAAGTAGTTGATCAATGTGAAAGTGACAAATCACAATCTGCCACATAATATAGTTGTGAAAATAAGTGTGGAATTGGTTGTAGTTTTAAAATAAATACACTCTAGCGCGATAAATCAAGTGTGCCTAGATGAATCTAGTCTCACCATTGACCACTGTACTTCTTCCTCTTGAAAATGTGGTATTATATGTATTCACTCTTTTACATGGGAGTAGTCCCCACACATGTGGGAGTGGAATCAGTGGATACGAGTATTGGAAATGATAGATTTTCTCATTCTTGATAATATGTGGGACCTACCTCATATGAAAGGATAGATACATTAATGCAAACCTCAATCGACACGCTTTGAGACCCAACAAAAATATTGGAATACTTGCCCAAGAAAGCTAAAATTCAGATTTTTGATAGAAACCTTGACCCAACGTTTATAATCGAAACGCGAACCAAAGGTATAAGTATAACACCTTGACCCAATGATTATAATTGAATCACGAACCAAAGGTATAAAGTTTGAACGCCACAAGGAAGAATCCCTAATAAGTTCACAATTCTTGAAGAACCAAAAGAAGAGCAAAGCGTCACCTTTTTTCTGATTTTTATTCAATAATTATCTCTGAAAAACGTTTACAGACTTAGGGGCCAATTTAAGGGCTCCATAAAACTTGACAAAACAAGAAAATATATTCTAAAATAACTCCTAATTGATACCTAACCATATCAGGAATCAAATTTGACCTAAAAAGCATTAAATGCACCTAAAAACAAGGAAATAAATCACCTAAATCTAAAATAATGTTTTTCACATAAAAATACCAAAAATAATAAATTACAATAATCAAATAGTAAATTGTGTTGTACATCAGACCCCTCCACTTGAATCAAACTCGTCCTCGAGTTCATCTTTGAAATCTGAAATCTTCCGCTCCAAATAAACAAATACTTTGAATGCTTTAATAACATGATCTAGTTCTGAAACTTGAATCTTTCATAAAGTGTAGCGTAAAATTTCTTCTCATCCACTTTCAATTTATTTGCAACATCAATCAAAGAAGGGTTGATAATAAAATTAAAATTTTCTACTCGAAGAAAATCAACATATTGTATAGTCATCTTCAACAAATCAACTGAGACTTGAGGAATGTCATACCAAACCACGTATTCTATGGTCTCTCTGTTGTGTAGAGAAGTGGGTTTTTCCTACTTCTCTTCAACAATAGAAGTTGATTGTCCCTTCTACACGAAGGAGAGTTTTGTTTTGGGGTTTACCTTGTTTTTTTTTTTTTTTTTTTTTTTTTTTTTTTTTTTTTTTTTTTTTTTTTTGTCTCTCTATGGATATCAAGCGTATCCGTGAAGCTTGTGGGGTTTATTTGTTGTGGGGCTAGGGAAACACTTTTCCTTTTGAGAGGAGTCTACTACACTTTCTACGTCGACTAATATGGAGGAATTCAGCTATGCAGTTGGATACGGGTTTTATGCTTGAAATTAGTGCGCTTGGTTTTACAAAAGGAATTTTCCACTCCCACGGAAAGCCTTTCGTGATGCAAGGTGGAAACCAGCAACAAGGAAATCAGGTATGGAGGTCAGCCAGGTAGCAGATTTTCAGTCGGACATGGAAACAGATGTATTTTTCGGTGACCAGCAACAGTTCAGTTCTAGTCAGAAAGTAGCACCTTATTCGGGTAAGGGAGAAGATGTTATTTTCGTTCCAGTTTTTGATGGAGGCAGAAAATCCAGTTTCAAAAGGGCAAAAGAAGTCAGTTCATGCCCAGTTCCAATGGTGGCCAGCTCAGGAATGGGTTCACTAGAAAATATCCAGTTAGACATTAAGATAACAGTGGAGGAACGAAGCAATAAATGTAGAGAGCCATTAAATGTTGAAACCGTGACTATGGGGAAGACGTTACAAACAAAGGCTGTATTTACTCCATACGGGAAGTCAATCTCAAATGAATCTAGACCAAATTTGAACCAGATTCCAAGTAAGGAAAATATTAATTCAGAGATATTACTTCCCAAATCAATCTCGTCTGTTGAGCTGTTTGATATCTAAATAAGGGAAATCAATGAGGCCTTAATCAAGTTTGGAAAACAAACGGATGGGGAAATAAAGGCAAAAGAGGCAAGCAATGCTGAAATTACTCCTCAAAATCAATGTGATGAAGCAAAGGAAGGGAGTGGGGCACGTGAGGTAGGGTTGGTACAAGCATGTGGGCAACTTCAGGGGTTTGGCCATGTGCATACACAATCTGTCCAATAGAAAATTAACACAGCCTCTCCAAAAAAAATTTATACCAGAGGGGGAAGAAACGACCAAGCATGTGCAAGGGTGGTGAAAAAAAATGAGGCAACAAATTGGGTATATGAAAAGAGAGGTGGGGATGATCATATAGAGTTACCAGGCAAAAGCAGATTGGTTTCAAAGGATGATGGGAGTTCTTCTTTCTCAATGGTGGAGGCTGTGTGTTAGCCCAACCAATCACCATGAGTGGCCTTGTGTGGGACTGTCATGGGCTTGGGAACCCATGTACAGAGAATAAGCTTGCAGACTTGGTGCAGGCAAAAGATCCCTTTGTCGTGTTTTTAGCCGAAACATGGGTAGATGAAGCTAGGCAAAAAATTATGTTGAGGAAGATAAGGTGTGAGAATATATTCATTGCCCCAAGATCAAACAAGGGAGGTGGATTAGTGTTGTTCTGGAGATCGACTATTGATGTAACTGTGGAGGTTTCAAGCACAAATTACATCGAGGCACTATTTCAAGAAGAAGATAGGGCAAGAATTGGAATGATTATTCGAGATTGCCAAGGAAGGGCTTGGCACAAGGTCGAAATCATCCCTCTCCCCCTAATTGTCATGGAGTTTGAAACTTTGGCTACATCAAAGGCTCTACAGTTTGCTGCTGACCTGAGTTTGAATGATATCATCCCCGAGGGAGATTCAAAGATTGTTATAAACGCTTTGAATGCAGACTCGTACTCTTTGGCATCCATTGGTTTATTAAGTCAATATGTTAAATGTTTTGCAAATTTATTTCATTGTATTAGGTTTTCACATGTTTGTAGATAAGGAAATAGTGTAGCCCACAACCTAGTTCGACATGCACGACATGTCACTGGTTTTCAAGTGTGGATGGAAGATGTCCCATTGCACACTATTACTACTTATCGGGCAGTTTTGCCTACTATTTAATAAAGTTCAAAGTCTTGATTCTCAAAAAAAAAAAAAAAAAAAAAAAAAAAAAAAAAAACTGAGACTTGAGGATTGTGAGTTGTGGACTCATGCTCATATTTGACCTCAATTGAATCTTCCACAATGTTTTCAATAATTACCATCTCTTCTTTTTTTTTTTTTTGGTAGCTAGGTGCACGATTTTAACCTAGTGCACGTCAGAAAATAAGAACAATGAATAAAGAACACAAAAGGAACAAGATTGGATGATAACAAGAAACAAAAGATAAAGGGATAGAAAATTGATTTTAGAACCTGGGCTCTAATACCAAATGATGCGAACCTCAATCGACACGCTTTGAGACCCAACAAAAATATTAGAATATTTACCCAAGAAAGCTAAAATTCAGATTTTTGATAGAAACTCTGACCCAACGTTTATAATCGAAACGCGAACCAAAGGTATAAGTGTAACACCTTGACCCAATGATTATAATTGAATCACGAATCAAATGTATAAAGTTTGAACGCCACAAGGAAGAATCCCTGATAAGTTCACAGTTCTTGAAGAACCAAAAGAAGAGCAAAGCCTCACCTTTTTTTTTTTTTTTTATTCAATAATTATCTCTGAAAAATGTTTACAGACTTAGGGGCCAATTTAAGGGCTCCATAAAACTTGACAAAACAAGAAAATATATTCTAAAATAACTCCTAATTGATACCTAACCATATCAGGAATCAAATTTGACCTAAAAAGTATTAAATGCACCTAAAAATAAGGAAATAAATCACCTAAACCTAAAATAACGTTTTTCATAAAAAAATACCAAAAATAATAAATTACAATAATTAAATAGTAAATTGTGTTATACATCATACATATATTAGATGCACGATAGACTTTCTCCCTCTTGACTACATCTCATTTATCCTTATCAAGAAGGCATAGCAAGGGGACTGAGGGACCCTAATACAATGCATCCAGTCGTCTTCCTGAATTTCTTCGGTATCGAAACCTATAGGTTTAATTCTTCGACTGGCTAATAACCATCCTAAACATAATCCAAAATTAGATATGTGGCCTGTAGAGTTGTTGACTATCTTAAATGAGACCATCAAGTGGAAGAGTTTCAAAATTTCTTGGACCCATTTGAACTTTGATTGCCTCGTTGATTCAAATGGGAGGGATCTAATAAAGTGAAGTTGTCTTTATGGTTGTCTTGACTTCACCTACAAGCCTTGTCTGTATCACAGCTAGCCCTTTTCAGTTTTTTTTTTTTTTCTTTTTTCTTTTTTCTTTTGATTTATGTACGTATCAACCTCCTTTCTCTCTTGAAGATTTGTTCTCACAAGAATCATACTTTAGCTGGATCTTCTAGAGGTTGTAATAAAAGCAAATAATTATCATTGAGGTTAGAAAGGTAAAAAAAATACCAAATAATTTTGAAAAAAATTAACAGATATCTTAAGAACATTAGTTTAGGAACTATTTTTATAAAATTCTTACAGTTTTTTATATTTTTCATGAAAATTGTATTAATTTTCTTTTTTAAATAATCTATTAACAAATGCCCAAAGGGTAAGTATTTACTAAACCCAATAATTATTTTAGTAGGTTATAGCCCACATGGGTTAGTCATTTTAGCTAACAAAGCTAAGGCAAACTAGGCAGCTGTATAGTCTTCCTTACGGAGACAAAATCGTAGGGACAATTGAAATATATATGTTGTGGAGCCAGGGAACTTGTAATCCAGCCCACGCTCTATTAGGGCCCAGGGCCCGTGCCGAGGAGGGTATTTGCCGAGGACGAATGAGGAAAGGCCGAGGTGTCTAGTGGAACAGCCGAGGATGACCTAAAGATGAATTCCCCTTGCCCAATATCGACCTCCTTGTAGATTCAGCTGCAGGAAGCTCAATGTTCTCATTTATGGATGAGTATAGTGGGTACAACCAAATCCGCATGGCTGCCAAAGATGCAGAGAAGACGGCATTCAGAACTCCGATTGGGAACTTTTACTACACTGTAATGCCCTTTGGCCTCAAAAATGCAAGGGCTACGTATCAGCGGACCATGACAGCCATTTTCCATGACATGATGCATGAGGAGATGGAAGATTATGTAGATGATATTGTGGTCAAGTCAAAAACCAGAACAGGACATTTCCAAGTACTTGAGCAAGTCTTTGAAAGATGCAGGAAGTACAAGTTACGTATGAACCCCATGAAGTGTGCCTTTGGAGTGTCTGCTGGAAGGTTCCTTGGGTTCCTGGTACATCACAAAGGCATAAGTGTGGATCCAGCCAAGGCCACAGCTATCGCCACAATGAGAAGACCAACTACTGTTAGGGAACTCAAAAGCTTCCTGGGAAGGGTCTCCTATATTAGGAGATTTGTGCCTGGTTTAACCTCAGCTACAGCAGGTCTATCCAAACTGTTGAAAAAGGGGAATGAATTTACCTGGGGGACGGAGCAGCAGGAAGCTTTTCAAAGAATTCAGGGCATCATGAATCATTTGCCCACCCTCCAAGCACCACTACGTGGGCGACCTCTGCTACTATACTTAGCATCGAACTCCCAGGCAATAGGAGCTTTGCTGGCACAAGAAGACGACCAAGGGAATGAGCAGCCTGTATATTATGTAAGCAGAACACTCAAGGATATCGAGACCAGGTACCCCAGAATAGAGAAAGCCTGCCTAGTGATCATTTATGCGTCCCAAAGGCTAAAGAGGTACTTCTCAGCTCACCAAATCCTTTTGGTAACCAAGTCCCACCCCATAAAAGCACTCCTGCACCAGCCCCTTCTCACGGGAAGAATAGCACAATGGCTAGTGTTGCTCTCTCAATATGATATAGGCATAAGAACTCAAGGCTGTCAAGAGCCAGGCCATAGCAGATTTGCTAGCTCAATTCCCAGAAAAGGAGGTGTGAGAGTGCCTTTTCGTGACACTCAGGCCCAAGGATCCCGGGCCTAAATAAAAAGGATTTGGTGAACCGGGCCTTGATTCACCGCAGTTAACGAGCTGTTTAAGAATCAAGTGGAATATAGGGGATGCTCCTGACAATGTAAAAAAATAACAAGCAAGGATATTCATATCGAGGAATGCCAAAAGAAATTAACAAGGTAAATTTAGAAGGAAAGAAACAGGATTAGCAAAGTGAAAAAAATTAATGCTGAGAGGATCCTGAGAAATACGAAGCATATTTCATTAATATTGTCTGTTTGATTACAGAAAGCTCACTAAGACGTGATACAAGGTTCAATCAAGCTCAAAAATTACAGTCTTGAATGGCTATTTCAGCCTTCAAAACTTGCAAAGTTTGATTCTCGTTGAATCCGAGTATGTGCAATAGTGGCTTTTACAGGATACCGGGAAGTAATGTTTGTTTTTCCCTTAGTATTTTCTCTTCACCACAGATTTTACTGATAGTTTTTCTAGAAAATCTCTTCTTTTTTGTGTCTCTCTCTTTTTTTGTTGCCCTTTCTTCACAACCCATCCCTTCCTTTTATAATGGAGTTTTTGGTCTTCCCGGGGAACCGTTGGTTCCCCTGTTTTACCCTTTTGCAAACAGAGCACGTCCTGTTCCCATCATCTCGGTAAGTCCCATTTCCGTTTTTTCTCATTCTTTCCTTCTTTCAGCTCTGATTCTTTTGAAAGTTCCTGGTTGGTCATCTTCTTTGGGACGTGCTGAGGTATTCCCTTCTCGGCATCCCCGTTTCTGGCGTTTTTCCACTTTTCCCTTTTCTTTCCCATCTGGGCGGAATCTTGTTCTGCCAACTTGAAAGCCGCTTGTTATCATTCTTTCTTTTATGCTTCTCCGTTCTGGTTCCCCGAGACTTTTTCTGTCTGTACCATGAGAGGTCACTGGGTTCTACTGGCGCTTGCATTCTTTTTTGCTTTTGTTTCTTGTTTTCTTCTTCTGTCTTTTTTCTTTCGAGCTGTCCTAGTCTTCCTTTGTCTTTGTGCCTGAAGGGATCCGCGCCTCTTGATGGTCCCTGAGGATCCTTGCTTCTTATCCCTTGCCGTGGTTCTCTTTTTTTATTTTTTTGGATGCTTCTTCGTCTGGGCCTCAAGATCCCCTGGGCCTTTTTATTCCTTCATGGGTTTCCTGCATCTGCTACTTTGGGCTTAGCTTAATTTTTCCTTTTGGGCTTGACTTATTCTTTTGGGCTTGACTTATTCTTTTGAGCTTCCTTCACTATGATCCTTTTTAGGCCTCAACATTTAGCCCCCCGAGCTCGTGGGTTGCTTGAAGCCCACGCATGAGTGATTTAGATTTTCTAAGATTTTCGTAGGATCCCCTTCTTCAACTTCTACTAGGTTCCCTTCCTTTTTACTTGGGATCCCGGCCCTTTTCTGCTACTTTTGGTCACCTCCTTTTTGCGTGTCGCATTCCCTTATAATCATTATTTTTTTTTTGCAGTTTCCTCTTTGGACGGGACGTGGCAGTTGAGTATTTGAGGTAAAACTCCTCTACCCACTTTTCTCGTTTTCCGTTACTTCTCATTAATAACCGCTGATTAATCCCTTCTTCAAATTAAATTTTTTTTGGCAACTGGCGCGTCTTTCCATACACTGTCTTCCCCAACTGCTATTTGTGCCTTTATTGTAGCCGTTTCATCTTATCACTTTGCTTCTCTGAGTCTTTCATTCTTTGGGTTTCTCTTTCTTTTTCTCTTCTTCTCTGTTACTCCGGTCTTCCCCCTTTTCGCACTTTCAATCTCTTCTCTTCTCATTGTACGTGTTGTTCCAATGGCTTCTTCTTCTTCCCGAAAGAGGAGAGAGCGTACCCCCAGTCCTTCTGAGGGCGAAGGTTCTTCTGGTTCTGCTCCAAGCGATTCTCGCGAGGTTACCGAATGTCCGGCCTTCCCTTTACGGGATCCTTGGTATTCTCTCAGTTCATTTTTCCCTCATGTATCTCATGGTGAGGCTCCCCCATCTCCTCATACTTGGATGTTTTCTGGCCAAGCGGGTTTCGCTGGTTCCGCCCAAGTTCCTGACCCTAGAGAGATTTTTGATCTTTAAATTAGACAAGGAATTCGAGAAGCGGTTCCTATCTTCTTTGATTTTGTCCCAGGAAAAATTCAAGGCTGGCCTATCTGGGTAGACAAGGAACTGTCTGATGCTGAGTTTGTGGGTCGCTTGGAGCGCGCCGGTATCCTAAAGGCAGTGGCTATTTCCAGAAACCTTGAGGGCTTCAGAGACGCCAAAGAGCTCAAGCATCTGGTACGTCGTTGGTGCCTTTCCCTTCATACTTTTTTCTTTTCTGTTGGTGAATTAACAATTACCTTGGAAGATGTGGTTAATAACTTCCTCCTCCCAGTATTTGGTGACGAGAGTCCCTTTGATATTAACCTTTCTGGTGAGGATCTCGTGGTAGAAGATAAATTGTTTGGTCATTTTGGTGGTCGTGCTGCCTCTTCTGGTGGTAAGCCGGCTAGGATGGGGAGATGGGTGATGACCCTCTCTCGTGAGAAAGATAAGGAAGTGAGGTGGGCCGATTTTCTGGCTTTTTGGCTTAGCAAGTTCTTGTTTAGTGAGTTTCCTGGGTACGGAGTTAAGTCTTCCTTTTTTCCGTTAGCAATCAAGTTGGCTCGGGGTACCCAATATCCTTTGGCCCCTCTGTTTTTGGGTCATGTTTACTCTCAATTGGACCAGCTTCATGGAGATGAGATCGATGGTGATTCTTGTTATGTGATTACCTCATCTCTTCACTGTGCTATCCTTCAGATTTTCATGTGGGACCGTTCTGCAGCTACTTTGGCCAAGTGCAGGAATTTGAAATTTGTGAAGGACAAATTCCAAGGATCCCCTGACATAGTGAAGGGTCTTTGTGGCAATTCTACTGATGCTTTTCCCATCATCTTTCGTTGGATTAGCTTGAAAGGTGGTGGCCTCAATCTTGTGGAGTTATTTGACCAAGCAGGGAACTTACATTGGAGATCCCCTCGTGAGTTTGGCCCTGGTTTTTCGTGTGATTCTGCAATGTCTTCTTTTTTTATCTTCCACAGGTAATACCTTTGACTTGCGCCGTGGTGATGAGGGCAGTCTGGCTTATCTTGCCTGCATTAGCCCCTCTTGGCTTCCTATGCCTTCTTCGAGTGGCCCAAAATATACCCATTATTCAGCACACCGGGTGCTTCGACAATTTGGTTTTGACCAGGACGTTCCTCCAGTTTTTAAGGACGTGGTGCCGTCCTTTCCTTCTTTGGATCCTTTCCTGAGGCTGCAGGCCTTTTCTTATTGGTCACGGAGGAGCCCCCAATTTGCAGTGCCTAACTCCCAGAGAGGAGTCTTTGCTTCTAGTGGCTATACCAGTTATTGGAGAAGAGTATAGAAGTCTTTCGTTGACTATGTTGGCTCCAGTACAGTTCGGGAAACCCCAAATCTTAGTATTGTTTCTGCTCTGACATCCAATATGCGTTTATCCCTTCCTACTGCTGGGAATTTTTTTGCTGCTATGAGCAGCAAGACCGGGTTTGCAGAATGGCATGCCTCCAGGGGAGGCTGGGTGACTTATGCACAGGATTTTCCTGAGACTTGGCTGGGTTATAGTCTCGTCATTGGCACTTCCTCTGGAGTGCCCATCAAGAAAGGTGCAGTGGAGACAATAGGTGCTGCCACTGCTCCGAGTAAAGGTAAGGATGTCAGGTCGAAGAAAATGAAAGCTGTTGATGTTGATGAAAGTACAGGGGGTGTGGAGATAGGTTCTGAGACGAAAAGAAGAAAAACTGGGAAATCTCAAACACACTTGGCATCTCAGGAAGGTAAGGATGTCAGGGAACCTTTGGCTTCAAGGACTCGGAAGAAGACCAAGGTAGAGTCTTCTTTTTCCCAGGTTCCTGTGACTGCTTCAATCCATGGTTCTTTAGGATCCTCTGGCTTTGTATCCCAGCCTCCTTTAGGACCCTCTGGGCATACTCGTAGTAAGCAAAAGACTTCTAGAGAATTTGTAGAGAGAGAGAGAAGGGCAAGACTTCTTTCCTTCTTCTCTCTTTTTCACTTGTTCACCTTGTTGCATTTATTTTCTGTTTTGCTGATGAGTGGTGGTTTCCTTTGCAGTCCAAACGCAAGTCTGATTACAAGAAGGGCAAAAGCCAATCTTCTGGTGATGACGTGGTACGTGTGCCCCCCCTTTTTTTTTCTTCCTTTTGTTCTGGCACTGTGTTGTTAGCATTACCCCGTTATTTTTCACTTGGCACTGCTTTTTCCTTTTCTTCTTTCTTTAGGTGGAAGTATCTCCTCCTATGACTGGCAAGACTTTGGGAGAGGAAACTGTCACAGCTCTTTTTGTTGCCTTTCCTACTGTGGGGGAGGAGCCCCCTACTGGTGGTCTGGCTGAGGAAACTGAGCGACCAATGCAGGGTTCCCAGGATTCTCAGAATCCCAAAGCCTCTAAGATCCCTACATCTCAAAGTCCCCATCTTGAGCGCACTCCTAGTCCCATCAGGACTATATTTCCTCAAACATTGTCAGATAAAGGCGCTTTGGGAGACACTCCTTTATCCAAACAAACAGGTGAGCCACGTTTCTTTGAAATAGCGTTACATCTCTATTTTCTTTTCTAGTTTTTTGAGTTCCTTCTTTTCTTTCTCCTTTTAGGTCAAACCAGTGAGAAGTCTGCTCCCAGTGTTGCCTCTTCCTTAGAATCAGAAAGTTCAGAAGGTGAGTGCGAGTTGCTCCCACTGTGTTTCCTTTTTCCTTTCTTTCCTTCCCTTCGCCCTTCTCTTTTTAAAAAAAAAAAAAAATGGCGAAGCCCCCTGCATCTCTTCCTTCCTTTAGCCATTTTGCCATTGGTTCTTCATCCTTTCTCCAACTTGCCTTATGTTCTTTCCCAGAATCTTCGGGGAAATCAGGGGATCAGGAAGAAGAGGCTCTGCCCCAAGAAGCCGGTACTGGTTTGTCCTTCTCTCTCTCTTTTTTTTTTTTTTTTTTTAAGACTAAATCTGTTCTTCCTTTTCTTTTTTTCTGAATATTGATACAGGCTTTACAGATTCTGAGCCTGTTATCCCTGAAGGAATTGTGAGATTCGTTCGAATTGCTGATCTTCAGTCAGAGCGAAAGGCTACAAGTCCTCCAGTCTCTGCAAGTGGTGACACAGCAATGGGGGACGCCTCGAAAGTGGCTGCCTTAGATCTTGATTCAAGGCTTTCCTCCTTCTTGACTCGCTTTGATCTCTTGGAATTTAACAGTCTTCCTGCTAGCCATTTCCATGCTTTTGGGTCTTCTTATGGCAGCTTCCTGCGCTTTTCTGTTCCTGTTGAAGGCCTGCCGCTGTTAGAGAGTTTTCTCAAGAGTCACGGGGATTTCACCAGTGGCTTCAGGGGAGGCGTTTTTCTGGGTAATATTTTGATGGAGTTGCTATGTGCTGTGCTGGTTTCCCTGAGGAATTCTTCTGTAGATTCTTTGTCTGAAGAAAAACTTCTGGAGTGGAGAGGGGTGGTCCAAGACCTTCTGGAGGCCAAGTTTAATTTGTCTTTTTTGTTGGATCACTTGTGTCTGTTGGCTCATATGATGTTTTAGAGGCAATCATCCAAGAGCATAGACACCGAGATAGCTGCTGCTGAGGAAGTTTTGGCTCATGCTCACAAGGTTTTACAAGACTTGAAGGTCAAGCGGTAGAGGATCCTTTCTACTTCGACTGTGCCTGTTATTTCTCCGGATGCCTCCCTGTTGGCCGGCCTCATTCCTTAGCTTACTTTAGATTTACTTAAACAATTTGGGGTTGTATAAGTTTTTTTTTTTAACATTGCTTTCCTCTTTGTTTCTTTTTTTTTTTGTGTTTCAAAACTGCTTCTCATTTCTTAGTATGTGAATCTGCCTTTCTCTTTGATATATTGCCTTTTCTTTTCTATGACTTTTCTCTTTTCTTTCCTGAGTCCTGGACCATGGTTTCCATAAGCTTCGCTGTAAGTTCTGGTCCAGGTACCCGGTAATCTATTATGCAAGTACTGAACTGGGTACACTGGTATCTTTTCCTATATTTTTTTTTGAGATATGGTCCCAGTTCATGAACTTTGACAGGTTCCCCTCTTTTGCCAAGTGCCAGGCTAGGTATCTTGGATACTTTACTTTTATCTGTGATCCTAGACCTATGCACTTGGAACTGTCTGTGGGGTATCTAAAATTATTTGTGGGGTGAATCCTGGGCCATATGTAAAAGGGTATTACATACCTTTTTTCTTTTTTTTTTACTCAGGTATCCTTCCTCAAATCTATCCAAACTTGGTCTTTGCAGTATTTAAAGAAAGACTTAAATATTGGAGAAAAAGGAACTTTATTAAAATATGGTCATTTTTAAGGAACAAAGAAAAAATCATTTAGTGCAGTATTGACCACAAAGTGTCAATCTATCATATGTTCCTGAACAAAATCATTTTAGACCAAAATTCATGATAAAGGCTGAAATAAAAAAAAAAAAAAAAAAAAAAAAAAAAAAAAAAAAAAAAAAAAAAAAACTTAGCAGATGGTGAAGCTGGTCAAAGGATCCTGAGGTACCGGGATCCCCTCATCCTCATGCATAGTATTGTTTCGGCCATTTCCCATTTATGGGTTTTGTCAGGACTGTCCCATCTTCTTTGGTAAGGTAATAATACCCACTCTCATGAGTTGCACTAATGATGTAGGGTCCTTCCCATTTTGGGGTGAACTTGGAAGGCCCTGGCAAGTTCCTCCTCACGTGTTCCGCCATCCTTAGTACTAATTACCCTTCAGTGAACATTCTTGGGCGTACCGCTTGTGCATATGCTCTGGTCATTCTTTGCTGGTACCTCTGGCTTCTTTTCTTGGCCAGCTCTCTTTCTTCTTCTACCCCTTCCAGATCTGCTAGCCTCCTTTCATTGCTTGTGTCCTCACTTTCTCCTTGATTTTCCTCCAGAACTACACTCGGTGTAGGAATGACTAACTCCACAAGGCTGATGGCTTCTGTTCCATAGACCAGGGAGAATGGGGAGAATCCTGTGGCTGTCTTTACAGAGCTTCTACACGCCCAAAGTACATCTGCCAGATGGTCACTCCATTTCCCTCCATACTCATGTTTCATTTTCTTAAGGATCTTCAACATTACCCTATTAGTAGCTTCAGCTTGGCCGTTTCCCTGTGGGTAGTATGGGGTAGATCTCCCATGCTTGATGTGGTATGCTTCAGTTAACCCCTTCATATCTTTGTTTATGAATGGGGTTCCGTTGTCACTGATCAATCTTCTGGGGATCCCGAACCTTGTAATGATGTGGTTTCGAATGAAATTTGCTACGGCTGCTCCAGTGGCTTTTTCAAAGGGATGGCCTCTACCCATTTTGTAAAGTACTCAGTGGCTGGCAGGATCCATATATAACCATTGGATGGAGGGTTTATAGGCCCTATGAGATCAAGCCCCCAAGTGTGAAAAGGCCATGGTGTCGTCATATCCTGTAGGACATTTGGGTGAGTGTGAATTGCATCTCCCAGGACTTGGCAAGCATGACATGTTTTGACCAGCTCCTCAGAGTCTCTTTTCATCGTTGGCCAATAATATCTCAACAACAATAACTGCTTGTACAGCCTCCTCTTCCCCGGGTGACTTCCACAATCTCCAGAATGTACTTCTCTGACTACTTCTCTGGCTTCCTTTGGTCCTAGGCACCTTAGGGGATCCCCATGGTATCCCTTTTTGAATAAGATGTCATTCTGCAGGAAATACCTACCTGCTAGCTTTTTGAGCTTGTGGGCCAGTTTCCTGTCGGTTGGCAGGATCCCCTGAGCCAGGTATCCTATGAAAGGAACCCGCCAATCTTCTGCAATAAACACCGCGTAGCTTTCTTCTTTATCAATTGCCAAACGACACCCCTGGCATTTCTCCTGTATAATTGCTGCTTCCTTGTCCATATCTGGCTAGTAATACCCCATGCGTTGCATCCTTCTATATAGGCTGACCTTTTCTGCAACTCCACATGCTTGGGCGTGCAATTCTTCTAGTTTCGAATTTCCTTCCTTCTCGGTGATACATCTGGACAATATTCCTCCTGGCAGCCTTCTATACAATTCTCCTTCTATCTGAGTGTAATCCATTAGTTCTTTGATGGTCCCTCTAGGCCCTGCCTCTTTCATCTTTTCTTTGACTTCGTCCCTCCAGTCCCACTGTTTGGACTCTCTGGGGTACATCCCTTGGAGGATCCTTACAATAGAATATTCCTGCCTTCCTATTTTTATCAGCATATCTCTCCCATTAAATGGTATTTGGGATCCCAGGGTGGCGAGCGCATCAGCAAACCTGTTTTCATTTCTTTGAGTGTACTTTATGCTAAAGGTCTGAAATTCCATCTCCAGCCTTTGTGCCCAAGTCCTGTAGGCTGCTAAGCTTTGTTCCCGTAACGCGAAGTCACCTTTCACTTGGGAGACTACAAGATTGGAATCTCCCAATACTCTCATATGTTTCACTCCTATGCTGAGTGCTATAGTCAACCCGGTTAAGTATGCCTCATATTCAGCTGCATTACTAGAGCATGAGAAACCAAGCTTGAAACACAAGGGCATGATATCCCTATTTTCACAACTTAGTACAATTCCTACCCCATTTGAAGTTGCTGTAGCCGACCCGTCAAACCTCATGGTCCATTTCTTCCCTGGGATCTCCATTACTGCTACCTCACCAGGGATTTCTTCGCTCAGCGGGCCTTCCTCCTTTCCTGGGAATTGAGCTAGCAAATCTGCTATGGCCTGGCTCTTGACAGTCTTGGGAGTTCTTATGCCTATATCATATTGAGAGAGCAACACTAGCCATTGTACTATTCTTCCCGTGAGAAGGGGCTGGTGCAGGAGTGCTTTTATGGGGTGTGACTTGGTTACCAAAAGGATTTGGTGAGCTGAGAAGTACCTTTTTAGCCTTTGGGACGCATAAATGATCACTAGGCAGGCTTTCTCTATTCTGGGGTACCTGGTCTCGGTATCCTTGAGTGTTCTGCTTACATAATATACAGGCTGTTCATTCCTTTGGTCGTCTTCTTGTGCCAGCAAAGCTCCTATTGCCTGGGAGTTCGATGCTAAGTATAGTAGCAGAGGTCGCCCACGTACTGGTGCCTGGAGGGTGGGCAAATGATTCATGATGCCCTGAATTCTTTGAAAAGCTTCCTGCTGCTCCATCCCCCAGGTAAATTCATTCCCCTTTTTTAACAGTTTGGATAGACCTGTTGTAGCTGAGGCTAAACCAGGCACAAATTTCCTAATATAGGAGACCCTTCCCAGGAAGCTTTTGAGTTCCCTAACAGTAGTTGGTCTTCTCATTGTGGCGATAGCTATGGCCTTGGCTGGATCCACACTTATGCCTTTGTGATGTACCAGGAACCCAAGGAACTTTCCAGCAGACACTCCAAAGGCACACTTCATGGGGTTCATACGTAACTTGTACTTCCTGCATCTTTCAAAGACTTGCTCAAGTACTTGGAAATGTCCTGTTCTGGTTTTTGACTTGACCACAATATCATCTACATAATCTTCCATCTCCTCATGCATCATGTCATGGAAAATAGCTGTCATGGTCCGCTGATACGTAGCCCCCGCATTTTTGAGGCCAAAGGGCATTACAGTGTAGTAAAAGTTCCCAATCGGAGTTCTGAATGCCGTCTTCTCTGCATCTTTGGCAGCCATGCGGATTTGGTTGTACCCACTATATCCATCCATAAATGAGAACATTAAGCTTCCTGCAGCTGAATCTACAAGGAGGTCGATATTGGACAAGGGGAATTCATCTTTAGGACATGCCTTATTCAAGTTGCGAAAGTCTACACAACAACAGATCTGACCCTTTTTCTTCTTCACATGTACAATGTTGGAAAGCCATTTTGGGTATTGGATGGGTTTGATAAAACCAGCTGTTAGCAATTTTTTGACCTCTTGAACTATTTGAGCTTCTACCTCAGTGTGGAAGACCCTAACCGGTTGAACTACTGGCCTCATCCCTTGGTCCACATTAAGAGAATGGACTACCAACCCTAGGTCTAAACCAGGCATCTCATCATAGGTCCATGCGAACACATCTCTGTATTTTTGAAGCAAGGTTACCAGTTGTTCTCTTTCTTGCGCCACCAATTGACTGCTGATGAAGACAGGCTTTCAGGATCCCAATTCTATCCCCAAATCTATTTCATTTAATTCTTCCTCAGGCTGAATCTGGGCCTCCTTAACTGGTTCCTCTGGAATTTCTTCTTGGGCCATCATGCAGCTTGGTGGTCCGGGACCTTCCTGCACAATGCATTCAGGTCCCGCACACCTTCACAAACAATAGATTAGCCTCCCCCCAGGTTCCCGCACCACCACACATTCTCGGGATCCTGAAGAGCTGGGCTCCCTTTTTTGTCTTTTTCTTTCCAGAAGGTTCCTCAGGTCACGGGTGCCCCTCCCTCCTTCTTCTTCTTCTAGGATAGGTGCCCCTGGGGTCCTCGGGGCGGGGTTCTCAACATCTGGCTCCAATTCATCATAAAACATCGTTTCTGCAAAATTCACTTCTCCCTGGCTGAAAGGATTATGGTTGGCAAGGATCCTTATGGGCCTCCCATTCAGTCTCCTTTTAATGCATTGATGGAACGTGGATGGAATAAGGCGATGTTTATGAAGCCACGGGCGTCCCAGCAACACATGATAAGAAACTTCTGCATTAATCACGTGAAACCTTGTCAGGGCTACTATTGGCCCTACCCTTAAGGCTAGCTGCACGTATCCCTTTGTTGATTCCACCGATCCTCCAAATCCTGTTATTTCCATGGGAGCCCCCAGGATCCTTCTGTCAACTAAGCCCACAGCTTCCAGGGTACTCAAGGCTATGAGATTGAGTGATGCCCCCGTATCCACCAGTGCTCTTCTGACTTGAACGCTGTTTATGGTGGCCATTAGATAAAGGGGTCTATGGTGGTCTGGGTGCTCAATCTCCATGTCTTCATCAGTGAAGGTTATTGCATTGGTTGTCTCCAAGAAAGCTCGACTAGCATGTGACTCTACTGTAAAGCATTCCATCCCTGAATCTGCTGCTATGCTCATGAGAGACTCAGTGGCCACTCTTCTTGCTTCTGGTCCGAATCCTAATTGATTGAATAGTGACCTGAACTTAGGATTCTTCTAGAGGGTCCTGACTGTGCTCGGGTGGAAGGATCCTTCAGATTCTCCTACTTCTACCGGGTTCCCATGTATTACTACTGCTACCACCCCTTTTCCTTTGTGGTTAGGCAAGGGGTTCCTCTGCACTTCTGGCTCCTTCTGAGTGAGTTCCAGGGTTCCTTCTCTCAACTTTTTGTGGAAGAGTCTGCGAAGGGTCCAGCAATCCTTGGTGGAGTGCTTGACATAATTATGGATTCTGCAAAATAAAGGATTCTTCCTTTCTTCTTCAGTTGGTGACCTGGACACAGTGAATGGCCTAACAACCCCATCTCCGATCCATTTGTCTAAGACATGGCTTAACTCCTCAGCTGTACATGGGATCACTGGTGGTTCCTCAAACACCTTCCCATCTGGTCTCTTCCTTTTCTCTCCTACTGATGCTGTCATAGCTTGGAACGCGGGCAGCCTTTTTGTCCTCATGGTTTACGCCGTCCTTCTGGTTTTCTGTAGCAGGTCAGCAAACTGTGTGATACATAGATTTTCAAGGTTAAGCCTGTAATTGAAAAGCATGTTGGCTACACAGGTTTCCACGAGCTCCTTTTCTTCATGGTCCTCATAGCAGTCTAGGGACACATCTTCAAATCTTTTAATGAATTGGACAGGATCCTCTCCAAGTCTCTGCCTCACCATTTGCAGATTCTAGAAAGTTATCTTGTCTTCACCAGGGTAGTATTTGGCGCAGAATTTTTCCATCATCTCATCCTAGGTTTTGATGGACCCGGGTCTCAGCGTGGTGTACCAAGTGTATGCCCTATCCACTAAGGACTTGGCGAACTCCCTTAGACATAATTCTCTGTCTCCTGCATAGGGGCCCATAGTGTGGACAAACCTACTCACATGTTCCACGGCACTTCCATTTCTTCCATCAAAAGGATGAAACTTTGGGGGTTCGTACCCCTTAAGGTATGGTTTGCCAAGAAGTTCTGAAGGGATCGAGGGATCTCGAGAGAATTGCTTGGGGATCCTTGAGAGTTTTTCCCTTTCTTGCTCCAGGAGGGCATTGACATCTGCCAGTGTTAAGTACTGAGGGTTGGCTCTTCCTCCCACTGCTGACCTTCCTTCTGGCTGCGTCCCATCTTAGTGGCCAGTAGGGGGAACATTGTCTCTAATTTCCTGTGTCCTGCCCTCTTTGAGAAGACAAACTTCTTGTTCCAGATCCTTTAACATTGCTGTCATCCTAGCCATGAGGTCTGGTTCCTGCCTTGCATGTCTTTGTTCTAACACAACCTCCTGTTCTACCAGGGGTATCCCGCCTCCTTGCCTGGAAGCTACCTCGTTTTCTCCTACGGGCTCAGAGGCCGTAGGTGGCACATTAGTTCCTTTGCTGTTTCTTTGTCTTGGAGGCATACTCTGTGAAGGGATTGCTTCTTCCTTCTTCTTTGCCCAGTCCCCAGTGGAGTCGCCAAAATGTGAGAGTGCCTTTTTCGTGACACTCAGGCCCAAGGATCCTGGGCCTAAATAAAAAGGGTTTGGTGAACCGGGCCTTGACTCACCGCAGCTAACGAGTTGTTTAAGAATCAAGTGGAATACAGGGGATGCTCCTGACAATGTAAAAAAATAACAAGCAAGGATATTCGTATTAAGGAATGCCAAAAGAAATTAACAAGGTAAATTCAGAAGGAAAGAAACAGGATTAGCAAAGCGATAAAAATTAATGCTGAGAGGATCCTGAGAAATACGAAGCATATTTCATTAATATTGTCTGTTTGATTACAGAAAGTTCACTAAGACGTGATACAAGGTTCAATCAAGCTCAAAAATTACAGTCTTGAATGGCTATTTCAGCCTTTAAAACTTGCAAAGTTTGATTCTCGTTGAATCCGAGTATGTGCAATAGTGGCTTTGACAGGATACCGGGAAGTAATGTTTGTTTTTCCCTTAATATTTTCTCTTCACCACAGATTTTATTGATAGTTTTTCTAGAGAATCTCTTCTTTTTTGTGTCTCTCTCTTTTTTCGCTGCCCTTTCTTCACAACCCATCCCTTCCTTTTATAATGGAGTTTTTGGTCTTCCCGGGGAACCGTTGGTTCCCCTGTTTTACCCTTTTGCAAACAGAGCACGTCCTGTTGCCATCATCTCGGTAAGTCCCATTTCCGTTTTTTCTCATTCTTTCCTTCTTTCAGCTCTGATTCTTTTGAAAGTTCCTGGTTGTCCATCTTCTTTGGGACGTGCTGAGGTATGCCCTTCTCAGCATCCCCGTTTCTGGCATTTTTCCACTTTTCCCTTTTTTTTCCCATCTGGGCGGAATCCTGTTCTGCCAACTTGAAATCCGCTTGTTATCATTCTTTCTTGTATGCTTCTCCGTTCTGGTTCCCCAAGGCTTTTTCTGTCTGTGCCATGAGAGGTCGCTGGGTTCTACTGGCGCTTGCGTTCTTTTTTGCTTTTGTTTCTTGTTTTCTTCTTCTGTCTTTTTTCTTTCGAGCTGTCCTAGTCTTCCTTTGTCTTTGTGCCTGAAGGGATCCGCACCTCTTGATGGTCCCTGAGGATCCTTGCTTCTTATCCCTTGCCGTGGTTCTCTTTTTTTATTTTTTTGGATGCTTCTTCGTCTGGGCCTCAAGATCCCCTGGGCCTTTTTATTCCTTCATGGGTTTCCTGCATCTGCTACTTTGGGCTTAGCTTAATTTTTCCTTTTGGGCTTGACTTATTCTTTTAGGCTATCCCTATCTCAGATAGCGTCTGTTAGGGCAGTCTTGGCCTTGGCGAGGTCGTCCTCAGAAGCTTTGAGAGTCCGCGTGGCCAGTAAGCGCTTGGAGCGTTCATTCTCGGCCGCCGTACTCTGATTGTTCACCTCTTCCTCCGTCCTATAGGTGGCCTGGAGAGCCTGTCAAGGGAGATAAATACATCGTGAATGACAAACCGGGAGTGAGAGTTAATAAAGTTTTAGGTTTCAAGAGCCTTACCATACCCAAGTACCTCTTTGTACTGAGGAAGACCTCTTGCATCCTCATTTTCTTCAGCTCATCCACGTCGGTGGGAAGTAGCATGGTTCTCCCTAGTGCGTCTGCCACGTAGCCACCCTCGCCATCTCCAAGGTCCCTCATGGACGCAGTTTCCAGTAGTGGTCCCCCGTGAAGTATTGGGGCAGGAAGCCAGGTGCTTGGCAAGGATTGGGCCTCGATCCCCTTTCCCTTGCCTTGGGAAGATTGGGATTCAGTCTATTTACCCTTGCTTTGGTGCCCAATCTTCAATTGTTTCGCACGCGGGGCTTCCTCCCTCTCCTTAGAAGGTTGGGATTTTCCCCCATCCATGGTTTCCTTGCCCTTGGGGCTCCTCTTTCTCTTTGAATCAGTGCCTTCCGACTGAGGAGGCAAAGCTCGTTGAGAAGGAGCAGGAGATTTGGGGCGGGGGGATTGTGGCTGTGACTTTGTGGAGGATGACCTAGTCTTGACAGTCTGGGGCTGAGGTGGTGGGGAAGGAGCATTGGGTTGTGGCATTCCCTGTGCACCCTTCCCTAGTTGACCCTCGAGGAGTTCGAATAAGCTGGTCGGGGGCTTTCTCTTGAGTCCCATCTCGGCTTGGGAAGATGTGCCCACTGATGAAAATTCCGCCTCGGACAAGGCTGGGTCACCTATATCACCAAAAGGATCCTCGGATTGGTTGGCTAGGTCAAATACCCCAAACCCTTCCCCGGGCTGATCTAACTCGCTTTCGTCCTCCGCTACTTGATGAGATGAGGAGAGGTCCACCAGTGGGATACTCTCTGGGACAGATGATACTTCGGAGATTAAAAATCCTGTCTTGACCACGGTAATTTTTGAAAGCCGAGGACGGCTGGCGCTGATCACGTGCCTATGGTCGGTAAATGACTTCTGAACGGGGGCGTACCCTAATATTTTGTGAGCGGCTCGGACTTGACCATCTTCGTCATTTACGAAAACTGCCACTTGTAGAACAGTCTCCAAGTCCACCCAGTTAACTAAGTGAAAATGCCGTTGATAAGCGTGTGGATCTGCAAAAGAAAAACACATATGCATGGTTAGTTACCGAACCACATCAGATTAGAATGGCGCAAAGGGTCGGCGCCCTTCCATTCCCTATACCCCACCTGGTTCTCCTTCTACTATGGGGCACGGATTGCCATCATGCCATTCACCGGAGACGATAAGGAAATCCTTGTTTAATCCCTTGTTGGAATCAGGGAGGCATTGAATTAATCGAACCCTTTCGTCTCTCGTCTTCATATAGTAGGATTTCCCCTTCAAATTTTGGAGATTATAGCACCAATTCACGTCATGGTGGGTCAGTCTTAGCCCCATCTTTTCGTTTAAAGCATCCACGCAACCCAGAATCCTAAACATATTGCCGGTGCACTGGGTAGGGGCTAATCGGAAGTGTCTGAGGTAACCCCTCGTTACCGGCCCCATAGGAATTCTCATACCCCCCTCTACAAAGGCGAGGACGGGAATTACTACCTCGCCCGTTTCCCTCTTATAGTGCCACTCCCCCATCTTACAATGCCTCAGACTTACGTTGGGAGGAATCCTGTAATCGGCGATGAACTTTTTCATCGCCTCTTCAGTATCGACTAATTTCCTCAGTCTCGACTTAGCCATCTCTATGATTTACTAAACAAACTTAACCAGCGATGGGAGAAGAAAGGGAACCAAAGAAAAATAAACCCAGAAAAGAAAAAGCACGAGTTAATGGAGGCAGGGAACTTACACAAAAAAGGAAAGACGCTTCGGACAGGCTTTTTGTGCTGGAGATAGACTTGAGTTTGGACGAAAGTTCAGATGAATCCAGGATATACGCGCTAGAACTCTTAAGTGCGAAACTGAAGAGACAGATCCGTTCCAAAAAATCATTTATACTTCCTAGGGTAACTGCACAAATTTTCCCGCCCATAAAGACCAAGGAATCACCACCGTTTGATCTTCATCATGCCGTAGAATGTGGGAAACACAAAGCCGCCCGTATTTAATGAGGCCACGTTTCACCTTCCAAGGGCTCCAGGAACGTGTCTCGGGCAGACGGAAAGTCTTGGGAACCAACAGGTGACAAGGATTGACAGGCATTGACAGGTATCTGATGTCATCAAAACCCTCCTATCCGTCCGAGGAGTCGGATAGCAGGATTTTGAGGGGCTATTGTGGGGCCAGGGAACTTGTGATTCGGCCCACGCTTTATTAGGGCCCGGGGCCCGTGCCGAGGAAGGTATTTACCGAGGACGAATAAGGAAAGGCCGAGGTGTCGAGTGGAACAGCCGAAAATGACCCTGTTCTCGGCACTCCAGGACTTCAAGGGGAAGAGCAACGTCTCGATGATGGCTGCCCCAAAAAAAAAAAGGCCCCCTGAAGGAAATGCGAATAGAATGGGACCCACATGGGGGTACGGTGTGAAACTGGTTCAGGGTAAATACATCCCTTCCGCATTAAATGCACCCGCCAGCGTCCTGACCATGTTAATGAGAAAAGATGCCTGGACAGGGTGACTTCGATCATCGCAACTAATAGAAAGTAAGGAGGGACAGCTGATGGGACGAGTACAGAAGTAGGCACCTGCCTGATCAACAAGTGGAGGGCTAAGATCAACCAAGAAAGACTATATAATGTGAAGGTTAATGCACCAAAAAGGAGGCTGGGAAAAAATGGCCAAAAACCAGAGTCTCCCAGCCCGCCTCCAGGAGAAAAACTCCTAGGGCGAACTCGATTTAATTATGTATGAACACCACGAAAAAACCACCGTCTGGTGACCAAGGCCTAACCTTTCAAACCCACGCTTTATAAATGATATTATTTGGCCCTTTTTACGTGCGAACTCAATACTATTATGGGTCGTCACAAATTGTGTCCTCACATATGTATATATAGCAATATCCCATAAAATAAAAAATAAATAAAAAACGTATAGCAATATATTCTTCTCTCCTATAAGCAAATGTTATTATGTCTACTAAGCAAAGCTCGTCGAAAAATATCTTCATATAAAATTTCGGTATTTAGTTAGATTATCCAGAAGTATAAGAAAAATACTAAATATATTATAAATTTTACTATATATATATATATATATAAATTGGTAATGGTAGATTTTTAAAATATAATAAATAAATATTTGAATTACTACTCTTTTTTATGATTTATTACACATCAATCGGTGAAAGTTATATAATTAATTTTATAATGTATCCTGCTAGCTAGCATCATTTAAATTTAAAATAAAATGAATAGGTTGAGAATAGAGCTGCAATTTCACATTTTCTCGTGAATATATAAGCCTTACGTAAGGATGAGAAAGAAATTTGACCCATCAAAAAAAAAAAAAAAAAAGAAAGAAATTTGAATAAGAGGAACGACCACGTTTGAAGGAGAATACTGGTTCTCAGGTCAAAATTGAAAATTAACATTATTTTTCAAATAATATAATTAGGAGATATTATTACAAAACTCTATTTTTTATTGGAGTTTAAAAGACTTGATTCACGTGAAAATATATTTGTGCTGTATATAATGTTTGAATTTTTTTTTTTTTTTGACAGAATTAATAAAATTATATTAATATATGAAAAGTACAAAAGGAAGGAACACAAGTGTCAGAGGAGTTTACATCAAACTTAACCTCACCTGCGACTAACTCCGTGGCCCAAGAAAACTCATTACACACTAATACTGATAATGTTTGACTAATATATATATATATATATATATATATATATATTTTTTTTTTAGAAGTGATAGAATTATATTAATATATGAAAAATAGAAAAGGAGACACACAAGTAGGGATGGCAAAATGAACCCGACCCGCGGGTATCCGATCTGACCCGATCCTAATGGGTCGGGTTTTATCCGACCCGTTTAACATTAGGGTCGGGTCCGGGTATTAGGCATACTCGGCCCGAACCCAACCCATATATATAATATTTAAAAAAAAAAAAAAACCCTAAGTATAAATTCTCACTTTTCTCCCAAATCCCTCAGACCCATTCTCTCCCAACTCCCAAGCCGCCTCCCATTCTCTCCCTCACCCTCACTCTCACTTAAGCAAGACCGCCGGTGCCGCTACTTCGCCTCCCATGCTCACATCGTCGGCGCCGCTTCTCACTTCTCCGGCGCCGCTGCTCCTTGCATACCTCGCCTCGCCTCGTCGGCGCCGCTCCGTTCTCCACCTCGCTGGTCTTTCCTCCCTGGCTCCTTCACCTTGCCGCAGCTTGTAGGCGCCGCTGCTCCTCCCTCACCTCGCTAGGCCCTCCTCCACCTCACAAGGCCGCAACTCTCTCATCTCCCTCACCTGCTTTTGTAGTGAAAATCGTTCGTTTTGTTCAAAGAATCAAATTTGTAATTTCCAGTTTTAGTGCTATTTTGGTTGAATAGATTGACTTGTTTGATTTGACTTTGTAGGGTCTTATTGTTCAGACCTATCTTGTTTTTGCTTTTGATGTGGGAAAATATTGTAATGAAAAAGAAAAGGGTTTTCCGATCTGTTGGTTGCTGAAAAAATAATGGGTTTTCTTGAGTGTTCTTTTTCCCCTCCTGTTGTTTGGTTGCCGAGAAAATCAACATTAGGCAAACAGTTTTTTTTTTTTATTGGGCCACAGAATGGGCCCTGAAGTACCACGGCCCAACGAGGCCCGTGGAGCCCGCGGGGCCAGGCGGGGGCGAGTCCGGGCCCCGGAAAGAAAATCCGTTTAGTAAACGGGCCGGGTCCGGGCCGTGGGTATTGACCCGCAGGTTGGGTCCGGATATGGAAAAACCCGGTCCGAATCCGACCCGTTGTCATTCCTACACACAAGTGTCAGAAGAGTTTACATCAAACTTGACCTCACCTCCCAATAACTCCATGGCCCAAGAAAACTCCTTACACACAACAACCATCCCATTAACTTCGTGGCCCAAGAAAACTCCCTACGCACAGCAACCAGAAAAGTACCAATAAAGTGTGTTTTGTTTTGTTTGCTAGCACGTAGAAATCATCGGCTGAGTTTTAGGGACTCGACCTTTAGGTGGACGTCTTTTTTATACTTGAGATGTTAATAATATATAATTTGAAAATAGTATCTACTAATTATATTATTTAAGAAGTAATATTAATTTTCAATTTTAGTCCTTGTTCTCATATGCATTTGTGGCGTCACACTTCTTTCTAGAGCTCCATTAAAATTAAAATGGACTTTTTTCCTACCAACTTCTTATCCTATTTTATTTTTATATTATTATAATGTCATTTGTGAACGAAAATTAATGTTTGATCATTAACAATCTGATCATTTCGGATAATCAAAGCATATCCATGTTCCGATAAGTGTTTCCCAAACAAAAATAAACATTAATGACAATAAAGACATTTTTAGTTTCTATTTGGTAAACAGATTACAAAATAATGTGGCCTGTCAAAAATAAAATACAATTGATTATGATGGAATTAAGTATCTGTTTGGATCCAGCTAAACGTTTCTCCGGCATTTTACACTTCGTGGGACCCACGCTACAGTGCATAAAAATAAACGCGCAACTCTTCCCAGCTGAAACGCAAGATGAAATCAGCTTGAACGCACCGTTTCAATGAAAGCTGGGTGTGTGCATGTACTATTCTTCGTGTTCTTCATCGATCAAACCCAGAACATGACTATTCATGTTCTTGAAACCCAGCAAACCCATCAACCAACAAGTGATCAAAACAGTAAAACCAAAACCATATAAATCAAACCCATGTGAAAAAAAAAAAAATCAAACCCAACAACCGATCAAACGATCAAACCTAACAAACGCAACCGATCAAACGGATCTACCCAGCAAACAAAACCGATCAAACCCAGCAAACCCACCACTAATCAACCCATCCACCACCACCGAGTTTCAATCAACCCATCAAACCCCTCGCCAATCAACCCATCCACCACCACCGAGTTCCCAAATCAAGAAACTAAAACATTAGTTCTTCATAAGACCAAACTCCATGAGAGAAAAAGAGAGGAAGCTCCACCTCGTGCATATCGAAGAGAGAGAGAGATCAATGTCTACTGGGAAAGGAGTAAAAAAAAAAAAAATGTTACTGGGAAAGGAGTGAAATAAAAAAATTTTAAAAAAAAAAAAAAAAACGCGCTACAGTAGTTTCAACCCAAAAACGCGTTAAATAGTTTTCACTTATTTGCTACAGTGTTTTTAGTTTTTAGTTTTCAATTTCAGCAAAATAAGTTCTATCTAAACAGATCTTAAGTGTGGGTTTGGATACACTTCTGCGTCCACATTTACATTTTACTCTTTTTTTTTTTTTTTTTTGCACGTGTTTCAGGATCTTCATGTACTGTTACGATTACTGTTCATGAACAATAGCCGCAACTTTTGACTATTCTCCCGTGAACAATGTACCCATTGTTCACGAGACTCACAAATCTCACTTTTCAACAACTTTTTCATTAAAAATGGGTTTCACGGTACTATTCACACATTTAAAAATTATTTTGCTACAGTGTTTTCAGTTTTCAATTTCAGCAAAATAAGTTCTATCCAAACGGACCTTAACTCTTCGCAGTTATAATTAATCCTTAAACTCAATGTCATTAGAAATAAAATAACCATTTCTATTATTTTGTAGTTTATGATCTTTACTACCATGTCAACATCACTCTTAGTGTGCGTTTGGGTAGAAAATATTTCTACCCACGTCTGCGTTTCCAGCGTTTTACTTTTTTTTTTTTTTTTTGACACGCGTTTCAGGAGACAAATTTCACTGTTATGGCTATTGTTCAGAAACAATAGCCGTAATATTTAATTCTTCATCCACTTTTCAGCACATTAGTAGGTCTCGTGCACTGTTTACAGGATATACAAACCTCACTTTTCAGTAACTTTTTCATTAAAAATGAATTTTAAGGTACTATTCACACATTTAAAAATTATTTTACTACAATATTTTTAGTTTCAGTTTTCAACTATATCCAAACGGACCCTTACTCTCATAATTGGCGCTAGTGACTAGTTCGAATCTTTGGAGGCAAATTAACATCACCACCAAAAAAAAAAAAAAAATAGGGGTCCGATTAATGTGTCACATTTATTTTTAGAAATATTTTCTTGAAAATTAAAAAAACTGTCAATACTTTTTAAATCTTCGATAAAAATTTTTTTTAAATGAAAATTATTATGTGTCTTTAAGGTACATAATAGCAAAATTCAATAGAAAATATATGATTCTGGAATCTCGAGGTGGAAAAGGTCTTTTTGTTTTTTTTCTTTTTTGAGAAACAAGCCTTAGATAATGGTTCTATATGTAGCCAGAGACGTCAGATAGTGGTTCAATGACAGGTGGAAAAGGTCCTTGGCTACGACATTACTTTATTAAAAGCTAAATGCTCGCATGATTTCAAACCAGACGACCCAATTAGTCCCTATTTTCTTCTCTTTAACAAGATGGCAATGGTAGAAGAGAAAGGCCCTGCAGATGAAAGAGAGGATTGCACACAAGATGGGACTGTAGATCTCAAGGGTAGACCTGTTTTAAGATCAAAGACTGGGAGATGGAAAGCTTGTTATTTCATTGTAGGTAATGTATATAGCCTTTTTTTTTTTTTTTTACTTATTTGTACCTTTTATCCTTCCATTAAGAGACAAATTCAGCTAGGCCAAACTTCAAAAGTTGCTGAATAAAGATTTAACTCTTTCTTATTTAAGATACCTAGCTAGCCATAGCCAATAAACTAAGAAACAGGCTTACATAGTCACATATTTTCAAAGAGAAACTATAACTCATATATAGATCGTAAACAAACACAACTGTTTGCATTTGAAGTCTATTTCTATTAATATTTCTCATTCACCTAGAATAACATATCTTTCAAAAATTTCCTAGGATGCTTCACAATTTCACTATTTTAATTTTTTTTTTTTTGTATATGTTTTTTTTTTATAGGGTATGAAGTGTTTGAGAGGATGGCATATTATGGGATTGCATCAATCTAGTGATATATCTAACAGATAAGCTCCATGATGAAGGCACTGTAAACTCTGCAAACAATGTGACCAACTGGGTTGGTACTGTATGGTTGACACCCATTTTAGGTGCCTACATTGCAGATACTTATCTCGGCCGATATTGGACTTTTGTCATTGCATCAGGAATTTATCTCTTGGTAAAATCTCGAATCCCAAGTTATTAATATATTTCTTTTCTTTTTTTTTTTAAATTTTGTTAAATAATTAAAGAGAGAAGGAAATAAAATAGGTGAAATTGATCATTTAAAAGACTCAATGTTAACATTTATTGCATGCATGATGCACCGTGCACAATCGAACACGTATGTGATTATTGTTCAAAGAAATAAGAACCTCATGCAAGATGTAATAGTTTCTGATGGTGGGGAATCACTGTCTTATTAGAATCCAACATGGTTTTTAATGTGATTAGCACATATTTTTTAGATGAAGGCAAACTTTGGCCTTCACTGGGGCCTCAAGTATAATACCTGTGACTGTACGGAGTGTTGCATCATTATTAACTTATATATCCTAAAACCTTAAACCATCAGGTTTTGGGACTGATTTTCAAGTCCACACTTTTATGCTTAGGTTTTTTACATGTAAATATGTCAATCCTGCACTCCAATAATCTATACAAACACAATCAAACAACCCCCGCCACCACCCCCCCCCCCCCCCCAAAAAAAAAAAAATCCTCCCAAAACAAAGATCAGCTCAATACAATTTAAAGATTAAGTGACAATTTTAAAATTTTTACTAATATGACTTACTCTTTTTTGATTGATATAACTAATTCACTTAATGATAATTGGGATGGATTTATATTAATTCATAGGCCTTCTTATAAATGGAGGGAAAAATAAGTACAGTTCATACATGTTTTTCTAAATTTTTTATTTTTATTTTTTAAAGTCACTTATTTCCCCCATATTTGAGAGCCTTTCTCCATAGGTCCCTGGATTATGGCCCCCAAAAGAAATAAATAACAAGTAGCCGAAACAAAATATGGCGCCAAAAGAATATATTGAGCGAAAATTCTTGTTTGATGTCAATTTGTTGAGTTATATTTTTAAATAAGCTCCATTAATTTTTTTTTTTTTTTAAATCAAATGGTAATACTATTAGACTACAAAATTATGTAGAGTCCTCTCAATCCTAAACTCTCTCCCTTTAATAAAGTAGGACCTAGTTAAGAAAAAGCTACACAAAACTATTACTTTGATTATTTATTTAATAAGATCTACCCCCATCTCCTTCTATTCTATTGTGTTTCATAAGTTTGTAATAAATAATAGTATTGATTTAAACCCCAAATTTTATGGCTTATTCAATTTTAAGCTAAGTATGGAAATTAAGCCCAATTGTTAATATACTTGACCAATAATTGACATAAGTAAAAATAGATAAACACAATAGCAATCCCAATTACAAAAGAAATCAAGCACTCACAACAACAATGAAGTGCTTACAAAGAGAAAAACCCAAGAATCAGATGAAAAAAAAAAAAAAAAAAAAAAAAAACTCTCTAGGGTCTCTAGCACCAAACGATCCACAAATCAAGAATAGTTGCAATACATATCTCTAGCACCAAACGATCCACAAAACCCTTCAAGTTAAGTAATGATTATGTACTTAAGCTTCTAGCCATGGTTTTAAAAACCGAACCGGACATAGAACCGTTTTTTTTTAAATTTCCGGTTCAACCCCGGTTTTTGACCGGTTTTTGGCCGGTTTTCCGGTTGTTGACCGGTTATTGACCGGTTTTGAGGTATTTAACCGGACCGGATTGACTCCCGGTTCCCGGTTGAACCGGTCGGACCGGCCGGTCCGGTCCGGTTTTTAAAACAGTGCTTCTAGCTCTTGCTAGCAACCGATTCTTCGAATCATTTCTTCTTGATAATCTCTTTATCCGCAATTGAGCCTCCAAGTGCAATGACCAAGTCTCCTTGGTGATTTTGGGATTGCTCTAATGGTACCTCAAGACCAATCAGCACCAAGAACTTTGAAGGTTGCTTTGTGTGTGATGGTTTTGATCTTCTTTCATGAAATTGGTTAAATGGAGAGGGAGAAGATAGAGATGTGGAATGGGTTTTAGGACTTTCTCTAACTCTTTAATATGGAAATATTGGGTCTTAAAAATTCATGGAAAATGGGGCTTATAAAGATAGGTTGAGGGCTCATTTTGTAGTGAGGGTCATAACTAAATTCTCTCAAAGTTATGGAATTTAAACTTAAGTGAAATGTCCTAAAAGTGAGAGGCGAAATTGTTGCCTCAACTGTTTTTCAAAAAGTGAATTCGCTAGACCCTCCAAGCTCATTCATGCAAAGTGTCACCTCTTCAACCTATTACAAATTTAAATCCACAACAATACATTAATTGCATTGTAAAATTAAATTTCAAAATTACACCCAAACTTATCATATAATTTGCCAACAACCTAAAGATCCTAACAATTAAAAGTATACAGGCATTTTATGATAGTTTCATCAATACATTAGTTTAATTTATTCAAAGTGAATAAAAGAATTCTTTACCTATGTTCACTCATGGTAACAAAGTATTACGTTAACTGTTGTACACAGGGAATGTGCCTCTTAACCCTAACAGTCTCATTGCCAACCTTAAAACCACCATCTTGTGGTCATGAGGTCAAAGCAGTGGACTGCAACAAACCAGCCTCATCTTTGCATGTGAGTATATTTTATTTTGCCTTATACATAATTTGCTATTGGGAATGGTGGAACCAAGCCCAACATTTCAACCATGGGGGCAGACCAATTTGATGACTTTGAGCCCAAGGAAAGGTTCCACAAGCTCTCCTTCTTTAATTGGTGGGTGTTTAGCATTTTCTTCGGCACCCTCTTCTCTAACACTTTCTTGATCTATATACAAGCAAACCCTCCAGCATACCTAAATAGGTATTAATTCTTCAATTTTATTAACACTGCCAAACCTACAAAGTACTAAAAGATCATTTTAGCATACCTCCACCATCTTATAAACTGTAAATCCTTGGCATAAATTTGAGGACAATGATGCAAAAGTTTGACCAAGACTTGGAAAAATGTTGTTTTGTGTTGGAAATATTTTCTGATAACGCACATACTATTTGTACATATTATAATATGATATGGAAAATCAAAATTCTGTTCCCAGAATTTGATCAACCAAAGAACTCCCCTACTAAATTTTTTGTTTTTACAAAAAATCATACAAAGAGAACTAAAATACTTGCATTATTTGACCCTTTTGGTTCCCCATCTCATCCCCCACCTTGCTCAAAATTGCCTGCAGATTCCTTGACAAAGCAGCGGTAAAGACCAGGGCAGACTCACCATGGATGTTATGTCCAGTGACCCAAGTAGAAGAAACCAAGCAAATGATGAAAATGCTTCCAATTTTGATTGCAACAATCATACCAAGCGTCATAGTAGCTCAATCAAATACACTTTTTATCAAACAATGCACCACCCTAAATAGGAGCATGGGTCCTCATTTTGAAATCCCTCCAGCATGTCTCCAAGCATTTGTGACCATCTTCATGCTGATAAGCCTTGTAATCTATGACCGCCTCTTCGTTCCAACAGTTCGGCGCTACACAAAGAACCCCAGAGGGATTTCATTACTACAAAGACTAGGAATTGGCCTTACGTTGCATGTTATTATCATGGTCACAGCTTGCCTTGCTGAAAGAAAGAGACTCAAGGTTGCAAGAGAAAACCAAATATTTGGCAAAAGTGATACAGTTCCTCTTACTATTTTCATTTTCCTCCCTCAATTTGGATTGGTGGGCATCGCTGATGCCTTTGTGGAAGTTGCAAAGCTAGAGTTGTTCTATGACCAGGCTCCAGAAAGCATGAAAAGCCTGGGGACCTCATAGTTCACTAGTACCTGGGGAATCGGTCAATTTCTCAGTAGTTTTCTTTTAAAAACAGTGGCTGATATGACCAAGAGGCATGGCCACAAGGGTTGGATTTTGGATAATCTAAATGCATCTCATTTAGATTACTATTATGCTTTCTTGGCGATCCTCAACGTTCTCAATTTCTTCTTCTTTCTGCTTATAGCAAAGCACTTTGTTTACAATGTTGACGTGACGAAATCCAAGAGGGGCATAGCCATGGAAACTTCAAGCAAAGCATCATCTCAAGATAATGAAGTCTTGAAGACGGGACTAAGCTTATAAAAAGTTATGTATATTGCATGTTTATCATAATCAAATACGATTATTGTAAGCGTACCTCAGAAATTTTCAATTTCCATCCTAATGACTCAAAAAACTCAAGTATAAAAGAAATTTTATCCAATCTTAGAAGACTCATTCCAATGAATTTCACAAGCATCTTTTACAATTTTAAGGAGTGGCATTGACATGGTTGTATTTTCCCACTGAGGGGAAATTTAATTACTACGGCCAAAGTAAGAAGACTGTCGAGGGTTTTTTTTACATTTCTTGTACCTTAGACACGCATCTTGATGTTATTAGACAACGCTTAGTTTAGGCTTTTTCTAAGAAGGAAGTTGGGCCTAACGCTCCGCAGAATGGGCTCGAAAGTATCATTCTACCACTGCCAGTTTATGTGCAAACGTTGAGTCCAAAGTCCAAGGGAAGAAGCTACAAAGTGGGTTTATCCTCTATTTCTGCTGCAAAAGGAACTTTCCTCTAGTTTCTGCCACAGGACTGACTTTTCTACTGTGTAGTAAAACTTTCTGCTGTGTAGTAAAACCTTCTGTTGTACAGTAAAACTTTCTGCTCTGCAGTAAGGATTCGTTTGGTTAGAAGGATGGAAAAGTGAGAGGATAGAAAATAGATGGAGAATGGAAAAGTGTTTAATTTTCCTCATCTGTGTTTGGTTGAGAGGGTGAAAAAGTAAAGAGATGGAAAATTTTTTGGTTTGGTTGAAAATAAGATTTGTATAAATTTACCATCATGTCCCGCTTAAATAAAACAAAAAATAATACATTATACTTTTTAAAAAAATTGTATATAAATGAAAAGGGACATTTCAAAAAGTAGCACAAGAAATCATTCAAAAGTGTTTTCTCAAAAAATAATAAAATTTTAAATTTTAAAAAAATTAAAAAATAAAAAAGGAAAAGAAGAAGAACCCACACATCCCGACAAAACCAAAGAAAAAAAAAAACAAAAACAAAAACAAAGCATTACCAGAGAAAGGAAAAGTCAAAAAAAAAAAAGCTAGAAACATTAAAAGAGATGGGGGCAATTTTGTCCAAATATTTTTCCCACTTTTCACTCCAATTTTCTCTCAAATTTGGAGAGATTGTATTTTGAAGGGGAAGGAGAGAACTTGTGGTCCCCACCACTTTTCTCTCCCCCTCCCCCTCTCAACCAAACACCCTTCCCTCTCATTCTCTCCTATTTTCCACCATTTGTTTTCTATCCTCCCTAAAATCCACCCAACCAAACATACCCTAAAGTTTTCTACTATGCAGTAAAGCTTTTTGCATTTTTCTGCAACGTGAATAACCACTCTTCATTTCTTACTGCAGAAATACTTTTCTACTTCCTGCACATAAACAAATCTAAAACCCAAAGAAAACACCCATCAAGTAAATGTTAGTTTACATGAGTTAGCATATTCTCAAATATATACATACATATATTCATAAATACACTTATATATATTCACATATACATATATAAAATATATTTTTGCAGAACATGAGAAACAATGTGTATGTATATATACTTATGGCAGGATAATGATTAATTTGTGTCAAAAGTAAAACACGTAATAACAAAGGAATAAGAAAGTTTCAGCAGAAAAGGTTTAGCTAGTATAATAGCTAACAAGGTAAATATAATAAAATGGTGCTACAGCAAAATAACTAGTACAACAAATAAAGATACCACAGCAGGAAAACTGATGTAGAAAATGTGATAAAAACATGCTACAGCAGAATGACTAAATATAACAGATATAAATTCTAACAAATGAAATAAAATATTTTTGCAATCGAAATCAAGTATTGAAACTTCCCATAGAATAAATAAACCAAGAAGGAACCCAAACCCCAACTTGAACAACCTTGTCATAAGCTTTTACCATTAAAGTTGTGCATTTTGAAGAATAGGCCTAAATGGCTATTAGCTACTACTTTTGGAGGACTTCAAAGAGTGGATTTGCTAAGAGGGAGGGAAAAGATGGTCTATTGATGCATGCCCCTATTTCTGCTGTTTTTTCTCTCTCTTTTTTACCACTTTATTTCTTTCTCTTCGTTCTCTTACCCTTATTTTCTTACTACTCTCTTACCATAGGTTGTTCCCCCTTTGGTCTTTTCTTTTCTTGAGTCCCTCTCTCTAAGTGACTCTCTCCTTCTAAGTGCCTCCCTCAGGTGCTTCCTCCCTTAGATGCTTCTTCCTTTTATAGCAAGCCAATTCAATGGGATTTCTCCATTTTACCCTTAGTGCTTCACCAACTATTTTTGGCTTGTTGTGGGCATTCCTTCAATACTGCCTACCAACCTATTGGTTGTCCGGCCACTATCTCTACTCAAAATACATTTGCTGCACTACTACTCATTTCATGACAAAATTCCTTTTTGTTTGTCCTTGCTGTATACCTCTACCTTTTGGTTCAAATGGATAAAGATTAGGCTACCTCACTACCTAACTCTAAGGCATGCGTCAAATGGTCCCAACCATCTATTACTTCTTTTGGGTAAGATACCATCCCAATAAGATATATTCCCAAAAGAAGTCACGGTTGGAAACCAAATATAGACCCCCTTTTCCCCCTACCACCAAACCACACCCTTTGAATCCCCTTGACCATGGACTCACCTCCCTTGTATTGCCTGGATACAGGTTAGTGGTGCTCCGGCCCTTGTCTACTTGCTCCACTATCTTCTGTTTTTGTCTTCTTTCATTCCCACGCCGTTTCTGCTATAGTAGATTAGTTTTGTTTTGTTCTGCTGCATGTCTCTGTCTTATTTCTTCATACGTTTCCTGCTGTGTTTGTCATTTCCTTTAATTTGGCTTTTCTTTCCTTTGCGCATTTCTTGCTACTAACACTTTCTGCTATTCCTTGTTTCTTTTTATCGTGCTTTTTCATACTAGTTTTCACATCAATTCTTTTGTACAAAAGGATTTGGGTCTTTGTAGACCAAATAATGTTGTCTTTATCTGCTAAAATCATTCTACCAGAGAACTATATTCTGCAGCAAAGCTGTATTCTCTGAAAGATTGCTTTCCCTTACATTTTTTTCTTTGGACCTCTCTTGCTCTTTGGTCTTCTTTGTAGGCCTTTAGGCCTAACTTTTTATTGGGCTTTACTCTGTATGAGCTTTTGGGTACAAATCAAAAAATGGGCTACAACAAAGACCCAAAGAAAATAGGGTGCTGTTTTGTTTTCAAATTTTTTTTGAAGGCCCGTTGGATGTCTTTGCAATTCGGTGGTCCTTTTCTGTTTTCCTTTTGATATGAAGTCTCTATAGATTGAAAGATTCAAAAGCCTGTGACGAATATAAACAAATTAAAAACAGGCGCATTTTATGGATCAATAACTCTAGAATAACGGTAATTTTCACAAAATATTTCACATCTACTGAGATTATAAGTAGACAACAAAGTAACGTTAGTGGTGAACCCCAAAAAAAACCCATAATCACACAAACGGTGTGCTTTAAATAAGAATGATAAACAGATTATAATCCTTAACTTATATGATAAACAAAATATGAGTGACAAAATGCTTTTTATCAGCTAACAAAAAGTTGCACATAGAGCCTGCAATTGTTCCCAAAATAAAATAAAGCTCTATCTAATTTTTAACTTAATTATATGCACGATAGCTTTGAGCAAGAATGGTAAGCAGGTAATAATCCTGTACTGATAAGACAACAAAATAGTTGATGACAAATGCTGTCAGCTGAAAAGAGGCTGCAACTCGCATGCAGCAATTGATTCCAAAAGCCATGTGTGACCAATGACTTGGGATCCAATATTGGCAGCTACATCCTGTGCCTCAGTTAATCTTTTCCAAAGAATATCAACTTCTTCTCCTACCTTGGATCCTTGTGGGGGATCAAGGTTGTAAACAACTAGTATCTTTGCCTGGCCATCACAGCTTTGTGGAACCAATTCTTCTTTACTTTTCAAAACAGTACCTCCTGCTGTCATAACCAAATCACAGAGGTCTTCCTCGTATTCAGGCACAAAGCCACCAGTGAAATAGAACTTCAACCCATTAAAGAGCTTTGGCGCCTAGAAAAGGATTAAGAAAATCAATTATCTAAACAAGATAGGAAACACAAATATCATGAGACGAAACAAATAAGAAAAGTATGCTAACAGAGAAAAATGTAGTACAATTCTTTTTCATGTCAAATGACAAATAGTAGGTCAAACAGCATGCATAGTTCTCCAATTTTTTCCATCCCAGCCAAAAGAAGGTTTTGATCCCAAATTTGATGACACCAAGATAATTTAACAGCTAGATATGGCTTCTTTTTTTTGCCTTCTGCCAAATTCAACATTACAATGCAAATTGGCATCACAAAACCACATGATTCAAAATAAGATAGGCGTCCTACTTTAAGTGAATTATTATGAGAGAATGATTGGTAAACTAGTCCAGATATTCCATTTGCAAGACATGCCCACTAAAACAACAGTGCTTGTAAATGTCAGAATATTCATAATCTAGATACTCCCATCAGTCATATTGCACGCAAGTATTCAAGACAGATTTAGCCTTACATTGTTTAAAGCCAAAAGCCTGCCAGTTTTGGGGCCATCACAACAACCATGGTTGTCAAGACCAACTTCATAAGGTTCTTCATTCACAGGATGCATGGCTTCCATGCATGCTTTTATCCCTGCAAAGCCAGGGTTTCAAGTTGCATCAACAACTAATCATTTAAATGAATAATAGCTACATAAAGAAACAAGAAAATGCATGAGATATCAATAATATTTTTTTATGGCAGATTTCCAGTTTATGCATATAATATTACTCCATCTCTCAAGCAAAAGAGAGAGAATAGAAAACATTAAGACTCTCCTCAATGTGATCCACAAGTCTTCCCCCGCCCCAAAAAAAGATAAATAAAAAAATAAAACCATCTCCTTGTCAAAATAAGGAAAAGAAAATAACCTGCTCCTTCAAAGGAGCCAGCACAAATGAAAAATGCAGACAAGAAACTAATTTATTCAGTCTTGAACTCAATAAAGCCAAAGAAGAGCAACACTGATCAACACAATCAATGGCAACCAAATATGTTAAAGCCATAGGTATTAACTTACAGTCAATTTTAAGAATCCATCTCCCATTCAAAATGGCCATTAGAACTTTCAGTGTCCTGGTGCACGCACCCTGTGCATCTGTGGCTGCAATCACATGTGTTACATTCGGTTTCCAGAACTTGGTCACAGTTGCACCACACATGCTCGCAAACTTGACCAGATGAATCTGCATAGGAAAATATATATTAAAAAAAAATTTAAGAAAAAAAAAGGCAAAAGCATATGACTTGATTAATTACAAACAAGATAATTCACCACACATACTTTTATGGATTTCCAACTTTCCAACCACATAGAGGCTAATTGATACTACTTAGTGTGGGACCACGTCAAAATAAACCAAGTTAAGTATATGTTTTGTCAGAAATCTTTGAAGGCAGTTGCTTCAGTGTAACAATTCCAATTTAACATGACAACTCCCAATTCCCCCCCCCCCCCCAAAAAAAAAAAAAGAGAGAGAGACTACTCCCAAGCAATCTTAACCAAACAAAGGAAAGGAAATCATCTAAGAGGATTTTGTGATAATATAAATGCAGTGATTTTCCATCAAAATGCGTTAAGAACAAATTAATCATTTGGTTGCAATGAGATCGTTGCAAACCATGCAAACAAAATCAATAATCTCAAAGATATCAACTCTCAAAGTGTTGATAACATCCCAGAAAAGAAAACTATTTCATTTTCCTCCATGTTATGAGAGTGAATCAAGCAATAAAAAAAAAAAACAAATTCTGTTTGAACTAACCCTCTCTTCTGTGGATAGAGCAGATCCACATAAAACCCATTCTTTAGCTCCATCTGATGGAGCTTCCCAACCGTTGGACTGCTGAGTTGCTCTGCATTTAGAATGGCAGAAAATGGGAGATAAATCATATGTCATACAACCAATAGTACAGTAACTAACATACACGAGATACAAACATAAAAAAATTACCAAACATTATTTATTTATTTATTGGGGTTCTCTGCAGTCATCCTAAACCAAACATTTACCTTAAAACTCTCCCATAATAATGCTGAAAAGTGTCATTTTTTCATTAAACATAACCTATTCCTACCGAATGCCAAAGTGAGAGTTAGTGTGTGTGTTTGTATGTGCGTGTGTAGGATGCAGCAAAAACTAAGAACATTACGGAAAGTTACATTAATGCACACATACTAATTCTAGTTTGAAAGTTGAATTACAGTCAACATAAAGCATCAAAAAGAAAAGTACTTTTGAATCAATAGATAATAAAAAAATTTTCAGAAATAATATTAAAAGAACAAATGATTCAAGATCCACATTTGGCATTTCTAGAGATTTGGAATTTTTAAGTTTTTTGACTTTCCAAGACATTGGACACCATGTTAAAACCTAAATCCCTATTCTTTTTACAAGTAAAAAGATTATGAAAAAAGAACAAGTTCAACAGGTGTAGAATGGATCTTTTCTAATGTACGTATAAACCCCCATTTCCACTTATGAAAATTCACTTTCCACCTCCAAACTTTATTTTTGGCCTTAGCTTATGCTGTAACCATGAAATGAAAAATTCATCTTATTTTTATATGTTTTAAAATGGGGGCAGGGGATTCATATTAAGACTCATCATATTCATGCACTAACACTTGAGAATGAGATGATGCTTTCAACATATTTTCACACTTCATTGAAAAAAGCAATCATTGGAAGAGCTGTGCCAATTTTGCACTAACAGGGGGGGAAAGAAGAAGGAAGCCAATAGAAACTATTTGTTGGTAGGCAGCACTAAAACTAATTCAATTAATCACTAAAGTATCAAAAGAACTAAGAAGTGATGTCCTACTTCTGAATTGGCTCAGGATGATCCTTTAAGACTTGTTTTCCAGACTTGGGCTTCTCATTTGGAAACCTGACAGAAGAATGAGCTGGACAGAGCATGAGAAAGTTTTCCTGTAAGAAATCAAAACCCAACAAGCCAATTAATACTTGATGCTTAACTCACTACATTGAAGCAAAAAGAACACGAAAAGAAACATCCCCAACTATGATACTAAGCATAACGCTTACATTATCCCAACGACAATTTGCTATTTCTGCTGCACAAGGAACATGATAGCTTTTTCGACAGGATTTCATATAGCAACCCAGGGCTGCTCCCTTCTTTCCACACCTGCTGCACTTGAGCTTAGCACCCCTTGCCACTTCTGCCTTCAAATTCTTAACATTTTCATTATCGTCATAATATACTTGAGGTGCCCTGCATTTGGAAATTACATTATATCATCCTCTAATAGCAAAGATAAGAAAAGGAAAGGCTAAAGAGGAATTGGCTACATATGATTGCCAATAAAAAACAAATAAATTAAACAAGACCAAATTTGACCTATTTTGGCAAAAAACAAAAAGGCATATGAGAACCATTTAAGTTATATAACCCTAATATACACAAAAAAAGAAACCAATTTCATATAATTGTTTCCAAAATGTCTTAAGAGATAAACAAGAAAGCTAAATTTCATTAAAATCACTTCAGAAATACTTGAAATGCCAAGATGACATACCAATCAATGCATATTGTGTGAACATGTATGACATTTGAACGGGTTGCCTCATCTCCCACTACCTTTTTCCCATTAGCATAATGCAACATTGGGCCACTAGTCTGGAAGAATTTATCAACAAAGCAAGGGGATTAGCACCAAAAGCATTGTAACTTGCAACATATTGAGACAATCTTTCAAGGATATTCCTTAGCAACAAAAGAAATGGCACACAGAGATATCACTTAAATTGATCTAATCTGGAAAAATCACCTCTGAGACTTTGGAAGACTGGCAAAATGCACAAATGCTTTTATTTGACACAGCCTGCTGCGGAGCAACAGGAGGCACCCTAGACTCAAGCTCCAATTCAGAATTGGGAGCCGCTGAGATTTCAGAATGTGAAACAACTGCAGGAATGAACTCTGATGAGCCATAGTTTAATTTCTTTTGCCTCTTGATGTCCCTCGAATGACCATCTTCAGTTTCATTGCCAGATCGCAATAGCCTCTTCCTATCTTCAGAATTTTTGTTGATGGCTCCCTTGCTCAAAGAATTTTCTGGACTCTGAAAATGCAAAAAGGTAAACATGAGAATTCAAGCAACTCTGATAAAAATAAAATTTAGAAGAATGAAATACATCTATTTGCCACAAGATAGCTGACATTTTAATAACACAAAATATCACTAAAATAGAACAATGTGTTGAGGATAAAACAAAACATCTGAAATAGATCTGCATTTGTCAAAATTGTTTATACTCTCCCTCTAACTAGTGGTGTCTACAATAATTTCCCCATTTCATAATTTCGCCAAGCTTGCAAAACATAAATAGATGGGTCCAGTTATTGTCTATGAAGCTGCCATTGTAGAGATTATGAATAAAACACAAAAAAACAATTGGGGCAAATCAATAAGGAACTGCAAAACATCTAACAATCACTTCAGCTTAATCGCTTACTGAAAAAGAGAAATGTGACAAAGTAGCAATGGTAGTAGCAAACAACAAGAAAATAGAAACAAACTAAAAACCTATGTAACAAAGAAGTTATCAAGTCAACAGCAGTTAATTCCTACATGCTCACTGCCCCGATCACAGCTGTCGTCATCCGAACCCTTGGCATCACTAAACGATAGAGGGCTATCTGGTAGTGACTGTGCCCCCTGATTCATTTCTATTTCCACGACTCTGCACTCTTCGTGGTTCCCAGGTCTCATTGGTAGACTGTCTGATGGTGGATTCATATTCACGGCACCATTAAATTTGTCTCCTTCCCTGCCACCTTTACCAACTACTGGTGAATTGTGGTTCTCAAATTTATCATTCTTGTCAACCCCATCTTCAACAGAACAATTCAAATTCAACGGAACCTGAACTCGCTTATTAGCCGTTAATGAAAAGACAGACTGCCCACTGCTTGATTTAACCCCTTCAACACTCTCCTTACTAAATTTACCAGTATAAAGTGAAGCCTGGCCTTGCTCCAAAACCCTCCCAGAATCTACATGATCAGAATGTAAAACACAATAAGTAGCTTCCAATTTGAAATCTTATAAAGGAAACAAACCCAATTTAAACAACATAAGAGCGTATGTAGCGGCTATACTGTACCAGATGAAACAGGCTGAAAAAGATTGGAACAGTAAGTAGCTTCCAATCCCCTGAAGATTGTAACCAAATTTTCTATGAAAGGTGCAGTCCTTAAATCTGCCAGGCCAGAGTAATTTAGTTAGACAATCAAAAAAGACAGGTCAGGGAAAACAAAAATGTAAAATCAGCATGTCTTTTGCTTGTTCTGATTAAAAATACTTTAAATTTTCCATCTTATTCTTAACAAAAACCCTCAAAGTAAGCTTTAAAAACATGAAAAGCATTGTTCAGCAACAATGTATATTACCCATCAAGAAAACAACATTAAAAAAAAAAAAAAAAAAAACATTCTGAAATTATATTCCTGATGGGTAACATCTAAATAACATTAATATTTACGAAGAATACTAATGAACCCTGCAAAAATACATGTTTGGTGTGTAATTTCAAGGGTAAAATGATTTTATTAGAAAATAATATAATTGGGGCAGAGGGCAAAATTTTTCCTTGAAATTTTCCATCAAAACAAACAAGCCATGCAGTATGATATATCCAAAAGACAAATGGTGCCAAGAAAATTTATTTAAAAAAAGAGTAAAAATCATTGCAACCTATTTAATTTGTAGAAAAATAAAAGGAACCCAGCATTTATTATATATACCTTTGTTGAAATAATGAGCTTTACAGACAGAGCAGTCTGATCCAACCTGTGCTGAAATGGGTATACAGGAACTGCAAAAAAATATATATATATTCAAAAACCCAAACCCAGAATACAAATCAGATCAAGGACAATATGTGAAAAATAAATAAATAAAAAAGTAAAAATATCAAAGATTAGATGAAGAAGAAGAAACTAACTTGCAGAAAATGTGATTGCATGGGAGTAACATTGGTTTGTGAAGCAAGTTTAAGCTGCAACATCATTCAAAACCCATATTAGATTTACCCACAAAAATATTAAATTAGCATTTTCTCAAATCCAAAAGAAAGTAAAAAATAATTGAAGAGAAATATATATAATATAATACCAGAGAGGGCATTTGAGCTCGAGAGCGAGTTTGTGGTAATGGAAAAGCCATGGGTTGATGAGAAGTGTTTTACTACAACTACTACTACTATCACTCTTCATATTCATAGAATCCTCCATTGCATTTACCACTGGAAACAACAGCAACTGCAACTATTGTAGATAATAAAAACAACGAAACCCAAAGCAGAGCAGAGACCAGAGAGTGGTTTTTGTTTGGAAATGTGAGAGAGTGAGAGAGAAAGAGAGAATGGGGCTTTATGTATTTGGCGCATCGGAGTTTGAGATTTTGAGAGAGTGGGAGTACACGTGTACGGGTGGGATTTATTTTATGGGAATTAGCAGGGCGCGCAGATTTGACATTTTATTTGATTTGACTGATTGGGTTTGGGCGGAGGGAGGGGGATTTTTCTGTGTTTTGAAGTACGCGCGCTTTTTCATGTGTTTTTTATTTATTTTTGGGGTTTTTTAATTTTCAGGAAGTCCCGCCGGGCGTGCTTTGTTGTTAATGTTGATTTGTCATTTGACCGGACACATCTTAACTTATGGGCAGAAAATGGTAGAGCTACTATTTTGGTTACAATTTACTCACGTGAAAAATTAGGAGGGTGGAGTAAAGTGATAAGTTCACAAATTTGTTAGAGCGTCCCATCGGCACATTTAAAGCCTTCTAAAATAGGAAAATGTTCAAATTTTATATATTTTGAGTAAAAAAATATTCATATCAATGGGTGTAAAAATATATATATATATATATTTTCATGAGCTACAGTAATTATATATATTTACACGATTACTGTAGCTCGTTTATCCTTAAAATAATAATATTTGTACGATATAAAAATTTCTTTTTCGCTCTTTTTTTTCTCTCTTCTCTTACTAAGCACACCAACGCCTCTCTCAGGTCTCAGCTTCTCTCTCCCTCCTGAGTTCTTCCTCTCATCTTCTTTCTTAGTCTGCTTCTTATTAACTTTTGCTCATTCTTATCACCACGGAAAATAATAATATGATCAGTTTGGGGGTTTTGCAGCCCCGCGAGGAGGGTGGATCAATTGACAAATTCATCTTCTCTATTGACAAACTTTGGGGCTAATTTCTCTAAAAATGTATGGGTTTTTCTCATTGAGATTTTAGGGTTTTTTTGTTTTTTGGTTTCAAGCAAGATTCTTAGGAGTTTCTCTAAACTATTTTTTTTTAGGGTTTCTTGTTTCAAATTTTTTCTGGTTTGGGGTTTCTTTTTAGGGATTCTTCAGAGCACACCCAAAGTTATTTTTGGAATTTATTAGCATTTCAGATTTTGTGTGTATTTATATTTGATTATTTTAGAGTTCAGGTAAGGATTAAATTTTATGTCTTTTGATAGGGATTAGTTTCCCCGTGTGTAGGGAGTGTTTGAAGAATTTGGAGTTTTTTAAACTTGTATTAAATTTCTATTTCTCCCCTATTTTCGGATTGATTGAACAAGGTATATATTTAGTTATAAACTACTTAGTTATATACTTAGTTTTCGGACTGTTTTTCCTATGCTGATTTGGTGGAGTCTCTTATTACTTAGTTATAAACTACTTCAACTTGATGTTAAAGGTTTTACATTGATTTTGGATGTTTCTTTGGGATATACTTGAGAAACATATATTGTTTGTTGGCCATGAAAGAATTGCCTAGTATGTCTCTACTTGTGGAGCAATTTTAATCTAGGACTTATCTTTAATTTTTTATTTTTATTCTAGGACTAATCTTATAGGTTGCAAACAGTATAGCTAACTGCTTGTCTTTCTGTCTCTCTTTTGCAAGCCAAATTTGATAAAATTTTGAGAATAATTTGTGGGAAATCGGTTTAAATTTTGGTTTATTTTTGAATTCTGTTGAATACTTATTATTTCTTAGGTTGAATTCCATGTGGGTTTTATCTTAAAGCTGAAGGATTGTGCTTATAGTTGTCTTATTGGTTTTCTTTTTTGTGTTTTGTTGGTGGGGTTGAAAGTGAGGGTTTTGATTTTTATTTTTATTTTTGTTGCTTTGAGGTTTGATTTTCTTGTGTTTGTACATGAATTGGTCAATGAATTAGCCCATAAGGGTGCTTGGTTGTGATTGTGGAATTAGATTAACTCTATGCAATTAAATGAATTTTAGTTGTTGTATTGTCTGTGAGTTTCCTTGATTCTATGTTAATATAAGTACAAATGCATATGAGTTTTACTTGAGAGTTAAGAGTTCTGTTGATAATGTTAGTGGTTTAGACATGGATGGATCATGTGTCAATAGGGACGGTTGGTGTTTTTTGATCAAATTCTTGTGTTCGTCTTCTTAGTTCGTGAGGTTTCTTTTAGTTTCTGAAGGATGGAGAAGCTCTATTATAGATCTCATATTGTTTACCTTTGTGTTTTCAGCGAGTTATACTCTTAAATCTATGTTAAACAATGCCTTTTATTTTTTGTTTTCAATTTTGTTGCTTATTAGTGCTGCTTCTGAATTATTTTGGTGTTTGTTAGGTGATGGACTCACAAAATCAAAATCCCTTCTTCCTTGACATTTTACAAGACAATGAACAAGGTTTTGAGTCTTTTGACAGCAGTATTTTGATGTTCACTCCGCATTCAGATGTGAATGTCCATCAATCTCCACCCCAAATTGAAATGGGACAATCTATACCCCCATTGCAAAAAAAAATCAACTACTAAGAGAGGTCAATGGGGACTCAACTTCACCGTAGATGAAGACATTAAGCTAGTGTTGATATGGCTCAATGTTAGCTTAGATGTCGTGACATCGACAGACCAAAAACACACAACATTTTGGGAGAGAATTTGGTCCACCTATCACAATGACAAGAAATTTAACCGCACCAAGGATTCTTTAAATAGTCGGTGGTCAACAATTCAAAGGGAGACCAACAAGTTTTGTGGATGCTTGGCCCAAATTGAGAACCGGAATGAAAGTGTTAAAACTGAGCATGACAAATTATTTCAACTCAACATCTAATATGTATTATACATCAAAACACTTTTAGTTTTATGATTCTCATTATTTTCAATTTTTTACTTTTGTAGATTGAAGATGCAAAAGCTATGTATCAAAGTAATTGCAAAAATGCATTTCAATTGGAATATTGTTGGAGAATTTTGAGGAATGAAGTTAAGTGGTTGATTCTAAGAGATAGTTTGAAGGGCTGCAAGACAACCAGCCACACAATCTTGTCATACTTTTACAAGCTCAATAAATCTAAATGAAGATAATGATGAGATGAACTCCGGCAAAACCTTAGAGAGACACATAGGCAAGAAGGGCGAAAAGGAGAAATTAAAGAAAAGAAAGAATTGTGATGATGTGGTCCTAATACTTTCCTCCCAATTGAATGAAATCAAGGAAGAAAAGAGAAGAATGCATGAGGAGAAAAAGGAAAGTATACGCATTGCATTAGAAGAACGAAGAGAGGCAATGCGCATTGCATCCGAAGAATGAAGAGAGTTGATTCGTATCAAGAAAGAGAAGAATGAAGTAGAAAAGAGGAAAATGGAAGATGAACTTATAATGAAAGATACAAGAATCATGGATCCTAAGTAAAAAGAATATATTCGTCTATGTCATTTGGAAATCTTGGAGAAGTTAAAGTCTAAATATCCATCATAATTTAAATATTATTATTGAAAATATCTAATCAAGTAATTTTTTGTGTAGTGCAAAGATATTAGCACATAGTTGACATAGATGATTTGATGTTAGACATCTCTTTTGTAGTATTTACTTATGTAGAAAACATGATTATTCAATCTCTAATCATGTTAGATATATTTTTGTAGTCTTCACTTGTGCAAGGAAACAAATGCAATGTTGTACATTTTGTATTGTGCACAGACAATAGCACTTGATTATTCAATTTAATTTGTGATTTTGTTCTTGTCATTCTGTTTTGGGTGAAGCAATGTCTCTGTTAAAGGTGGTTGTACTTGCTGATTTTATTGGTTGTAAATGCTATTTGAATGTAAATATGCTATTTTATTGGTTGTTGATTTTATTGGTTGTATATGCTATTTTTCTAAACTTTCTCAACAGGTGGCTGTACTTGCATAGTGTTATTTTTCTGCATAATGTTATTTTTCTGCAATTTCTCAACAAGTGGTTGTACTTGCATAGTGTTATTTTTCTGTATTATGTTATTATTCTGCACTTTCTCAACAGGTGGCTGTACTTGCATAATATTATTTTTCTGCATAATTATTTGTTTTTGTAGAAACTGTTTTGTTTTTCTGCAGAAACTGTATTGTTTTTGAATTCTGCAGACGTGATTTTCTGCATAGTTCTACATTATTGTTCTGTTGTTAGCAGGGGGTTAAATACCCCTGTTTGAGATAAAGAAAGAAGAATTATTGTTTTGCATAGTTCTGCATTATTGTTCTGCTGTGTTTTAAATTATTGAATAACTATAAATTATGAATGGACTTTTACCAAATGAATTATTAGGTATAGAATGTCAATGTATGGTAGAAAGGTGTTTGCTTCAGGCTACATATACTGATTTACTAAGCAAATAAGCTTTGTTGAATAGCTGCAGTTGTGTTAGAAATGACCAATGATCAGGATAGTATCTAATGTAAGTTTACAACTAAATTTGAGTTGACAAACTTACCTAAGGGTCTGTCAACTTATATACGGCTTTTTGTTGTCTCAATTTTAAGGATTTTAAAATATAATCCTTAAAAACATTTTGTATTATATTGGCTAAAATAAAGGCTTGGGGGTTAAGTTGTAATTCAAAATCATTTTGTGGGACTCGGTCATTAGCAACTCTAGCCTCAATTTGCAGGAAAGATAGAGACTTCGATTTACTTTCTGTTAAATTACTTTTGAAGTTTGATAGACTGGATTTGGGTTTGGATGATTTGATTAAAGATACATAAAGGGGTGATAGTGATACTTGATGTGTGAAGAAACAAATCATGCAATAGTTATTAATAGAGTGACAATGAAGTTTAATATTAGAATAAAATTTACAATGTCTTTTTTGGAAACTTAGTAATATTAAATTTAGAAAATTTCAAATTCCAACGAAAGTTCACATTAAATAAAAGTAGTAATACTTAGAAATTTAGAATTCCAAATTCCTACGATTGGCCTTGTAGTTGCCATAAATGCTCGACGAGATCTGCTTGAAGTTAAGAATGAATTCCTCTATCTCTAATGGAATTATGATGTTCAATGAACTGCATAAGGTTACAAGTGGGATTATGTGACACCGGTACAGGTCCATTATCATCGATTTAATCATAATCAAAGTCATTTGCTCCAAGGTAAGTATGTCGCTCATCTTCAACTATCATATTATGCAATACTATACATGCCATCATAATGTCCTTAAGCATTTTAAGGTGGAAAAAACGTGTAGGCCCGCGCACAATTACAAATCGCGCTTGAAGTTCTCCAAATGCACGTTCGACATCCTTCCTGGCCACCTCTTGTGCGGAAGCAAAATGTTGTCTTTTACGATCTTATGGTGCTGGAATTGTTTTGACAAATGTTGCCCATGATGGATATATACCACCTGCAAGATAGTACCCCATCGAATAGTCATTACCATTTATCGAGTAACTAACCGAAGGAGCACACCCTTTAGCAAGCTCAGAAAATACAGAAGACTGCTTTAGGACATTGATGTCATTGTGAGACCTTGGTAACCCAAAAAATGCATGCCATATCCAAAGGTCATACGACGCCACGATTTCCAAAATTATCGTTGGATCACAAGTATGACCAATATATTGACCTTTCCACTTACTTGGACAATTCTTCCATTTCCAATGCATGCAGTCGATGCTCCCCAGCATTCCTGGAAATCCACAGTGTTGGCCAACCGCTAACAACCTTGCAATGTCATTGTTGTTTAGTGACCTCAAGTACTCTTCATAAAAGATTGAAACTACTGCTTTAACAAATTTTTTTAAGCTTTTTATTGCAGTGGTTTCTCCAATCCTTATGTATTCATCCATGAAATCGGCCGACACTCCATAAGCAAGCATTCTAATTGCAGCGGTCATCTTTTGAAGGGAAGACAACCCGAGTGTGTTAGCTGCATTTCTTTTTTGAACAAAGTATGGTTCAGTAGCTTCAACTCTTGAATGGATTCGTAGAAAAAGAGAATGACTGATTCGAAACCTCCTTCGAAATACATTAGGAGGATACACTGGTGTTTTAGCAAAATAATCATGGAAAAGCCTGTCATGACCTTGCAAAGGATTACGCCAGATAAACCTGCGAGGTTGAACCGAATGACAACGTGATGTTGATGTTCCTTTATTGTTTAATTCTTCTATGGCAATAGCTAGAGTAAGTTCCAATTCATCATCATCAAAAGATGAGTCAAATAGAGGCTCATCATTTGGAAAAATAAAATCAATGTTGTGAGAGGACTTTCGTCTCAACCCCTAATCAGGTATTGTCCTCTTTGGAAATGGCATTGACTCTTAGTCCTCAAGGATTTGTTCAATCCCACATCGGGGAGAGATGCCTCCCACTCATGCCTTATAAGCCTTTGGCCTCCCACATGTGCAGTAGTGGTACACTCATCCTTAGGTCAAAGGCTTATAAGGCATGAGTGGGAGGCATCTCTCCCCGATGTGGGATTGAACAAATCCTTAAGAACTAAGGCTTAACGTCATTTCCAAAGAGGACAATACATGATTGGGGGTCGAGACGAAAGTCCTCCCACAAAAAGGCGCCTTTTATTGTGGGAGGAAGATTTGTCTTAGACCCCAACAAAGAAATTGTTCGATTTAGGAATAGGCCAAGGAGACCGATGCCACCGTCACGAATTTGCTCAATCCCACATCGGGGAGAGACGCCTCCCACACATGCCTTATAAGCTTAAGCCTAAGACACATGTGTACCACTACTACACTCAGGAAGTTAGAGTGTTTCGTGAGGCGAGGCGCAGGAATTCTCTGGAGCACTTGAAGGTTTCTGAAGAAAAGAGGAAAATGATTTCTCTCAAGGCTTTATATAGAGGGAGAAAGTAAGTGGGAATACTCCCGCTCAAAATTCTAGGAAAAATGTCAACCGTTGGATTCACGCCTCACCATTGGATGCGAGGGACATAAAGCCACCTGGAGTAATTAATGGCGTCTTGTGGGCTACGAAGTATCAGTGACAATTATGAGGCGTGTAAAACTGCATTCCCACACGTGTGAATCGAAGAATTAGTGGGTCTTATCCCCTAAAAGTCAAAACCCCACTTTTCCTCCTCGGATAAGAGGGAAAAACCAGAATTTTAAGGGGCTATTGTAGGGGTAACGGTCCAAGATCATATATTGGATTTTGGGCTTCACTCGGAACAATTGACAAGTCCGAGGAGAGGCAAACAGTTATTAAGGGATCCCTATTTAAAGTCTCATAAATGGAAAATGAATGGAAGGTGATCTGAGGAGGAATACCTCCTTTGACGCGACGAATGTAGCTCAAGTGTGTATTCTAGCAATTAGAGTGACCCTCCAAAAGGCTCTAGCTATAGGAATGTGCCTCATGAACATACGAGAAAGAAGGAAACTCAAAATATCTAAGGAACAACTGCTACCACCGCATTAAATGCATTGCAACTACTTTTTTGGCTGCATTTATGTGGAGAAGACCTCTGGACAGTGCTTCCTTGGCTACCACAACTCACAGAAGACTGAAAGGGGTTTCTAATGGGACGGGCACTCAATTGGGGACTCAGATGATCAACAAGTGTAGGATCAAGATGGCCCAGAAAGGGCTATATAATGTAAGAGACCCTCCATGAGAAGGGGATCAAAAAATAGAGAGAAAATATAATATAGCGATCTAAATCATTTCGATATCCAAGAGTGATCATTATATACAGGTTTAACCTCCTCAGACTGAAAGTTTATTGATATCAGCATTTTTTATTTGTGTTTGATCATCATGCAATTCAATATTAGCCGTTGTCCAACTCATTAGGACCTAGTTCTTTAACCCATTATCTACAAATTCATTGTATTGGGCTCATTGGACCAAGACTCCATACATTTTGGGCTTGGGCTATAAATTGTGACCCTACAAATGTCATAATGGAAATCCATTAAGAGAGAACAAAAACTGAATGGAATAGATAATTTTGTAGAAGTGGATGGAAATTAGAGAGAAAATGGTCATATTTATAGAGCAAGAATGTGACTTAAGTTTGAATTTCAAAATTTTGACCTTTAGGTTTGAATTCACCATTGGGTTTAAAGTCAAAAAATATGACCTTTAGGTTTGAATTTACCATTGAGTTTAAAGTTAAAAAAATATGATCTTTAGGTTGGAATTTACCATTGGGTTTAAAGTTAAAAAAATATGACCTTTAGGTTTGAATTTACCATTGGGTTTAAAGTTAGGTTTGAATTTACCATTTGAATTTCAAAATTATGACTGGTGGATATAACAATAAAAATTATGACCGTTGGGTAAAAAAAAATATATATATATGATTGTTGATCGGAGACATCGATTCGGCGGCGATCATCGGAGCCACTATTACAACAATCGGCCCACCAGTGATGGTGGTACAATGGTCAAAGACACCAATCCGGTGGGCCATCAGACCTCCACCATAAGCGGCTCCATTGGCCGAGCCACCAGTGTTAGTAGTTTACTTAAAATATAAGTTTAAATTAAAAAAGTATAACTATTAGGGAAAATAATAAAAAATTGATGAAGAATGAATATTTTATTGAAAAGTCTTGTAAAATAGATAAATTGATGTGGGTGTTTTGTAAAAGCGATGGTATAAAATAGAAAAATAGGTTTTTTGTTTAATATAGACGAAATCTTTTCCACGAGCTGATATGGTTGCTCTTAGGTAAGTAAGTTGTGATAAAATTTGTAATAACTATTTTAATTCTAACATTACTCTTATGGACAATATTTATATGAGTTTTTTCCTTAAAGTCCATTTAGTTGAAGGGGTGAAAAAGTGAAATGATAGAAAATAGTGGGAGGATAGAAAAAATTTTAATTTTTTTACTTTTTGTTTGGTTGGAAGTGAAAAAGTAGAAGAATGAAAAAAGTGAGATTGTATAAATTTACTCATATAACTTTGTTAAAAATGATGCTTAATTAAAACAAAAAAAATAAAGTGACAAACAACCAAAAAAATCACAAAATAAAGCAAATAAAAAAAAAAATATGAGCAACGTATACTTAAATGAAAAAAAATAAAAACGAAGGAAAGAAGAGGTAACGAGGGAAGGAAAAAAAAAAAGGAAGAAGAATAAGAAGAAGAGGGAAGAGGAGGTAACACCCAGGAGGAAAACCAAAAAAAAAAGCAATGTATAGACAAAGCCCATGTGCATGTGCACAATGGCATTTTTGTCCACTAAACAACCTTATTTTCTCCCTTTAGTTTTTCCTTCATTTTCGGAAGAAAAGTTTTTGGTGGGCCCGGAGAGAAAACATCTGAGCCTCACTATTTATTTTTTTTCCTTCCTACCCAACCACACACACTCCAAAAAAGTTTTTCTTTCCCTTTTCTCTCCAAAGTTTTCCATTCACTCTATTTCACCTCCAAACAAATATGAAAAATTTGATATCAATGGTAGCTTGTAGGTTTAGATAATATTCAATGAAAATTTGACAATTCAACAAATATGAAAAAAAAAAAAATGTGTTGTTTATGTGTGTGTGTGTGTGTGTGTGTATAGCATTACTCATTATTTTTTTAATTTTTTTTGCTAATAAAAGAATTTGGGACTTGTAGGGATAAGGGCCCAAGATCATATATTGGGACTTGGGCTTTATCCAAGGACATTGAAAGGTTCGAGGAGGAACAAATAATTATTAAGGGTTCCAATTTAAAGTCTTAAAAGTAAGGAGTGAATGGAAGGTGATACGAGGAGGAATTCCTCCTCGGATATGATGAATGCAGCTCAAGTATCTATTCCAGCAATTAGAATGACCTTCCAGAAAGCTCCAATGACAGGGACATGCCTCATGAACATACGAGAATGAAGGAAACCCAAAAATATCTAAGGAAAAGCTGCTACCACCGCATTAAATGCACTGCAACTACTTTTCTAGCCGCATTTATGTGGAGAAGACCTCTGAACAGTGTTGCATTGGCTATCACAACTCACAGAAAGCTAAAAAGGGTGTCTGATGGGACATGTACTCAAGTAAGGGCTCAGATGATCAACAAATGTAGGATTAAGATGATCCTAAGGAAGCTATATAATGTGAGAGATCCTCCATGAGAAAAGGATTGAAGAAATAGAGTGAGGACATTGTAGCAATCTAAATTGTCTTTATATCCAGTTGTGATCAATTTATACAAGGTGACCTCCTCGGACTAAAAGTCTATCGATATCAAGACCTTTTATTTGTGTTTGATTATCATTTAATTTAGTACTAGCCATTGTCCAATTCACTAGGGCTTAGTTCTTTGACCCATTCATTACAAATTTATTGTACTAGGCTTATTGGGCCAAGATTCCATACATCTTAGGCTTAGACCGTAAATCTGGTCCTTACAATTGATGCCGTCTATGGGGAGAACTGGTGTGATGGTGAGTACGATGTCTAAATATGGTAGGATCAGGTCCTCATTGAGAAGAATCCATGGGTTCTAGGCGACAGGATAATTTCTTTAACCTTGAACGCAAGCGAGATCGAGAAGGTAGCGCACACACCACGCATGCTAGTAAAAGTCATTCTCGGGTTGGGAGTCATGTCTCTCAAGAACAGAATGAAAGAGCCATGCAAAGGGAGATTGACGATTTAAAGAAGAAGCTGCGCAATGCACAACGGAAACGAACCCCTTCCAATTCTGACGTCTCCTTCAATGATGAAGAGGATGCTAGTTATAGGCAAAGGTCAAGAACTCCACCAAGTGAGTCTTTCTCTTACGATGAAGAGCATCACCACAGGCAAAAATACAAGAGCCCGCCTCGTAAAGGCTTGGAAAACAATGCTATGAGTAAAGCGTTGAATCAAATCTCCAAATCACCTTTCACGCGCAAAATAGAAAGGGCAAAACTTCCTCGGCGGTTCCATCAGCCACGTTCACCATTTACAATGGTCGAACAGACCCTGTAAAACATGTGAACTAGTTCAACCAGAGGATGGTTGTCCACTCTAAGGACGAGGCTTTGATGTGCAAAGTATTTCCTTCCAGTTTGGGACCTGTGGCGATGAGATGGTTCGATGGTCTGAGAGCCAATTCCATAGACTCCTTTAAGGAACTCACCCAAGCCTTTGGCTCTCGTTTTATCACGTGTAGTAAGGTACCTCAACCCTTGGATTTGCTACTGTCCTTGTCCATGCGAGGAGGGGAAACCTTGAAAACGTACTCGGACAGATACTAGGAGATGTATAATGAAATAGATGGTGACTTTGATGACGTGGCTATCAGCACTTTTAAGGTCGGCCTCCCTGCTAAACACGATTTAAGGAAGTCTTTGACTGGCAAACCTATTACTAATGTGATCCGACTCATGAACCGGATTGATAAATACAAGAGGGTGGAGGAAGACTAACAGCAAGGGAAAGGTAAAGTAAAGGTTATCCCTCAGTAGAGGAGGGATTTTAGGATGGATTGATTTAATAATAACCGACCTCGGAGAGATTTCACTGGACAGTCAGGGTCTGCCAACACCTAGGCAGTTAATGCAGTATTCCGAGAAACTGGTGCATTAGGCTTTAGAGAAGATTAAGAACAAGCCGTTATTCAAATGGCCGAACAAGATGGCTGGAAACCCCACAAGGCATAACCAGAGCCTTTATTACCAATACCATCAGGACCAGGGGCACACTAAAGAAGACTGCAAGAATTTGTGGGACCATTTGGACCAACTGGTCCGAGAAGGGAAGTTGAAGCATCTACTACACCATTCCAGTGGCTAAGCGGAGCAAACAGGTTCGAATCCCCGGAGGGATGCTTCTTCAAGACTTTCTCTAGGAATGATCAATGTCATCTTTGCTGCTCTTGGTAAGATCAGTTCTCATCCCTCTAGAGTGATGTCTGTGGCTTAACTATCTACCAAGGACAACAATTTGGAGCCAAAAAGAGTCAGGAAAGAAGCCCTATAGGTTTTGGGCTTCTCAAACAAAGATAAGACCAAAATCATCCAACCCCATGACGGTACTCTGGTGGTCACACTCAAGATAGGGGGATATGATGTGAAGAAAGTGTTGGTAGATCAGGGCAATGTTGTCGAGATAATGTACCCCGACTTGTACAAGGAGCTGAATTTGAAACTCGAAGACCTAACGGCGTACGATTCCCCTCTAGTAAGTTTCGAGGGGAAGACTGTTACTCCAAGAAGTCAGATTAGACTGCCCATACAGACCAGTTCAGAAGTGGTGGAAGTGGATTTTATTGTGGTAGACGTTTACTCACCCTACACAGCTATTGTGGCTAGACCTTGGCTTCATGCCTTAGGAGCCGTCTTTTTTACCCTGCACCAGAAGGTGAAATATCCATCAGAGGGCTAGATTAAAGAGATTGTGGGGAATCAGTCCATGGCTAGGCAGTGCATGGTGGCTGCATCTTACATCGACTCGAAACTAAGCCCACGACTTCTGATGAAAAGGGCTTATAGCAATCAAAAACTTCGATATTGCCCGATAATGGATCAACTGAGGAAGCAAAGTGCGAAGATCTAGAAAAGGTTATTGTTGGCGATGATCCAGAGAAGTTTTTTCGGGTCAGCTCCCAACTACCTCCCCAAGAGAGGGAAGAGTTAATTGAGTTCCTTAGAAAAAATGTGGATGAATTCGCGTGAAGTGCTTATGAAGCTCTAGGGGTGGACCCAAACTTTATTTGCCACCATTTGAATGTCAATCCATCTGTTATCCTCAAAAAACAACCTCTTCAGCGCTCATCCAGAGATCATTTTGATGCTATCAAAGATGAGGTGACAAAGCTTAAGCAGACAAGGGCTATCAAGGAAGTTTTCTACCCTGAGTGGCTGGCCAATACTGTGGTAGTGAAGAAAAAGAATGGGAAATGGCGAGTATGTGTGGATTTCACGGATTTAAACAAGGCTTGCCCAAAAGATCCCTTCCTTATGCCTCGAATAGACTAGCTGGTAGATGCGACTGTAGGCCATCCTCGGATGAGTTTTTTAGATGCCTTTCAAGGATACCATAAAATACCACTAGCTCTAAACGATTAAGAGAAGACAGTTTTTGTCACTCCCACTGGAAATTACCATTACAAGGTGATGCACTTTGACTTGAAAAATGTCGGATCCACTTATCAAAGGATGATGACTAAAATGTTTGAACCCCAGTTGGGCAAGAATATTGAGGTCTATATAAATGACATGGTGGTGAAGAGTAAGGTGGTGCTTGAGCATGTGAGAGATCTTAGAAACATTTTTGAAATTTTGAGGAAGCATAAGCTATGCCTTAACGCTTCTAAGTGTTCTTTTGGTGTGGGATCAGGCAAGTTTCTAGGCTCTATGGTGACTCACCAGGGAATCGAGGTTAATCTTGATCAGATTAAGGTAATAAACAGTCTACAACCACCTCGGAATCCCAAAAAAGTTCAGAAGCTAACTAGAATGATTGCTGCTTTGAACTGGTTTATCTCTCGGCCAGCAGACAGATGCAGACCCTTCTTCCTATTGATGAATAAATGGAAGGGATTCGAGTGAACCGAGGAGTGTGCTTTGGCCTTTCAGCAACTTAAAGAATATCTATCTTGGCCACCTATTATGTCTAGTCCTCAAGTAGACGAGGTCCTGTTTGCTTATATCGCTTTAGCCCCCCATGCTGTAAGTTTGGTGTTGATACGAGTTGACAGTGGTGTACAAAGGCTAGTTTATTATGTGAGCAAATCACTGCATGAGGCAGAGGTTCGTTATTTACCACTAGAGAAGGCTATCTTGGCAATGATGCATGGCACACGAAAGCTCTTCCATTACTTTCAAGCGCATACAATTGTCATCCTGACCCAGCTTCCACTTAAAACTATACTTTGAAGCGCTGATTACACGAAAAGGATTGCTAAATGGGGCATGATCCTAGAGACTTTTAATATCAAATACATGCCTTGTACATCTGTTAAGGGCCAAGTTCTTGCAGACCTGGTGGTCAAGTTCGCTGAACCCTCACTAGAAAAAGTAACAAAAGCACAGCACATGGATGGAAAATCAGTTGGCACAATCTCCTTGCAAGAACCTTTATTCTAGAAGGTATACGTTGATGGTGCGGCAAATTAAAGGGGCTCTGGAGTGGGGCTAGTTCTGATCTCACCTAAGAAGCTCACCATTGAGAAATCATTAAGATTGGGCTTTTCAGCCACAAATAATGAGGCGAAATATGAAACTTTGCTGGAGGGAATGTCCATGGTTCAAAGAATGGGAGAAAAGTCAGTAAAAATGTTCTCGGACTTAAGACTAGTTGTCGGCCAGGTGAAGGGCGAACTAGAAACAAGAGATGAGAGGATGCAAGGTTATTTAAGTGAAGTTAGGCATTTGCAATTAGAATTTGAATCCTTCAGCCTACTGCACATCCCTAGAAGTGGAAACACACATGCCGATTCCCTAACCTCGCTTGCAACCTCTTTGGTGTAGAGCCTACCTCGGGTTATCCTTGTAGAAGACTTGTGCAAACTCACAGAGGTAAAGAGAAGGGTGGTTCATGTTCACCAAGTCAGAGTAGGGCCTAGTTGGATGGATCCCATAGTACTATTTCTAAAAGAGGACATCTTGCCGAAGGATAAAATAGAAGCTGACAAAATATGGAGAAAGGAGCCTCGTTTTTGGCTATCTGAGGACCAAAAACTATACAAGCGCTCTTTTTCTGGGCCGTATCTACTCTGCATTCATCCTAAGGCATCAGAGCTGCTTCTTGAGGAATTACATGAAGGGATTTGTGGAAGCCATACAGGAGGCAGATCTTTATCTCACAGAGACATCACTCAGGGTTATTAGTGGCCGAATATGCAGAAAGAAGCGCAAGAATATGTGAGAAAATGTGATCAATGCCAAAAATTTGCGTCAAATATACATCAACCAGGAGGAATCCTTAACCCCCTATCTAGCCCTTGGCCATTTTCTCAATGGGGCTTGGATATCGTTGGTCCATTCCTGCAGGGAACAAGAGGCATTTGCTAGTCGGCACAGACTACTTTACTAAATGGGTTAAAGCTGAGTCCTTAGCGAATATCAGAGACTTGGACACCAAGAAATTTGTCTGGAAAAATATTTTTACTCGGTTTGGGATCCCTCGCATCCTCATCTCGGACAATGGCCTTTAGTTTGATAGTAAATCTTTCAGAAGATACTGTTGTGATTTGGGAATTACGAACATATATTCTATACCAGCTTATCCCCAAGGGAATGGATAAGTTGAGGTTGTTAATAAGGTCATAGTGCATGGACTCAAGAAGAGGTTGGATGATGCGAAGGAAAAATGGGTGGAAGAGCCGCCATATGTCCTATGGACGTATCGAACCACACATCACAAGTCAACGGGGGAGACTCCCTTTTCAATGACTTATGGGGCCGAGGCCATTATTCTGTTAGAAATTGGCTTCCTAACGCTAAAGACCAACTCATTTAATTTGAGTAGCAACAATGAGTTACTAGAAAAGAGCTTAGACTTTATTGAAGAAAGAAGAGAAAGTGCGATGGTTCAGTTGACGCACTACCAACACAAGCTCAAGTAGGTTATGATGCCAAGGTAAAGCTGAGGCCATTAGTGCCTAGTGACTTGGTATTGAGAAAAGTTCTGGGTACTGTGAAGAACTCAACGTGGGGAAAGCTAGGGCCCAATTGGGAAGGACCATATCGCATCACCTCGATGGCTGGTATAGGAGCATATTTTCTAGAAGACTTAAATGAGCATGTAATACCGCACCCTTGAAATGTAAACAACCTGAAAAGATATTATTATTAATGAAAGTTTTCTTTGTCAATATGTTCATCTGTTGTATGAAGACATTATACTTTCCTTTATTCATTCTTTTATAAGTGCTTAAACAGAATCTTAGTCATTCCTGGATCCTCAAACCAGATGCTTTGGGAAAATTAACACACTATGACATCTATTTGAGTGTTCAAACAGAATCTTAGTCATGCCTGAGTCCTCGGACTAAATGCTTTGGTGAAATTAACACTCAATGATATCTTTATAAGTGTTAAACAGATCCTAAGTTATGTTAGGTCTCTTGGACCACATATTTAGGTGAAATTAACACTCAATGGCATCTTTATAAGTGTGAAACAGATCCTAAATTATGTTAGGTCTCTCAGACCAAATACTTAGGTGAAATTAACACTCAATGATATCTTTATAAGTGTTAAACAGATCCTAAATTATGTTAGGTCTCTTGGACCACATACTTAGGTGAAATTAACGCTCAATGATATCTTTATAAGTGTCAAATAGATCCTAAATTAAGGACCTTGATTATTTATACAAGTGATGAGTCATTTCACAGTGCAAGCATAGGGTAAATCTCTTTGTTACTGATACATAGTTGTTTCCAATTTTTATTAAAGTTAGCACAGCAACAGTTCGATACCATTTATGACAATCATAAGCTTCGAAGCACATAAAAGTAAAGGTACGAGAGATAAAAAGAAAAACATTTTTCATTAAACAAAAGAGGGAATACATTGTCAGAGGGTAGAACGCCATTACAAAAAGTTAAAAAAAAAAAAAAAAAAAAAAAAAAAAAACTACAAAAGAAAATGTTGTATCTAGGATCCTAGGCATTGGCTTGAGGAGGGTCTTTCTTGGGATCAGCATCCTCGGAGTGGACATCACCAACTTTAGACTTAGTCTTTGCATCCTTGGCTTGGGAGACCACAACCCTGATTGTAAGGGCATCCTCGAAGGGGTTGGCCTTCATTGGAGGCTGAGCCTCCTCACTCACTCCAGCCCCTTTAGAAATTTTAGCATTGGGATGGGGAGCTTGGGTGGTGGGGAGTTGCTCGGAAGGAGGAACCGTACCCAGAATTTCTCGAATATCCTCTAGGAAGAAGATACTCTCGACCCTCCTCAGCTCGGAGTTTGTTGGGACTCCTGCCCGGTCCATTGCTACTCCCCAAGACTCGGTGCAGTAGTCCTTGCACACTATAGCCACCTCCTCTATCAGGCGGGTCTCCGTGTCTAGCACCCCAAGTTCATAGGATGCGGCCACCGCAGCCTTAGCGGTTTCCCTGGCCACCCGAACAGCATCCTTGGCTTTGTGTAGCTCTGCCTTAAGATCCAAAACGTTTTACTTTTTGGTGGCCAGGTTTATCTCAGTTATATGCAATTTCTGGCACTAATCCTCCATTTGCCTCTCTGTGGTTTTTGGGCCTACCTCGGCACTTAGGCCAGCCTTGTCCGCCTTCTTCAATTTCTCGGACAATTGGACATGTTCTTCTTTAAGGGCCCCGAGGGCCATCTCAACTTCAAAGCAAGAGTGGGCCTCAGCTTTGACTTTATCATGAGCGTTCCTGATCCACTCCTTGGCCACGTAAACCTGCTGAGTAAGCTGCATGACAATAGTAGAGTGATCAAGTATATGCATATGAACAAATAAGAATCCTGGCATTAAACTCAGAAGAGTATTGACTGACTTACCATGGTAAGGTCCCTCTTCAATGACATGAAGAGGTCAGGTTGCCTAGTACGCCTAAGGCCCTAGAGGAGAAGTAGAGGTTGCTCTAGGGCCTCAGCGAGGACGGTGGCGTACTCCCTTTGGGATTCCTAGATCGTGGCATCCCAAGGAATGGGAGCACCCTCCACCTCTAGCCGAGGGGCCTAGAAGCGCTGCTCTCAGTGTACTTCAGCTTTATCCCAACTCTCCACTGATTTGGCCTTTTTGTCCTTGGGATCCTTGGCCTTCTTTTGTTGCTTGGCCCCCTTTTGAGGCGCTACCTCACCTTCCTCCAGATCTTCAACTGGCCTTTTTTTCCTCAAGTACAGAATGGCCTTCAGTCTGAGGTCTGTAGGTGGAGGAGAAGGAGGAAGAGGAAAACTGGGAGGAACTTGGGTCTTGGGAACTTCCTTTGAAGTGGACCATTTGTTCCTGTTTGCTAGCAACCCTTTTAAGCCAGACCTTGGCTTTAAATCCATTCCTTCTTCTTTGACTTCTAAGCTAGTGTCAACCCGAGCGACAATTAGCTTCGGAGGATGAGCTGTAGAGAATCTGTTGAACTCGTGTTCAGAATCCGAGAGCTCCACAGGCCTTTCTGGTGCTCCTTTTGCCTCCTCGAAGCGGAATTGATCAATCTCAGCATTAAAAGTATAACGAGAAGAGGCTAACTCCTCTCTCAAAGCAGCTACTTGAGGAGGAGTGCGTTGAATAGGCAATTCAACGGGTAGGAGATCTTTTCGAGCCAAAAATCCTGGCTTGGATATGTCTATGCGGTTCAGCCTAGAGTCACCAGCCCTTATCACCTTCCCGCGTCCTGGAATTGACGAGACAAAGGCTCGTAATCTAAAATCAAATGAGTAGCTCTTAATTGTCCGTCTTCGCTTATAAATACTTTAGACCTTAGCAACTTGTTGAGAGCTGGTACATTGACAAAACTTAGTCTCGGGGCGATGTGGTTTTTATCTGCAAAAAGTATCCGAGAAGGAGATTACAGTTAGATCAATTGAGACTATTATCCGAGAAGACGAAATGTTAAGGCAGGGTGTAAAAAAAAAAGAGAAGAAGAAAAATTTTGCTAAAAAATTAAGAGTGCTAAAATCCCCTGCCAAAGGGACTAATCTTAGAGATACCCCACCTGGCTCTCCCGCCTGAGTTGGGCAATGAAGATCATCGTTCCACTCCCTGGAGACAATCAGGTAGTCATCCTTCATGCCCTTATTAGATTTGGGGAGACAAGATATCAGCCTAACGACCTTGGACCGGGACTTGAGATAGTATCTCGTGTTGGAGCTTGTGGCACTCGAACATGTGAACCACATCATACCACATGAGCCCTAAGCCCATCTGCTCGTTGAGAGCGTTTACGCAGCCTAAGACCCTAAATAGGTTAAGGGCGCACTGATGGAGGGTCAGTCTGTGGTTAATCAAGTAGTCTCTGGTTATCCTACCCATAGGAAGCATCATTCCCCCCTCTATGAAAGCGATCATAGGAACGACGACTTCACCCACCTCTCTATTGGTATGAATTTGGTCTGGGGCACAATATGATAGAGCTATTCCCTGTGGGATGTGATATTTGGCCTTAAAGCCCTCCATGCCAGCCGGAGAGTCAACTAGATGTTTAAATCTACCAATTTGAACAAACTAAGAAGATGTGAAAGAAATTTTTTGAAGAGAAAGAAGGCCGAGGGGTTGGTCGAGGAGGAGAAGAAGAATTTAAAGAGACAGAAACTTACGAAAGTAAGTGTATTAATCCTGATCCTTTAGAAATGATCTTTCAAAAAATTTCTTAAGAATAGAGTTATAGAGTCTTAGGAACTTAGAGTATTTTGTGGGCTAGAGCGTTGGGATTCTTTGGAGCACTTGAAGATTTGTGAAGTAAAGAAGAAAATAAGTTCTTTCAAGGCTTTATATAGAGGGAGAAAATGAGTGGGAATACTCTCGCTCAAAATTCTAGGAAAAATGTTAGCCATTGGATTGGCGCCTCACTGTTGGATGCGGGGAACATAACACCACCTAGAATAATTAATGACGCCTCATGGTTTACGAAGCGTCAGTAGCAATTATGAGGCGCATAAAACCACACTCCCGCACGTGTGAATCAAGGAATCAGTTGGTCTTATCTCTTAAAAATCAAAACCCCACTTTTTCTCCTTGGATGAGAGGGAAAAATCGGAATTTTGAGGGGCTATTGTAGGGATAAGGGCCTAAGATCATATATTGGGCCTTGGACTTTGTCCCAGGACATTGAAAGGTCCGAGGAGGAACAAATAGTTATTAAGAGTTCCAATTTAAAGTCTCATAAGTAAGGAACGAATGGAAGGTGATCCGAGGAGGAACTCTTCCTCGAATATGATGAATGTAGCTCAAGTATCTATTCCAGCAATTAGAATGACCTTTCAGAAAGCTCCAATGATAGGGACGTGCCTCATGAACATACTAGAAGGAATGAAACCCAAAAATATCTAAGGAAAAGCTACTACAACTGCATTAAATGTATTGCAGCTAATTTTCTGGCCGCATTTATGTGGAGAAAACCTCTGAACAATGCTGCCTTGGCTATCACAACTCACAGAAAGCCAAAGAGGGTGTCTGATGGGACAGGTACTCGAGTAAGGGCTCAAATGATCAACAAGTGTAGGATCAAGATGATCCTAAGGGAGCTATAAAATATGAGAGATCCTCCATAAGAAAAGGATCAGAGAAATGGAGAGAGGACATTGTAGTAATCTGAATTGTCTTTATATCCAATTGTGATCAATTTATACAAGGTGACCTCCTCGGACTGAAAGTCTATTGATATCAAGACCTTTTATTTGTGTTTGATCGTTATTTAATTCAGTACTAACCGTTGTCCAACTCACTAGGGCTTAGTTCTTTGATCCATTCTTTACAAATTTATTTTACTGGGCTTATTGGGCCAAGATCCCATACATCTTGGGTTTGGACCGTAAATTTGGTCCTTACAGGACCATTAAGGATTGCATTAACTAAAAAGGAAACAAAAAGGCACGCATATTTTGGTTATAAAAAATTACCTTATTTGAGTTACCAAATTTGGTTTAGCAATTCAAAATTCTACTTCGTTTTTTTTAGCCTGTCCATCTTTTATGAGTGGTCTTTTTTTTTTTTTTAATTAAATATTCGTCTTGATAAGAAATTTGTGCTTCATGATATATTCCAATGTTTTGAATATTATTTCAAACTTTGTTCCAGTTTATTTATTGGAACAAAATATTTCAACGTACCATTTCAAGGTGAGTTTAGAGATTTAAGGCAGTTTAACAATGCTCTATTGGGGAAGCAGGTATGGCAATTGCACCATGAAACAGATATTCTGTTACACAAAGTCTTTAAAGCAAAATACTTTCCTACAAGGAGTATACTTGATGTAGAGATTAATCCTCAAAGCTCTTACAATTGGAGGAGTATTATGCAAGCTAGGGAGGTGATTTGTAAAGGTGCACGGTGGAGGGTTAGGGATGGAAGCACCATTAATATTTGGTAGCATCGATAGCTCACTTATTCAGGTGGAGGTAAAGTTTTATCACCTTAAAGGGATTTCCCTCTAAATAATGTGAGTTACTTGTTTTTTTCAAGAACTAAATAGTGGCACACAGGGTTAATTGATCAAAACTTCTATCCATGGGAGGTCGAGTGCATCAAAAGCATCTCAGTCAATGCACGTATGAATACAGATTTACTAGTTTGGCATTTGACTTCCGATGGTTCATAATCAGTTAAAAGTGCTTATACATTGTTGGCATTTGGGGCTTTATGCACTCAGTCAAGCTCTTCCAATTTTGAAGCAAGTAAAAGTTTGTGGAATGAAATTTGGAAACTATCTATCCCAAATAAAAATCGGCATTTTCTTTAGCGTGCTTGCAATGGGCCTCTTCCCACAACAAAGAATCTTCATACATGGCATTTTATCCCAACTAAAAAATGCAATATTTGTGGTGATTTCCAGAAGATACTATCTATGGCCCTTGGTTATGTGATTGTGTTAAATCAGGGTGGTTATCGAATCCTAGCTTTGGATTTTTTCAGGCCAAAAATTTCTCTAACTTGAGATTTTAATGTCCTTCGTCCTCTTGACAACCTCCTCCAACTCTGCTACACTCTTCTCCTTGATTGCTTGGTGTGTGTGGCAGTGACTGAATAGACTCAAGGAGAAGAAACCATCGCGGGAAGTAGGGGACATTGTGAAAAGAGCCTCAAAACTGCTTCGGGAATTTCGTGATGTGCATAGACAGTGTGTGAGGAATATAGTTCATAAGGAAGAGATTCGATGGAAGCCTCCTAATACTAGGATCTTTAAGATAACTTTGATGGTGTTGTCTTCGAAGATTTGACCATGGCTAATTTAAGTGTGATCATCCAAGACTTCGCAGGACTAATTATTGTTGCTCTCAGTTAGAAAATTTGCCTCCCAAACTCTGTTGATTTGTTTAAGGCCATGACAGTAAGTCGAGCTCTTAGTTTTGCCCAAGAAATCAACATTTTCCAAGTGGAAGTAAGAGGGACTCATTCAAGGTTATTGAGGCCCTAAACAAGTTAAAGGCCAAATAACACTATGTTTGGGCACATCATTGAGGAGATTATGAATTTTAAACGTTCTATGTTTCTATTTAGTTTCAAACATGTTAAGAGGGAACGGAATAAGCTCGCTCATGCCCTTACTAGAAGAGCAGTTTTAGCTGCAGATACTAATTTGCAGTTAGAAGATCTACCACCATATTTGGATGGTGTATTCCAATACGATTTACCACAATAAAATTTTCTTACTTTTTTTATAATATATATATATATATATATATATATATATTTTGATCAAAACCCATATAAATTATGCTGCATCCTAAAATTATAAGTCCAAATTTAAATTAATATGTCAATCTCTAAGCTCAAAACGTCAATTTAATAATATTAATAAAAACTAACAATCAATTTTTTAGATTATAATAAGAGTAACGTGTATCTAAAAAGAAGAAGTGATAATAGGTGATAATTGTGTGATATGGAGAAAGGCTTAGAGCATTCACATTAAATGTTGTAAAACCACTATAAAAAGGAAGGAGAAGAACTGATGGTGATCAACAAGTATTCTTCGTCTATAGTGGTTGTCCAAGATCAGCAACATCCAAAACAACCTTCAAAAAGGATAAAGGTATGTATCACAAACATAAAATAAAGACTTGCAAGCAGGTCACTGGTCGTCCAGCAAGGATCTGGTTGTTCAAGGAAAGTACGGTCGTCCATACAATATTCAAGTATGGATGACTAAGTGTACGTTTGGATTGCACTAATTGCATGTTTTGCGTTTGTGTTTGGCATTTTAAATGAAGACAAATGCACAAGCAGCATTATAGACAGAATATTCAATAGTATTAATCAATATTATATTATTATATATCCACGACACAAATACACTAAACACCAACCATTCATTCAAATATAATTTTTTAATCAAAGTAAATTTCAGCCATTCATTCTAGTAACTTTTTGGCTCAACACCCAACCATTCACTATCAGTGATAGCTCCATGTCATGAAGTAATACTTTAAAATTATTTTCGATGTAATTTGTCTTGTCATGTCATGTTCATACTGGGACCCGTGTTTTAAAATTATTTTATTACAGTGTTTTCAGTTTTCAATTTTAAGCAAAATAAGCGGTATTCAAACAAACCCTAATAAAAGCTAAGTAAATTTTTGAGTGTTTTCTACAATCTCAAATGGTTAGCCCACTAACTCACATCTCGGAACGTGGGGTGAATTCCCCCAAATTTGCTTCACATTCCCCACTAAGTCCGCACATCCCCCATGATGTTAGTGGCGTCCAACAAGTAGACCCACTCCAAATTCTCTATAAAATGACCAAGCCTCATCCAACCAAGGTATGTTTTTACTATTCATACACTCACCATTTCTGTGTTCTAGAGAGAAAACTAACTTAATTGTCGCAGAGTCCTTGGCCGGCTCACCCTGGTTACCTTCGATAGTTACTTTCTTCCTTTTCAGGTCATCCAACCACCTTGAAAGTTTGGAGTATTCAACCTACTAATTTCCATGCATCATCAAAAACTATTTTAGTACCTTAAACCATGAAAATCATGCTACATCCAGATTGTTATATCTAACAAATTTTAGCATTAAGCTACGGTGAACTCTTTTTCTTTTTGTTAAATTGCTACAATGAACTCTTACTAGTAAGAGCATTCACATTGAAGGCTTATTTTATCTCTCAAACAACCAAAACCTATGCTTCATCCCAATTGCTAAGTCTATAATTTTTTGCCAACTAGCAACAATATGAATTGCAATATCTAGCAGTTCACTGTAGCTACAAGTGATACTTAAAAAACTTCATTTTATTCCGTTGTCTCTCTCTTCTTCATTCAAAAATTATCTTTCACACTTTTATCTTTATCTTCTCTCTTTTATTTCTCTCTTCTTTGTTTCTTTCACTCTAATGCCTCCCTCTTTCCCTCTCAATTGAAACCAAACCCTCTCGCCTAATGCCTTTCTTCTCTATCTTGCAACTAAACCCAAAGCCTCTTTATTCTCACTGTCTCTCACAAATTTCTTACCCATTTCTATAGTCTCTAATCTCTCTCTGATTGAACCCAAGGCATCTATCTTTTTGCCCTCTCTCCTTTTTATTCTTATCTCAAAATTGAAGCTTTAAGGGAGGCTATGGTGGTTATGGTTGTTGTTATGGTGGTTTGTTGGGCAATTGGTGGTTGGAATTTTGTGGGTGGGTGTTTTATGTTATTTTAATGAGAAATGCTATGTCTATAATATTTTCACAACAATTCATAAGTAGCATGTTCTTATGGGTTGTTATTGGTGGGCAAAAAGTAATTTCAGTGGTAAATTCAAATTATAACTAATACTCTCAACCACCATATACTGTATCCAAATCACTAACAACCAAAAAACCATGCCACACCTCAACCAAAACCCCATCACAAAGCCCAAACAAGTTCATGCCCTAAACTAAAAATGCCATAAAAGTCCCCATTGCCCAATCAACCATAACCCATTACCAATATCCTCCATAAACATAACCACATATCTAAATCAAAACCTATTAATTAAATTCCTCATACACCAGCTCACAATTTTATGGTCCAAAGATGAGCTAGAGAAAGAAAGTGATGAGAGGCATGATAATGGGAGGTAGACTTTACGATAATCAAGTTAGAGAAGGCATGAATTTGGGAGGAGTTTTGGTAATGACTTGATGAAAAGATAATGAGAGAGTGTCAATTGTGATTAAGTGGAAGTGGAAAGAGAGATCTATAAGAGACACCAAGGTGTGCTTGCCCTCACGAGAGTGCTTGTGAGTTGTTAGGAAAAGTGAAAAACAAATGCATAATCATATATGTTAAGAACAACAGAATTAAATCTAAGATACGAAAGAGACATTAGAAAAAAAATATTGTTCGAAAAGTTAGTGTCCATTTGTTAATTGTTCTTTGTTTTTTTTGTTTTTTTTTGTTTTTTTTTTCCTAATAACTTATTTGCCTAATTTATTAATGGGGAAAATTACAACTTACTCGCTTGTAGTTTGGTCAAAATTTAAGTTGCCTACTTGTGGTTTGAAATTTGACACTTTATCCACCTGAGATTAGTTCAGTTAGATTTTCTTAATCCACCTCTGTTAAAAACATGGCTAAGGATCCGTTTGGAATCCATTTATTTTGCTGAAATTGAAAATTTTTTGTTGAAAGTATTATAGCTTAAGGTAAAAGTTAACTGAAATAGTACAGTAGGACCCATGAATAATACCAAAAAGTGTAGTGAGACCCATGAATAGTAGCAAAAATAAGCTGAATTGTAAGGGTTTGTTTGGATACCGCTTATTACTGAAAACTGAAAATACTGTAGCAAAATAATTTTTAAATGTGTGAATAATGCTGTGAGATCTAATTTTAAAGAAAAATTTGTTGAAATCTGTACTTATGGGTCCTGTGAAGAGTGCACGGGATCCACAGAAAAAACGCAGACGCGTTAATTCAGTTAGATTTCCTTAATCCACTTTTGTTAAAAACATGGCTAAGGGTCCGTTTGGAATCTGCTTATTTTGCTGAAATTGAAAATTTTTTGTTAAAAGTACGGTAGATTAAGATAAAAGTTAGCTAAAATAGTACAGTAGGACCTATGAATAGTACCAAAAAGTGCAGTGAGATCCATGAATAATAGCAAAAATAAGTTGAATAGTAAGGGTCTGTTTGGATATCGCTTATTGCTGAAAACTAAAAACATTGTAGTAAAATAATTTTTAAATGTGTGAATAGTGCTTTGGGACCCAGTTTTAAAGAAAAAATTGCTAAAATCTGTATTTGCAGGTCCAGTGAATAGTGCATGAGACCCACAGAAAAAAAGCAGATGCGTGTTTGCTTTCCTTTTCTACTCTATCCAAACTTACACTAAAATAAGTTGGTAAAAATAATCTTGGCCAAATGGACACTAAGTGTGTGTTTGGGATTGTTTAGAGCATCCACATTGGTGGAGCCATAAATTTAGCAACATGGTTTCACAAAAAACTATTTTATCTATCTTACCTTCTCACTTTACAAAACACCTAACATCAGTGGTTTTATTTTAACTTTCAACACAATAAAATAATATAAATAACATAATAAAATAATATATTCACTACAAAGCAGTGTGAACACTTGAATAAAATAATATACTTAATATAATGCAGTCTGAACACACAATTTAATCATACTTTTTTTTCCTATGACCTACCGTGCACAACCACTTTTGGCTGTGCACTGTAGCTGTGGAGCCAAATTATTTGGCTTTGGCTCCACCAATGTAGCCATAAATTTGTATTTGGAGGTGTTAAGATAGCAATATAGTTTTTTAGCATCACCAATACTAATATTCTTAAAAAACCAGTTTTTTTACTATTCAGTTTATTTTTGCTATTATTCATGGGTCTTATTATATATTTTTTGTATTATTTATGGGTCTCACTATACTATTTCAGCTACCTTTTAGCTTTATCTATAGTACTTTCAGTAAAAAAAAGTTTTTAGATTTAGTTAAATAAGCTGTTCCCAAATGGACATTAAATATGTGATTTTGCTTCACTTTTATGTTTTTTTCCTCAAAAAACATAAAAATATAAGATCAAAAAGAATCTAGCAAAACACCATCATGGGATTTCAAACCACAGGTAGACAACTTAAATTTCGGTCAAACTTTGTAAAGTGTCAAATTTTAAATCACAGGTAGACAACTTAACTTTGGGTAGTGACTAGGCCTGTCCATGGGTTGGGCCGGGTCGGTTTTGGACCCAACTTAGACTCGACTTGCTGGTGTCGGGTGAAGGAACCCGAAATTGACCGTTGGAATCAATCGGTCGAGTTGGTTTTGGGTGAGGGTGAGCGTCGATTAGTTCAGTTAGACGTTGGGAACTAAAAAAAGTCATCGAAATTTGCAAAAAATGTAGCCGGAATCTGGAAAAATGTTCCAAAATCTTGAAAAAGTCGCAGAATGTGGAAAAAGTCTTTAGAATTTGCACTTTATCGCTAGAATCTGCATTTTTTTTTTGCTAAAAATTGTTGAAATTTGGCCAGATCTAGCTAAATCCCACTAGATCTAGCCGGATCTCGTTGATATCTCGCCAGATCTAGTTGAGATCTTGTCGGATCTGGCTTGTTTTTGCAGATTTGGTCAGATTTTTTATATGGCTTCGGTTGGGTTCGGGTTGCTCGGGTTTTGAAGAAGCAAACCTGCCACTTAACTCTCCAGTGTCAGTTCTTGAAAACAGAAACTCATCGCCGACCTACTTGACCTTTGGTTTGGGCTGAAATTGGGTTGGCGTTGAGCGGTTTGGCCGGGTTGTCAGGCTTCGGTCGTGCCTGGACAGCCCTAAGTGACCAATACAACTTCACACGTGCCAAATAGAGGCACTGTTTTGCCTGCTGTTTAAGTGACTAATGGCATAATCATGTGAGACGCACGTGCAGTAGAGAGAGAAAAGCCAGATTCCACCAAAGAGAAACTGAGGGGAGAGAGAGATTGCGGCATCGTGGGTCGGCCGCCGTTCGTGGTATTCGCCGTCGGTATCTCCGTTTGTGGGTCAACCGCCGTTCGTTACATATACCTCTGTTACAACGGATATAGGTCACCGTATAGCAAAGACATCTCAACGGTAGGTTCTCTGTAATGGGTTTTCGAATATTTTGAATTTTGTTTATATAGATTTTTTTTAGCCACAACTTTAGAAAATGATTTTGTAAGCTCTGCAAAATGACTTGTGATTGGATTTCGTTGTCGTAGTTTGTGTTGAAAGGAGTTTCCTCAGTGCCCATGAGGTGTTTGACAAAAGTCCTCACTGATAAGAAAGTTGAAGAAATTATTATTTCTTTGAATTTGATCAAGGTCCAATTAACATTGCGCTTGGAAAATTTTTGAGGGGAATAAAATGGCATGGGTATTGATTGTTGCTTCTCTGGTAGTGCTCTGGGTAGCATCTCTCTGTAAAATTTTCTATACATCAAGCTCACCTTCCCGGAACTCATTCTTGACTACTGGTGGGTTATTCACACAACCATTATTTGCTTGATTTCTCTTTTCTATATATTGATTGGTTAGTAAGTCTATGTGTTAATGCTTTTTCTGTCATGAAAACTAGGTGGGGCTTTTCAGAAAAGGAATGTCTTGCTGGTTGTTGCTCACCCAGATGATGAGTCTATGTAAACTTTCTTCAATTCTTGATTTTTTAACTCCAATTCTGCTCTAGTGATTGATTTACTTTTTTTTTTTTAATAAATGCGTTGCTATATTGTTGTATTAATGTATGCTTTCAATTAAATACCAACGATGATGTTACCACTATTTGTAATGATTTCTTGATTTCTTCGCATATTTCATTTACTTGAAAGATCAAGTGTTGGGTAATTTTTTTTTTTTTTTTTTAAAATTTATTTTGACTGACAAATTTTGCTTTTTGTTGTCCAAGTCACTTAATATACTGCAATTTTTGTTTTTTGCTGTTTGAATTGATGAATTGTCCTTGTTTATGTGATTTTACGTTGCATTGAAACATTTTACAACATTTCTGCAGGTTCTTTTCTCCAACAATAAGCTACATTACTTCTAGAGGGCATAATCTGCACATATTGTGCTTATCAATCGGTAATACTCTTTCATCAATACAAGATTTGTTCATATTAGTCCTTTAGATCAAGATACACGTGCTTGTGTAACTACTTTATTTTGGGTATTTGAATTCACCAGCCATATCTGTATAGAATAAAAAAAATAAATAATTTCACTATTTCAAAATCGTGGCATTTGCATGGCGGATGAAATAGGAGCTTGAAACTAACAGACTTCCTTTTAGTTGGTATTGAAGCATTCTCATCTGTAGCTGATAAGACAACCTTCTTATTTAAAACATTTCTGCTTTAGTGTTCAAGATGTCCTTTATAAAAGGCACTTTTTTGAGCCTTGCTGATTTTATATCCTAACCATGGGATGTTTGCAGTGTACCCTGTCAATCTTGATTGTAAATTATACCATGGATGTTGTTTGAATTGCAATTTATGCATGGAAATGCCTTCCTGCTTTCCCACAATGTCTTAGACTAATCTCGCTAAATCTATTGCTTGAGTGGAATTAGAGTCTCCCTTTAGTATTTTCCCTTTCTTGTTAACTCCATGTTTTGGTTTTATTCTAGTTTTCTCTGTCATGTGGGTATTTAGTTTTGTTAGTTTGTTCTACAAATTATCAAAAAAATAGGTGTAATTGTAAAGCCTCTATAACTACTGTTTCATGTATAATTCCTACAGACAATTGACGTGGGGCACCATTGAATCATCTCTACTGATGTTTTCAGTGTATCCTATACTGGATATATCTCTTTTACTTATTTTCATTTATTTTGTAGGTGATGCAGATGGCAAAGGGAATATAAGAAAAGAAGAGCTCTATCAAGCTTGTGCAATTCTCAAGGTGAGTTGCTAGGTACCATTTGAAATTTACTTAGAATGCCAATTCAAGACAACAAATATTAGTACGAAGTTTCCAACTAAAACCCAAGCTTCTCTATACATGCCTGTCAGCCTAATATTCAAGTTATTTTCTAGTGCCAACTTACCCTGCCATTCCAATAATTCATGTTGAGGCACATAACAGATAACTTCATAATTCTTTTCTTGTAACTCTAGTAAAAGATTTACACCTTCTCTCTCTACCATCCTTTGAACATTTGGTCTTGGGGATACTGAGATAGCAAAAAACCAACTAACATCAAAACAAAAAGAATGTTGGTAGTCAGAATTTCTTGTTGGCATTGATTTTGATTGTATAACTATAACATGTGAAATTTTACATGCAGGTTCCACTTCAACAAGTGAAGACTCTGGACCATCCTGAGTTGCAGGTTCTACTCCAATAAGTTCATGGAAGAACGTATATATCTTTGTATTGTTTGAAATGCTATTTGAGGCAGCAGCTATAATTTGACAAGGTGTAATTTTTAGGATGGTTTTGGCAGGGTTTGGAACCATACTTTATTGGCTAAGATTATTGAAGGGGAAATTAATAGTCATGGCATTGACTTGGTGAGATCGTTTTTCCTAATAGTGATAAACATTATCATTTCATCATTTCTTATTTATTTATTTGTTTTGGATGAGTTCCTTTCTTCAGTTCTATTATGGTTTCTGGGATTGTTAATTTTATGTGTTGGGGTTCTGAAGTCCTTGGCTTTTCAGGGCGATGCTACAAACTTGAAAGGCTCTGTTTTGTATCACAAATTTGTGGTATCTCCTCTAAGATCTCATTTTTCATGTGGGCATTTTGCAGATTATTACTTTCGATAGATATGGTGTTTCAGGTCATTGTAATCATCGTGATGTGCATTATGGAGTACGGTAAGTTGAATTTTGATTTATTTATTTACATTTATCTACTTTTTATAATTTATAAAAAAATAAAAAATAAATAAAAATCTACTTTTCATAACTGTAAGATGTTTAGCCTTTACATTCATCTGGCATATAACTTAATAGCTATTAGTATTGTTGACAAGCACTAGCATCTAAAATACCTTTTATGCCGGTCTGTTTCACTACCCATTTTAATCATGCATATCTGGACATAGTTGTCTAAATTGTATTGTGGATTTAATAGCAGAGTTGTAAAATGTAGAAGAAGCTGTTATAAATTTTTGCTAAGCTGGATTTATTGTGCTTTATATGATTGCAATAACATCTACTATTTATTATCTAGTCAGTCGATCACTTACATGTTCTTGTTATAGTTGTCTTAAACTGAGTCAAGCATTTATATTCACTTAGTATTCCTAAATATTGTTACTTATCAAAAAAAAAAAAGTATTCCTAAATATTGCACTTTCTGGTTCTACCTGTCAATGGAACCTCTGCCCTGATCTCTTGCGGAAAGCAAGGCAGCTCACCCTGCTCAACTGCTTGCTGCTTGAGAGCATGAGAGTGGTTCTTGCTCCAATTCTCAGGCGGCAGGTCCGTCTGCAGCAGTATTATACCAACTATCATTTGTGGTTCTGGACCCTAGTCATTACAAAAATAAAAGGAAATGGAATTTCTTTACTGTAGTGTGAGTGCTGAAAATTGATCAGTTTAAACTAGAATTTGGCATGTGGAATGCATCTCATCTGGCTCAAATTGTACAAAAATTGGTTGAAGCCCACACAACCAAATGATACAACCTGGTAATGTAAACCTGTAAGGGCTGTGAGGTATATTTGAGTCTGAGAGTCCAAGCAACCAAACCAACCACAGTTTTCTTGATCAGTAGCAAAGGTTTTACATTGATGAGAAGAATCTTCCTAAAAATTTTGCACCATGATTACAGCATGAGGTTGGGATTGGTAATTTACACACACCCTCCCTGGGTCTTGAACCATTACGTCTATCAGAATGAGGGGATATTTTCAATAAATGTCATTGGCATGAGGCGAATTATGTATCCACATTAGATGAATTCAGCCAGTTACTGAATATTAGCAAATTACCATTTACAGTATGGCTGCTTTGATGATTATGTTATTATGACAAAAATACAATATGTTTTGAGATTTATTTATTTATTTCTTTATTTATGTTTGTAAGCAGCAAGCTCTTGCGCGATACTCCACAAGGAAATATTGAGGCTTGGGAACTTGTACGTTTTCTTTTCTTCAGTTTTAGTTTAATTATACCAATAAAAAAGGTTCTATTTTTATTATAACGTTTGATGCGTCTTGATTAACATTGCCAATTTATGTTGTTGAAAAATTCATAATGATATTGCACAGTTCTAAATACCTTGCTTTCGATGATTATAATTATTATTCCATTCAAATATTAGAATGCATCCATAGTTTTATATGATTGTGTCCTTATTAACTTTTCATAGACAACATGATGGGTTGGTTTAAAATTTTTTCAATTTGATACAGAATTACTAACGAGTCTGCTGAGCAAATTTGTAGATGAAGACTTTATACACTTCTTTTGTTTGACCTAAAGTGACAGGTTACTCTTCTTTGGGGCTTCTTGCTCAAAATATCATACATGTGGTTTTTTTTTTCATTGTTCTCAGGTCAGTACCAACATATTACGCAAGTATATTGGTCCAGTTGATATCTGGTTTTCCATTTTAGATGCCATGCAGCACTCAGGTGAAGTGATGCATTGCTTGCTAAATGAGCATCCCCAGAAGAGCTTCCTCGCAATGGCACAACACTCAAGCCAGTGGGTTTGGTATGTATTTATTCTTGTATTTTCACTAGAAGAAGGAAACCTTTTTTGTCATGAGATGTTTTCAACCAAAGTCATCGCTGTTTATTTGTTTCCTTTCTCAAATGTACTGCCTTGCTTTTGATTGTCAAGCTGATATCTTCATTAATCATAAAATATCCAGGACTTATGATCTTTTTAATTAGACATATTTCTAGATAAATCTACCAATGAACCATGTTTATTTCTGCAGGTTCCGCAAGCTTTTTGTAGCATTTTCCAGTTATACCTATGCAAACATGCTTAGAAGGATTGAGTGTATTTGAAGTTACAGGATTGGAGAATATATGGATTATGAGGTCTGTTTTGAATATGAGTATCATTGGTAATGTTTTGTATTTATCCATGGATATATTGCCAATTTTATACATGCATTTGAATGTGCTTCATGTGCATCAGTCTCTTTTCTAGCACAATTTTTGGCAGTTGAATAGAAGGCTCTTCAGTCAGGACTCAGGTGCACAGTGCCAGGCAACTGCATTTTGTCATATTTTTACTGAAATATCCCATCCTCTTTGAATGACTGGGGTGAACGAAAAGCAGGGGAGAAAAAGAAGAATTTCACAAACAAATTCTGCACTATGTTTAGGTTACTTGAAATAGTTTAGTCCTATATCGCATAAAACTCTGTGTTGGCATGCATTGGTTTTTGTTTTTGGTTTTGGAAAATGTATACGATTAATTTTGATTTGTGCTAATTTCTGAGTGACTCAAAATAATGCTTCTTCATCGCTGATAAAGCAATAGATGCCCACCTCTTTTTTCAATTTTTCTTTATGTATCAACTTCAATTGCGTCCATGATTTCTCTCCTTTTAAGGACATGTCTATTTTTCACATTAGACAGTGAGATCCCATGGTTCACTTAAACTAAGCGGTTTCTCTTTTTCTGTCAAATTTTGTACATTTTTATTAATGACCTCGAGCATTGCATGGGGATACTATTAAAAATGTGGTGAATATTTGGGCTCTCTTTCTCATACGTTATTGTGTACAAATTGGAGTACTATTATTTCAACTTTGTCATGTACCTGGATGAGGCACTACCTACTCTGCTTACTGATTCAAAATTTACTGCTTCATACTCATGCTTTGATGCAAAGGGATCTTGTATTTTGGTCAGTTCTCACATTCTGTGTCTAGAGCCACAAAGAGTCCCTGTGCTCTCTCTCACTTTTCTCTCCCACTGTAGTGCTGACAAACTTGGGATCTTTTTCTGTCATCAGAGAATAGAGATGGTCAGCTGTTCTATGAAAACAAATCTAGAAGGAATCAAGCCTTTAAATTGCAGTTTAACATCCCCATCTCTCAAATTTTTCAACCATTGATGAAATTGTATGAAGATTGAAAATTTAGAGGTTTTTATTATTATGGATTTCTTTCGTAAATTAATTTTTGGCTCAGATGTTTAACTGCATTTATATTCCTTTGTGTTATAAAGAGTTGTGTTTTAGCGTTCGTCTCTTCAGATATACCTTTTTTTCTTCCTCAAAATCATCTCAATCTTCTTCTTCCTTAGCAAATGGATATAAGGGTAAGATTGAACTAGTTTCAAAATTTTAGAAACTAACATGGTTTAGGAAATGAAATAGTAATTTAGCCAATAAAAGAAAAGAAGTATGTATGTTTTTTTTTAGGAAAGTGCATTTGCTATATGCAGATGGCGCAATTTCAAAATTCATATCAGATAATGAAGATTCTGAAATGTTTGTTAGGTTTGATAAAAACTAGTCCGCAAAACCTAACTAGTCAAGTCTCGCTCACCAAATAAATTACTTTACAGGAAAGCAACTTTAATTTCGAGTTTCACCAATCTCATTTATGCAACATATTTGAGGCAAGAAAATCCGGCAACTTGCTGCACCACCCTTTTTTTAACTCACATTTCTAAAAGGTAGATTTTTAAATCCAAAATCTTCTCAACTGCCTTACCACCAACAAATCATCTCACCTGTCCCTCCTAAATCATGGAACATTAAGAACTTCAGCTGGAGTCCTTATCAACCCAACGTCTATGCTGAATTTATCAGAATTGCTCTACTTGTTGCTTGACATTACCATCATCCATCCCAACATGCCCTTCAGTTTCCCAATTCATGCATTCAATTTCTCTTACGTTAATTTCCTTATGCTTGAAGAGAGTATTGACTGCATTAATATGAACATTGTCGCAATCATTTGTAAGAACAGAATCAGTCTGATTTATGCCCTCTTTTTCATATTCATCAGTCTTCTGCAGTAGCAACCACAGTCCCTGAAACACCCAAGCGTCCACCATCTTCTAGCCTGTTACTTACAGACTCAGCCACATTAACTCGATGACTACTCTCCTCCTCAATGAAGGTCCTTGCCTTATAATATTTTCCATCAATATCCAAAGATAATGTGGCTGGTAAATCAGTTTTCTCAATGATCTGGGGTCCGTCATATACTGCATTAGCCAGTTTTCTGGAGACATTATCTTCAATTTCTACAAAACTGTCTGTTGAATTTATAGCACTCCCGTAAAAAGAACCATCCTCCTCTTCACGAAGATCCAAGAACCCTCCAAAAGGGCTATATTCTGTATTCAATATCATTTTTTCTGCTTTAACAGAAACTTCTGATTTACTACTTTCATCATCCCCCGAGTCCCTACAAAATTTCAAATAACTCCTAGAATCATCCTGAAAAGAGTCACTTCCATAGTCAGATTATGGTGCGGACACGAGGTACAAGCCCCCAATTACACGCACATATAAGAGGAAGAGCAAAAAGAAGACGGCTCAACCTGTGATCTTATGGATGGAGCCTATTAGTTATTGGGCTTGAGATTAAGCAAGCCCGAGCATTTAATAATTAGGGTTTCCTTATGCACTTTTATTGTTAGCTATTTAAGCACTTTTTCTGATTATTGTAAGATAGCTTTTGAGAATTATTAAAAACGTGTGTTTTCTTTTCACTAGTGCCGACTCCAATTTTGCTTGGTGCTGACTCCAAGCAATCCTTAGGTGCTGACTCCTAGGGTTTATCTTTTTGTTCTATTGTTAGTGTTGTTGTCTTACGTCAGATTGGTTAAGCAGTTTTTCTTCACGAATACCAATAGAATTGTTGTTTGGAGGCATAATTCTTTTTTCGATCTCTAGGAGTTTTGTTATTGCTTCGCTAACAACGTTTATAGCCCATCCATCTTCATTGACATCTCTGCTAAGAGAAAATAAGACCCCATCTTTTATTAGGGACTTAATTTGGCTTACTGAAATAACAAAGTAGGCAGCAGTTAATGAAAATCATTTAAAAGGTGTAGTTTCTAGTTGTCCATAAAGCCCAATGGATTCCTGACCTCATATTGCAGCATGAATGCTAGTTTAGTACTGTATATGGCTGTGTGCTCAGTGTTTGTTGGCTTACAGAAATCTTGAATAAATTTACAAGTGACTACTGGGGTTTTTGACAAAAGATGGAAATGTTCCTAAATGTTGGAGCTTAATCAAATTAAAAATCAAATAACTTAATGCAGAACGGAAGCCTATATAATATATACTCGCACGATGAATGTAATATTTGTGTGTGCACTGTGCATGAATGTTCAAGCATATACAGTCATGGCTGAAAATATTATATTAGACTTTAACTACAGTAAAAGGAAAAAAGACAATAAAATCAACTCATGAGCTCCTTTTCATTATTCAACAAAGTACTGTAAAGTATCAAACTGCATCAGCACCTACCTATCAGGATTCAGTCCAGCTGAGGCAAAGGCTGATCTCATACAAGTTACAAGAACCAAGGTATTGTTGGAGAAATATCCTCCACGCATTGCGATTTCCTCCAGAAAATACATGTCCAAAACAAACTGTTCTAGGAACAACAACATTATTGAAATAATTTTAGTGGATGAATTGGTATCATGGCAAAAGATTAGTATAAATTTCCTTACGGATTAAAAAACCTCGTCACATCATCATAAGGCTGAAGAAAACTCAGGTTCTCCAGCTAATTTCACGTGCAAGCCAACCAAAAAATTGGGAAGGGACAGACATGGGGAGCCATTTAGTGTTTAGCCATGTAAGTTCAATAGTACAGTGACAAGATTGCCTCCAACATGAAACTAAATCATACTATATTGAAACTAGGAAATGAAAAAAGGAGTTGATGTCAAGCTTTAATTTAATTGAAGCTAATGGAGTAATGTTCTAAATAAAGTCTCTCACCTCTGAGAAATTGTACTCCAAGGGAGCAGGGAGGTTCTACAAATTCACCTAAAAAGGTTCAAACAACATTTCCCTCCATATTCATTGTGTAGTATAAATTTTGACTTACACCGAAAAGATTATTGAAGACACATAATATTAAATATGTCTAGAAAGGTATCACTGGCCACTTCTAAATTTTAAATTAAATATTCCGTTTAAGTATCAGTATCATAGATATTAATCATACATCAAAAATTTTAAAATAGGGTTCAATGCAAGGGTGTAGGAATTAAAAAGAGGAAAGAGTTTGATTTATGTTTTAAGAATACAAGGGTGAATACCTATAGTTGTAAAAGCTCATGGTGTAGAATTGGGTAGAACAATTAATAAGAGAAGCAAATCCTGATGCTCCAACCGGGATATCACTGTGAAAAAGGTTTTAAATGGTGAGGGAAGGATTGATATTGTTATCACACATACTCAGGAGAAGAAACCCTTTAATGGACATGAAATTCTGTGCATCCAAAAAAAAAAAAAATATATATATATATATTTATATATTTTATATTGGCAAGTTACACATGCATCCCATTGATTTTGAACCCAACCTCGATGTCCACCCATTCTTGTGGGAGGAGGAAGTGCCATTTGTGAGTTTAAGTGCTCAAAACTTGCAAAGCATCCAAGCAAGAAGGTGAAGCAGATCAGCAGATAAAAGAGGGCAATGGAAGTCAAGTAAGTCGAGTATGCAGAAAACTGCAAACAAATTTCGGAATAATAATTGTATATAATGAAAATAAGCGTAAATCTTAAAAAGATAAATCTGCCATGAATTCTCTAAGCAGTACTCAAAGGGAGAAAAAAGAAAAGAAAAGGGAAATATATACCCTCTTGAAATTGTCAGAATGTTGGGCAGAAAAATTCTCTTCACTAGTTGCCCAGATTGCTTTATTGTTGGATATCCAAACATATATGGCCTCTATTAGTTCCTTCAAAAGTTCCATCAACCAATCAACTTCAATAACACCATCGTCAGCAAGTTTTTCTAATTTCCTCAGTTCTAAGAATAGTACCTGATTATATCACACCAAAAATTGAAAACCATGTAAGTAGCAATTATGTAGAGAAGCAATTGTGTCTCTTCAAAAGAAACAGGTAACAGCTGTCTACTTTTTGATCAGGTCCTTTTCAATAAATTTTTTTACTCATGAGGTTTTAATTTTGAAATTGTGCTGATCTTTATAGATGTTCTTCAAAAATAAAGGGTTACGTGAAAGGCAACAGGGGGCATCAGATCATGTTGATCATCAATGCAAGTTTCTGGTGTATTTGTGGAGCCAGTTTCCAGCAACATTATTCTATGTATAAATTTCTGGCAGAAACAGTCTCTGAGCTGACTGGAAGCCTCTTGAATAAACAATATACAACTATCAAGTTCCTCCAGTTGACCACCAACTAAATGGCTTCTCACTGGGTCAGAATTGATATGACTAATGCTCCCAAATATATTTTCAATGATGATAGAGAAGAACTCTAGTGTTGATAGATTCGCTAGAATAGAGACCTGTTGGGGCAGTGACTCTGCCAAATTGATTCTTGAACCATTTTTTTCAGCAGCAATTTTTTCACAGGTGATGGCTCTTTCAAGGATGATAGTATATTCCACAAAAAGGTTCACGAGTCCACTGAGGATTGAACCTTCCATTTGAAGGGCAACCAGAGGTGAAGCATCCTCTATGATAGCCTGAAGAGAGGAAAGGATATATGTAAGAGTAAAGTCATACCTATAAAGCAAATATGACTAAGAAAAAGAGCATGTTTCATTTAATATACATATAAAATGGTCATATTTGGCTCCCCATTCAACAACAATTGTCATTTCACAATTACAAATCCTTACAGTGAAAAAAGTCAAGCAGTAACATGACCTTGACTTCTTTATGTGTAACTAATTAGCATTTGTTCAGATGAGCTTATTTTCTTCTTAAAATAGAATGTGAAACTTTTTGAAGCACCACATTTTACAAGGTAGAACTGTATTTTTGTACAACAAACCAAATAAACTCATCCAAACACACTAAACGAACTAACAGCTAAGTTTGTTTTTTTTTTTTTAAAAACTAACAGCTAAGGTGATTGTTTGGTTGAATGTAATAATTTTTGTATTGAATTTGAAACCCCTTTCAGGTCTTATTGAAGAAAACAGAAGTATAAATTAAGTGCTTCTTGCATTCATGAAAATTAGTAAATTGCAAACAATGAAAATAGCTTTGAAGCCATTATTATAGCTGACAGTTTAGGAATTTACTTAACAGGTCTTTCCAAGAACAATAGATATATTAGTTGTGTGCTTTGAAACCTATGGCAGTTTTTATTGCTTGGTGAGAATTACTACTGTGGCATTGACAAACAACAGAATGAAATTGTATTAAATGAAACTCTTATAAGTTATGTATTTATATTACTTATAAGTTAAACTCAAGCATGGGATAATGTATACTTTCCTGGCTTTACTTTTCCAGCTAAACTAACAAGAAATAAAACAAACCTGTAAGAGTGTTACAAACTTATGGCCGCTGCTAGTGAGCAAGCAATATTCTGGTTGTTGCCCAACAGCCATAGAAGAGCATCCTTCATTTACTATTCCTGATACAAGATATCTATATGTATTTGTAGAACCTCTTCCACACAAGGACAAATATTCTTGATCAGTTGAGGCCACAACTCTAATTTCTGAGTTTCTAACAAAGAGCAAAACAACATTGCAAACTGCACAGCTTCTACCACTGTGGATAATCTTCCATTTATTTCTGAAATGGACTTAACATATTTATTAAAGCAAACAGCAAATACTTTGGTTTCTTCGCAGGCCCGCTGAATAAGTTCTGAAGCATAAGGAAAAGCTTCCCCATGTAACATTATGAAGCTCCTTGAGGCTTGAGAAATCATAGAAAACACAAATTTTGCAAGCTCCCTAATGTAAATCCCATATAAATACGTTTTTGAACACCACAAATCATGTACTCCAGTTGCAATACGTAAATGGTAATATTCAAGCAATAATTGAGTTGCAAGATGACTGTCTCCAAGTCTGCAAAGTCCATCTAGTGCCATTTGAAGTTCTGGTGCAGCTATTCTTGGGTTTTCAGCCACCAGCGTCAACTGGTGTGTAAGCATGGCCTTCCTCTCACAAATTGCAGAGTTATATTACATTAAAACATCTGATGGAGTATTTCCTTCGAACTTCAGCCTCTGAAAATTTTCATCCTCCAAGTCCATAATGTCCAGAGCTTCATCTATCTTGTTTTCTGATAGGAGAAGATCCAGGGTTTCTGAAACATCATTAATGAGAGCATCTAACTCACTTGGCTGAGGTGAATCAATGCAAGCAGGTTCTTCTATAATCGATTCTATTGTATCTTCCGATAAAAATTCTAGATAGATGCCATCTACTAGTTCCTTCACGAGCTTTTTTTGGGTCAAGACATGGTTTTTCAGTTCCACAAGTTCATTCTCAACACCTTCTACTTCTTCGAATACTCTGCACATGTAAATAGCATATCTCACTAATACTTGCTTAAAAATCACCACCTCAATTCATCATATTCAAGTAACTATAATGACTTCATATACGATTTAATTATGATTAATGCTATGGTTATTACAAACTTTTAGCTCAATTTTGTTACATATTAACAAACATATGTGGTGGTGCCTAGTGTAACGTATGGCACCCACGTATTGCGCATGGTGCAAGCCAAGTTCAACAAATCTGGATAAGCGTGGCATTTGACATCTTACTAGTCACACCAATTTGCTTATAGTAACCTCCAAAGACAAAGTCTTCTTCCAACCCATTACCGTTGATAAGACTAGCCACGTGCATTAAATCACATGAGTTATTAAAGGCGGAAATATCATGTTGGCATTTCGTCCTTGTTTTTTTCAACTCATAGTCAATTTGGATCTTACTGTCATCTCGTTGAGTGAAATTGAAAATAACAGAGTCTAAATTGATAATGACCCTAAAATGCAACGACCAAAATATTGTTTTTGCCAACAATTTAAATAAGTCACATTACCATTAAATAGGTCATGCCATCAAAAATACACGTGAATGGTCTTAAGAACCGCCACATAGTGTGTTGGAAGAAAATTTTCAGTCCTCAAATTATAAAGAAGAAATGATATGCTTAGTCCACCCCAAAACTTTGAGAATTCTTTATTGTTGTTTCTACATAATCAAACAACGAAGAATAACCAAATTTGGCTCAAGTATGTTACCTAACAAAGGCTGAATAATTAGAAATGATGTTTCTTTGAAACTCTTCATTCGAGGCCGCCTTTAGTTCGATTAGCTCCGAACAAAGATGCATAATGCCCTAAAAAAACCGAAAACGCAACAAACAAACAAAGCAAACTAATCATTCACATTTTTTTCTTTCTTTCTTTTGATAAAATTTTCTCGGCAACCAAGCAGTGGTGTATGATTAGATTTAGACCTTTCCAGTTATGGATTGGAGTTCGGAGTCGTCATCGTCGTCGTCGTCGCCACGGTCGGTGGAGACGGAGGAGAAGTCGGGGCTGGTGTGAGACTGCGTTTGGTTTTCCATGTCTCGGAATCGGAATCTTCTGGTCTAGGTGGAAGGAGATTCCATGGAAAATGGATTCCCGAGAAACAAACAGGAAAGCAGAATTCCAATTCCAAGCGATGAAGAAGAAGAAGAAGTGAGAGTGAGTTAATATTATTAGGTAGTGTTTTTTGGATGTCTCCGTCGTCGTTTTATGAGAGCTAAAAGCTTTGGTTACTTCGTTGCCCCAAATCAATTTATGAGAACAATGCTCCCTGTCTTTCTCTTTCAGTTTTATATATTACCTTAGAGCATTCACATCAGTTGTTGAATAATTGTGTATAAATGTGTAAAATACATATTTTAATCATTTTTACACATTTTGGAGCAAAAAACACACTGCATCAGTCTTTGTAAACTCATGTATAATTTTCAACGAGCTACAGTACCCGTGTAAATTTACACGGGCACTATAGCATGTGTATACATTATTTTACTAATTTCCGTTCGCACCAATTTTTCTCTCTCTTCTTTGTGCACAACAACCTCAGCTCCTTATCTTGTTTTCCACAGATGCACACAAATACATCCACACAAATAAATCAACACAGAAACACACCCACACACAAACAAACCCACACAGACAAACCAACAGAGAGATATGGGTCGCCGGTGAAGAAACGATGTGGGTCACCGGAGCTTGGTTCGTGGATCGACCGGTGAAGAAAGGATCTGGGTCACCGAGCTTGGTTCGTGGATCGGCCGGTGAAGAAAGGATTTGCGTCGCCAGAGCTTGGTTCGTGGATTGGCCGGTGAAGAAAGGATCTGCGTCGCCGGAGCTTGGTTCGTAGATCGGCCGATGAAGAAAGGATCTAGATCGGCCAGTGAAGAAAGGACCCGGTGAAGAAGTGATCTAGGTTGGTAGTTTTTAGAAAGAAAGGATCTGGGTAGCCGGTGAAGAAAGGATCGGCCGATGAAGAAAGGATCGGTCGGTGAGGAAAGGATCTGGGTAGCTGATGAAGAAAGAATCTGGATCGGCCGGTGAAGAAAGGACCAGTGAAGAAGTAATCTGGGTCCGTCGTTTTTGGGAAAGAATGAGAGAGAGAGAGAGAGAGAGAGGTCTTTTTTTTTTTTTTTTTTTGCTGAATAGAGAGAGGGGTCTTTCAGTTTTGGAAAAATGAATAAAGAGAGAGAGTGAGAGCGCGTATAGGGATAGACAGTTGAGAGAAATAAAAAAAAATGAGAAAGGTGATTATTTTATTAAAATATCTTGTAAAATAGAAGAATTGATGTGGGTGTTTTATATAGGTGGTAGTGTAAAATAGAAAAAGTAGGTTTTTTAGTGTAAAATAGACGGAAAATTTAGAAGAATTGATGTGAATGCTCTTAGGCACCCGCGCCAATTTGCCTAACGTACGGCATCGTTTGATTTTTATTTGAATATATATTTTTTTTGGGGGAGAAAAAATATGGTTAGTCCCAAAAATTTATATATTAAGATCTTTTGGTCCTATAAAGTTTCAAAAGTAAGTATTATTAGTCCTTCCATTCGCTTCTGTAAGTTTTCTTATTTGTTCAATAAATTAAGGGTCCCATAAGTTAGACCATTCGCATCAGTTCGACTATAATTTTTTGTCTATTTTACACTAAAAACCTACTTTTTTTTTTAATTTATTTTACATACTCACTTCTCAAAATACTCCACATCAGTCCATCTATTCTACCATCTATTCTACCATCTATTTTATTTAAATAATCAATTTTCTAAATTTTTTATTATTTCTCTCAACTACCCCTCTTTTCATATGCGCGCTCTCTCTCTACCTATTTTTTCTGATTTGTTGCTCTCTCTTTATACCTATCTCTATACCCATTTTTGAACACTGATCAACTCTCCCTCTTGGTGTAATCCACACCCTCTCGGTCAAATCTCCCTAGATCTGATTAGGCGAGACCCATCTCGGTTAGATCTCCCTAGCTTCGATCAGGCAAGACCAATGAGCTCCAATTAGGCAAGACCCACGAGCTCTGATCAAACTCGGTCAAGCACCAATCAAGCAAGACGCACGAGCTCCGATCAAGCAAGACCCACAAGTACCGATTGTTCCAGTCAAGCATTGATTGTTCCACAAGCACCGATCGTTTTGATCAAGCATTGATCTGTCTCTTTGTTGGTTTGTCCATGTGGGTTGGTTTGTGTGTGGGTGTGTTTGTGTATCTTTGTGTTGATTTGTCTGTGTGGATGTGTTTGTGTGTGGGTGTGTTTGTGTGCATCTGAGGAAAAAGAAGATGAGGAGAGGAGAAGTTACAGAGTTCATTGTGCATGAAGAAGAGAGAGAAAAAAATGTGCAAGCGTGAAATTAATAAAATAATAAATGGACTAGCTATAGTAATTGTGTAAATATACACGGTTACTGTAGCAAGTGTATAAATACACACATCTTTACACACTTTTAGAAGCACTGATGTGGAGCATTTTTGAGGCAAAATGTGTAAAAGTGGTATCTTTTTCTATTATACAAGATTTTGCATCCATTGATGTGGATGCTCTTAGGGACTTAACTATTATACTAATCCAGTCCTAGTGATTTATGTGTACTATAGTGGGTTGGAAGAGCAAATATATAAAATTGTAAGTAAAGAGTTCTCGCTTATAATTCTCTAACCTTTGAGGGCAATTGCAATGCGTTGACAAACGATATTGCAATTTGTAGATATTGAAAATAAAATTTTTATATGATTAAGAAAATTAAAAGAGTTTCCTAGTTTTTTATTTATTTTTTAGAAACAGAGTTTCCTAGTTAAGTCCATAGCATTCTAAAGGTATTAACTGACCCTAGTTTGAAGATTAAAATCCTTAAGGATTCGAAGGTGCGGTTTGGATCTGCGTCCATGGCTGCATTTTATGTTTTCATGCGTTTTCAGTTCTTTTTTTTTTTTTTTTGCTTCAGTCGCACCTTTTGACTAAGTTAGCAGTGAACAGTGCACCTGTGCACTGTTCACGGGTCCCACAAATTACACTTTTCAACAACTTTTTCATTAAAAATGGGTCTCACGATACTATTCACACATTTAGAAATTATTTTTCTACAGCATTTTCCGTTTTCAATTTTCAGTTTCAGCAAAATAAGTTCTATCCAAATAGACCCAAAGTACTCTTCTCTATGGTTTTACCAAAAATCTTATAAATAAGATATATGACATTGGTGGTTGGCCTTCAAAACAATTGTATAGTATTACAATAGTTTGCAGAATCCATGATTATGTGGTGTAATGATTTTTGAAATAAAAAAATAAAATTTACTTGCTATAACTTTTGCTAACTAACAATTTGTACTTGAACTAATAATAAGTATTTCAAGAAAAGTTGGGTTAATTTTTTTTTTTTTTGGAATAAACAGTAATATTTATTAGAACGCACATGAAAATAGTAATACTAGTATTTTAAATTGAATTTATAACACATTATATAATCAAAGTACAACTACAAAAGAAGTTTTAAGTTATATGGACCCCCCCCCCCCCCCCATGCTTAAAGTATTAAAGAGGAGTTGTTGGGTTCCTAATAAAAAAAAGTGGAGTTGTTGAATGCAATAGTAGATTTGAAATCTGATTTGAGACAATTGATAGAAAATTAGAGTAGATTAAATTAGTCCTTTGAATTTTAGTTAATTAGTATATATTAATTTGATAAACCATTGACTGATTGATTTAAAATAGATACAAGCAACTTGTTCATTTATTTTTATTAAATCTTTTTTAGTAGCAAGTTGTTCAAGATATATGCTTGCCCAAATTTTCAATGTTTTCTTTTAGTCAACAACTTCAACATGGAAGCTTTTTAATAAATGAGTTGTTTATGGTTGATGTTCACTTCACACCATAGACATCTTTTTCTTCCTTACAGATCTGAGTTGTAAGTGATGGAGGATCTTCTTGTTTCAAGCTGGTGTAAGGATCGAGCTGTGCCAGAAACGTATATATTCCCACCGGAACAAAGACCAGGGAAGCTTATTGATGTTCCTGTAGGCAACAATATTCCAGTGGTTGATCTTGGGGTTCATGATCAGACTCAGATAATTCAACAAATTTTTGAAGCTAGCCAAGACTTTGGATTCTTTCAGGTTCCACCCACATCTTTTTTTCTTTGAGATAATGATTTATTCCTGGTGGATTCTTAGCATCAAACATGAACAACTTTTGACTACTTTTTCCCCTTCCCCCTTTATTTTATATAATATATTATAATAAATGTTTAGATTAGTTCAAAATTTTACCCCTTCATTTTTAGAAAAAAAAGGGTCTCATTTTTTTGTGTGCTTACAATTCCTTTTTTGACTTTTATTTATTTATTCTTTTTTATTATTAAAGATAAAAGAGGGACAAGTAACTAGTCAGTGTGTTTACTACTTTTGACCTACTTAAATTCTATTATGCATAGAGTGGAACCATCTAAGTATTTAAAGGCTAAAACATATATTTATTAAAAAAGAATAGTAAAAAAAATCTATTTTGTATATATTTTTTTCTTTTTTAAAACAAACACTATTTTATTTTGCATTCAAAGGAATTGTATATATATATATATGTGTGTGTGTGTGTGTGTTAATTAGAAGAATATATGGTATGATTTTTAAGGTTAAAAGTTTGGGACATCTTCTACTCTGTAATCCTTAACATTTATTTCTTTAAAAAGTGGCATTTATTTTAAATTAATTGAATTGTGTACAATTTCTTTAAAACTATTGTTATACTCTAATATGTAATATTTTGAATAAAAAAATAAATCTTCAATTGAGTAAAATTTTGAAGAAAAATTATACGTAAATGCAGGAAAGAAAATATTTGTTTTTTTATTAAAGCATATTAAGTGTTTTAACCAATAAAGCATATTAAGTATAAATGTTTTAACCAATAAATGTGTATATACATGTGTGTGTATTATTTTGTGAATTTAAAAATTATAAACATATTTAGATTGACCCTTGAAAGCATTTTCTGGCTCAACTAAAAGGTGATCAACCATGGAGTCCCTAACCGCTTAATGGATGATGCCATGAGTGTTTTTAAGGAGTTTCATGCAATGTCTGCCAAGGACAAAACATTTGAATGCTCAAAGGACCCCAATAAGAGCTGCTCCGTCTACACAGGCAGTCAAAATTATGCAAAAGAAAAGTTCCACCTTTGGAGGGATGGATTGTTACACCTTTGTAATCCTCAAGAGAAATACATCCAATTTTGGCCTGAAAAACCGACTAGATATCGGTAAATCCTCATAGTCATAGACATGTAAACTTGTTCTATTATGCTATTGAACCTTTTTCATATGTATACATCATGATGTTTCATGCAACCTTTTACAGAGAAATTGTTGGGACATATACAACTGTAGTAAGGAAGTTGGGGTTTAGAATTTTGGAGTTCATTTCCCAAGGCTTGGGAATCAGCCCTGTTCATTTTAGCAGTGGACTTGCTGAAAATCCGAGACTGTTAGTCAATCACTATCCACCATGCCCAGACCCAAGTTTAACCTTGGGACAGGGCAAACATAGAGACCCTAGCATCATCAATATTCTTCTTCAAAGTGAAGTATATGGGCTTCAAGTCTTCAAGGATGAGGAATGGATTGGTGTTAAACCTATTCCTTATGCTTTTGTGGTTAACATAGGTTATCCTTTGCAGGTACGCACATATATCTTCACAAGCTCTTAGCATATATAATGCACTTGGTTTGTTTTTGGGAAGGATATACTAGCTTATTTGTAATTGCAAGATGTTTAAATTGTGAAAATTATTTATTTATTTTTTTGGATACAAGATAAAATTTCTACTCTAACTTAATCTAAGTGCATATGTGTGTGAAGTTCCCTCCTGGAGACTTGAACGTCGGCTCTTGCCCTCCACACCCCACAAACATTTATACTTGTGGAATGACTACCGCACCAAGGGTGCGCGGTGGTAATTTGTGAAAATTAGTTGATAATCCATTTGATTTGTGGTACTTCACCACATTGATTTTGAAATATGAAGGCATTAGGTAAATAATTGTTGGGTAATACATTATTGTGCAATAATCAATCTAAGTTATTTACACGACTATGGAAAGCTTTATTTGTAGGCAGTCTTTTTAATTTGGGATATCATATAAATTGTAACAAATAGTACCATATATATATATAGTCATAGAAAACCACCTTAAACTTCAGGTACCTACTACACTTTGCACTCCTAACTATAAAAACTTGTAATCACAACCCAATTGTAACAAACTTTGCAAATTGCATCCCATAGCCTGATTGAAAATTAAAATTAATAATCATACCTGAATAAAAAATAAAATTGTGCGAGTTACGTAGACCATAAAAATTTAGTACAAGAACCGACTATAAAGGCAAAACATAGAATTTATTTCTTTAGAGTCATGTAACTTGCATGCTATCATTAATTTCAACATTCATTCAAGCGGGAAATTATTGTGTACTCCTAGAGTACCATAAAAACGTAGTCCCTTTTCTCACATGAATGGTGGGTCCTACTATGAATTTAATTAGTAGGACCCACCATTTATGTGAGAAGAGGGACGACGCATTTATGATACTCCGAGAATAACTAATAATTTTTCTATTCAAGTTATGAGATGCAAATTATCAAGTTTGTTACCATTGGGGTGGTGAACGCAAGATTTCATAATTTAGGGTATAAAGTGTAAGTACCTCATAGTTTATGTTTTTTTTTTTTTTTTTGTGATGAACTTTTTTGTTTTAAAAAATATTATTGTTTCTTAATTATTGCGCTTGAAATTGTGCTGCATTGAATTGTAGATTATCAGTAATGGGAAGTTGAAAGGTGCTGAACATCGAGTGGTGACAAATTCAAATTTAGCTCGGACAACTGCTTCCTTCTTTATTAATCCATTAGATGAAACAATTATAGAACCAGCAAAAACTTTGGTTGATGCAAGCAATCCTGCGCTCTATAGGTCCTTGCTATACAAAAACTTTCTTATCAAATATATAGCTACCTCTGGCAACACTCAAGCATTAGAGGAGGCTTTAAGTAGTAGTACTGAATAGAGGGGGGGAGAAAACCTGTTGTGCTTTATCAATCTATGACCATTTGTATCAACAGGAAAATCTTAATTGGATCATCATAATGAATGTCTTTGTCAACTATTGTACTAATAAAATATGATTATTGTCAGTCTTTTTATTTTATTTTATTTGTTTTTTACTGATTAAATTTTAGTGTCATGAACCTTCTAAAAAAAATAGTGTCGTGAACACTAATTGAATATGTAAAGTTGTGATTTTCAACTGGCCTTTGTTGGCTTTAATTCTGTGCCAAATTTGATTGTAATTTCTTCAATCATTTCCTTGTTTTTATGTGGGTTTATTTGTAAGGGATGAGTGTGAGAGATTGGTGAAGAATTAAGCTTCAAAGATGAATCAGTGCAGTTCACAACTAGCTCGCGAGAAGAGTAACCCGCGAAAGACCACGTGTGAAGCACATGACTGAAAGCTAAAGAGTCACATTAGGTTGTCAAGTTCGTGAGTACTTTGCGAGAAGGGCCATCTCGTAGGGTACCTGCGAAACATTCTGTTTGGCAAAAAGATAAAGTGTTTTACCAAATTCTTTACCCACACTATAAATACTCTCATTACCACGAATTGTAAGGAGTGCCTTTTAGAGAAAAAACCCTAACGAATACACTTGAGAGTTAGAGATTGTTATACCCACAATCATTTACACATTTCCTCTTGGTTTTCCTCTACTCCTACCTCTCCATCTCTACATCCTTGAGAGGTTCTTAGTCCAAACACTTACCACACTCAATCTAAGTATTAAGTGAGTTTTTGGTGCTGTTGGGAAACATTAGAAGGAGTCATTTAGCGGTGGATGCATTCGGGTTGAATTGCAGGATCCAAAAAGCTAGTGAAGACAAGACTTCGAGAAGTCCATTGGTAACAGGAGCTTGGAGGGCTCAAGTACATGGGGGTAGACTAGGCTTGGAAGGTCTTTTATTATTCGTGTACTTCAACTTTATTTACTAGTGGATCAATTTTGACTTGGAGGGTCGCAAAGAGGTTTTTTGCCAAGTTCTTCAGTTTTCTCTTCGATAACACGACTTGGTGTTATCTTGTATTTGCATCTCTCTTCCCTACTCTTTAAACTTTCATTTTATTATTCATTGCGGATGGATATGGCTTAGAATAGTGTTATCGGTTCATTGCATTAGAGTGAAAGCAACCTAGCCGTAATTTTTTATTTGGTATTTAAACAAGCTATAGAGTTTTCACATTAATTTGAGCTTTTAGAATATAAGATTATGAATGTGGGTTTCAGTTAGCTTAATTGGTAAAGTTTCTAATGGTTGAATAGGAGATCTAGGGTTCAATTCCTATCTACATCAAAAATCGATTGATTTTTTGGTTTGATGATAAAGAGTTATTATCAGAAGTGGACTCATAAGTTGAAACTCTCAAAAAAAGAAAAAAAAAAGATTATGAATGCAATGTAATAAATTATGGATTGATAAACTAAATAAAGACATAATTGATTTAGCAAACTAAATAAAGATAATGGTCATATATATTGTGAGATATAGCTCTCATGTTGAAAAACATATGTGCGCAACAAAATGAATTATCACCCAAAACCTAGGTGAGATACTACATTTGGTTGCATGGACAGAAAGACCGGAGGTGCCTAGAGAACGTAATTTGCAACTTCTGCTTTGGGGACACAATTGGTTGGTGTTAAGCATAAAAGCGAGGTGAATGAGCACTGCATAGCTACATGCACAACATAGCTGAAATAGTAAAATTTCTTTGATAAAATCTTTGGAGGAAAAGCTTCTTGAATACTCGCTTGGAGGTAGTACATAACATAAAATGCAGTATACCACGAAGGGTGTGATTAGTAGAGCATGACAAAGATGTGTACACAGTTTACCCCGTTCAGACATTGATGTTGATCTATGAAAAACATAGATGATAATCAGCATAAGGGCATAAGGCAATACAGCTACACCATTAGTTATGGTGTGATCAAGTGGAAGAAGTTAGTGTATAAAAGTGATGGGTGATTACACCATAATATGGAGCACTCTCATTTATGCAATAACCCCCATTTGGTGGATGATGTTGCTTCACCAACATTTCAATAGAAATTATATTTAACATTAAGTTAGTTACCCCGTTCATCTTGAATTGTTTGTCTTGTATTCCATTTTGGAATGTCCTAAAATATTGTCTTGTTTATAAAATTAGAATCCTATAGTTTACTAATTTTCCTATTATGCTCTTATTTATTTTTGGGAGCATTTAAAAAGAAAGAAAAAAAAAAATCTCAACATAGGCATTGTAGTAACGGAGAGTAATTTTTTAGATTTCATTTAAATGATAAGATTGAATTTGAAAGCGAGACAATAGTGTTTATATTGTATTATGAGTATACGTTTTTAGGTTTGATTTGATTTGATTTTTTGAGAATACCCAATAACCCAACACTAACTGTGAAAACCCTTCTAATCAAGTCTTAGTTTGTAAATAAATAAATAAAAAAAATCCAAAATAGGTTTATTCCAACCGGTAACTATGTATTTTAAATTTTTAATAACTACTTAAAAAAAATTTTAAAAAATGGAAAAATTTTATGACTTTGTTTAAGGGTAATTTTGAAAAGATGAAACTATAAATGATATCTCCTTGAAAAATTGCTTTTTTTAAACAGGACATTAGTAGATTAATCTCTCTATCTCTCTATTATTGTGTTGGTAATTTCCATCCTAACGGGATTACCATCCACACCATTAGAACCAACATTTCCAAACCCCTTAAACCAAAAGGTAAATCTTAGATCTCTCTCTCTCTCTGTTCCTTTCTTTCTTTCATTTCCTCAGGAGACAGAGTCCACTGAAATCAAAGAGAACTGGTAATGAAATGAATACCAAATATGTATATCATGAACCATGGCCATCCAATGCACCCATTCCAAGGCCCTCGTCATTTTTGGAAAACAATTGTTCAATTTTGAGCAGTTTCTAAGTGAGATTCACAATTTTTAAGAACCCATATCATTTCTTTCATCAAGGAATCAGGTTTTATATATATATATTTCTAAAATTATATGTCCTGCTTTTATTTTAATTTGTAAAAAAGTTGTGATTTCGTGTGTATCGTGGTAGTGGTTTGTTTTATCTTTTTTTTTTTTTTTTCTTCGATTTGAGTTTTTTTTATTAATAAATATTTTATTTATTTATTATTATATAATTATTTTTAATAATTTGATAGTTATAAATTATAATGGGGGAGGGGGAGATTTGAACTCTGAATGTCTCTCTTAAAAGTACCAAAAGTTGCTCATTAGTTGAGCTACAAAGACTCTTTGCTATTTGAGTTTGTTTTGAGTTGGGGAGAAATTAATGAGTAAATGGTATTTTGGTCTTATTTGAAAAAACAAAATTAAAATTGTCAAATTTCTTTTTTCTCCCTATAAAAATTTTGGACAACATTCAGCTCCAAATTAACAAGAATAGGAGTTATCTCATTCAATAAACTATGTGGTGATTTATATTTTATAGTACTATTCATATGTATTATTTGAATAAGTCACATGACTCATTAAAAAAGTCATTTGACTAAAACTATATATGTATGCTTTCTTATAATCTGGTTTGAAATTAAACCTTTTCCCTAAAACTTGGAATCATAGTTAGTAAAATATGGTACATGTTTAATACAGTAAATATATGGACAGGTATAATTTGGTATATTTTAAAAAATTATTGTGGGGGCCAATTATCTAGAAGGTAATATTAAAACTGTATGAATTGGGCCTATGGCTCAATCCGAGGATGGTCAAATAAGGTTATAATGGGAATGGTATAAGAAGAAGAAATAAAGATTGTATGTGATAGTCCAAAATACGTCCGAGGATAAAAGTCATCTTGGAAACGGAGATCTGAGGTTAGTAAGAATGTCTTATCATCCCAAACATCCTTCAAGGTTGCATCACAACTAAGAGTCGGACATTGAATAAGGGATGAGTAAAGGGAGGCAACAAATATCTTCAAAAGCTGCTACCTTCACATTAAATGCCTCCCAACTAACTCTCTGGCTGCATTAATGTGGAGGTGATACCTGAACAATGGTCAAGCAGCCTTACAGCTACTAGTTAATGGTTCTAGGAGGTGTTGGATGGGACAAGAAGGAGTTCCTAGAATCTAACCTACACGTGTATGGTAGAGATGATACCAAGATTGTAGTATATATCATGGGAAGGTGGCCTAAAGGAGGAGGATCAGAAAAAATCAAGAAATCTTTGTAATAATATTGTGAACTCTTGTAACTTTTTTCATCAACAAAACATTATAACATAAGCTCCTCAAGCCATGCCGAGGACAGATTTTCTTATTTTACTTATGTTTAATGATCTTAATTCAGCAACTTTTATTGTCTTTCTTTTGGAGTAGAACTAGTTCTTTCGTCCACACTCTATAAATTTATTGTTTGGGCTTGTTGGGCAAAAACCCAATCATATATTGGGTCCAATCCAAATTTAATCCTTACAATTGGCACCATCTGTGGGAAGGACTTGATCTATTCTGAAAGAGATTTGGGTACAACATTTGAGATAGAAGAAGTAGGTCCACACCAAGTAGCGACAGGACCACACCAGGTGGATGCTAATCTACATCGAGGAGAATCAATGGGTTCTCAACATAGCAATCCACCTAGGAGCCTCAAACAGAGAGGAGATCGTGAGGAAAGTGTGCACACAGCTCATACTAGTAAAAGCCAATCTCGAGGGAAGAGCTGTGTTTCCCATGCAAAGAATGATAGGGACATGCAACATGAAATCTATGAATTGAAGAGGGAATTGTGCCATGCATGGTGAAGACATTCATCGCCTAACTCTGAGCTGTCCTCTGAGGAGACAGATGGTGCTAGTTATAGATGGAGATCCAGAACTCCGCCTAGCAAGACTTTTTCCTACGACGAGGAGTATCACCATAGACATAGATATAAGAGCCCACCTCGCAGAAGCCTAGGGAACGATGCCATGAACAAGGCATTGAGTTAGGTTTCTAAGTCACACTTCACGTGAAATATAGAAGGTGCGAGTCTTCCTCGACGATTCCATTAGCCTACGTTCACCATTTCCAGCTTGGGGAAAATTAGGGCCTAATTGGGAAGGGCCGTATTGAATTAGCTCGGTGGCAGGAATAGGTGCATACTATTTGGAGGATTTAGACGAAAAAACTATACTCCATCCTTGGAATGTAAACAACCTAAAGAGGTATTATTATTAATAAAAGTAGCCCTGTTTAGTCCTTCTTTAATTCATCCTAAACACATATCATGTGTTCCCCCATCTGTTGAAGTATTAAACAAAAACTAAGTCATGTCAGGTTCCTCGGACCACAGACTAGTGGAAATTAATACCCTTTGACATCTATTGAAGTATTAAACAGAAACTAAGTCTTGTCAGGTTCCTTAGACCACAAACTTAGTGTAAATTAATACCCTTTGACATCTATTGAAGTATTAAATAGAAACTAAATCATGTCAAGTTTCTTGAACCACAAACTTAGTGGAAATTAATACCTTTCGACATCTATTGAAGTATCAAACAGAAACTAAGTCATGTCAAGTTCATCGGACCACAGACTTAGTGGAAATTAATACCCTTTGACATCTATGGAAGTATTAAACAGAAACTATGTCATTTCAGGTCTCTTGGACCATAGACCTAGTAGAAATTAATATCATTTGACATCTATTGAAGTATTAAACAGAAATTAAGCCATGTTAGGCTCCTCGGACCACAGACTTAATGGAAATTAATGCACTATGGTACCTATTAGAATGCTAGTTCAACATGTACTTAAGCATTTAAAGGAAATAAACCCTTGATCCCTTTTTCGGATCACAAGGTTTGCTATCACCTAATAAAGATGTAGACCGCAGTAAGTCCATGAGCATCACTTAAAGTATGCCATGGACTTAGCTTTATTTGATCAAATATTAGAACATTTTCTTGAAGTTAAACTTGTTAGAATTGGTAGATTCAAAATATGTCTTAATATTACTACGGATTCAATGGTTACAATCCACTTTGATTTTGATTACCAATTAAAAATATGTGTAAACTTTGTTTTTCTCTTGTGTAAGCAACTTTGCACTTTCTTGGCATATAATTATGTTCAAATAAAGGACAGTCAAAATGAAAATTACTTAAAAAGAGAAATACAATATAAACAATAAAACAAATAAAATAAAGATAAAATAAATAACAACTCATACAAATTTGAGAAGGTAAAAATGCATATTTTATTAAAACATGTCTTGGAAAAAACAAATTCCATTACAGAAATCATAATTACATTACAAAATCAAGATTTAATGTTTCTTAAACTTGTCTTTGGAGGTTTTGTTAGTTGGTTTATCTGTTTCAGTAGGAATCATTTTCTCCTTCTCTTTGGGGGCTCCCTCGGTAGGCATAGTAATTGAAGCTAAGGCCTGTTCAAAACCTTGGGAAGTTGCCCTGTCTTGTGAAATCTCTGCGGCCTTGTCCGAGGATGTTTCCTTTGAAACTTCAGGTTCCTTTGATTGCTCCTGCTGATTAGGAGGAAGAGGATCCTAAGGTTGTGCTTCCTCGACTGGGTCAGCAACTGTAGAGGCCACCTCCCTTTGAGTGGAAGGAAGGTCTGAGACTCATATGGTTGGTGGGAAGTAGATGTTTTCTGGCTTTCTTAGCTCAGAAGAAGCCTCAACCCCGGCTCGGTTAGAGCTTCCTCCCAAGTCTGAGCACAGTAGGTTTGACATACGGCAGGGACCTTTGCCCGGAGGGTATCCTCGGTCTTGGCTACGTCGACATCGTAACCATGCTGTTCAACCTTGTCCCTAGCCTTCTCGGCCTTTATTTTTGCTTTCTCGACCTCAGCTCTCAATTTTTCAGCTTGATCCTTGAGCTTCTGGGCTTTTTCTAGTTTCTTCCTGAGGGCTGCTATTTGCTTTTTGGAAGAAGCCAGCTGGTCATTGGCCTCACAAATGCGTTGCCTCTAATCCTCGGCCTGCCTCTCAGCGCTCTCTAGAGCCGAGTTAGCACTCCTCCAGGCCTTTTCCTCCTCGGTCAGTTTCTTCCTTAAGTCTGCATTGCTTTGATCAGCAATGTTGAACGACTCCACGGCTGCTACATGCCTTTTCCTTTCGTCCTCCAACTGCTGATAGCAAGCATTAGTTATCTCCTCAACCCTGAAAGTGGCATGTACAGCCTAAAAGAAAAAGGTTAGTAACATAACAAATAACCAAAAAAAAAAAAAAAAAGGATAGCATTATACCATGCCCAAATATCTTTTGAGGTCGAGGAAAACCTATTCTTCTTGATGTTCCTCAGCTCGGCCATATCGTTTGGGAGTAATAGAGCCCCCTCCAAAATTGAGGCAACATGGCATCCAATACCCCCATTGAAATCCCTGAGTGATGCATCATCCCTCAGGGGTTCAACATTTAGCATGGGTGTTGGAGGCCAAGCCTGAGGCCCTGGAAGCTGATTATCCCCGCTCTCCACATCTTTTTGTGATGTATGGCTAGTCCTTTGCTGCTTTGCAGCTCTCTCGGTCTCGTCTTCATGAGCAATACGAGACCTTCCAACATCCACTACATCTTTTCCCTTCTGCTCTCTCTTCCTTTTTGGATCAGCAGGATTAGGTCTAGATGGCAGAGACGGCTGAGAAGAGGAAGAAGAGATTTGGGAGAAGAAGGAGGAAGCTTTGGCTATGCGGATTTCCCCGATGCACCCTTTCCGGGCTGGGATTCTATTAATTCCATCAAACTCTTTTGGGGTTTCCTCTGGATACCCATCTCGTCCAAAGTGGTGACTTCTGCTTGATGTTGGAAGTCAACGTCAACCAATATACCCTCAGGAGACGGAGCTTGGTTGAACACTTCAAATTCCATTGAGGAATCTGACAAATCTACGATCCCCTCTAGACTTTTCTTCTTTTTCTTCTTCCTCTTCCTCTTCTTCAAGATGAATTGGGACGAGGATGCTCCTACTGAAGGGGTGGCTATGAAGAGCGGCCGAGTAAGGGGTGTAGATGGGAATACCCTCTGGAACAACGAATCCTTCATAGGCAACACTAATACGGTGGAGCCGAGGATCGTTGACTTTTATCACGTACTTAAGGGCTTGAAATGTGAAAGAAATGGGTGTGTACCCAAGAATTAAGTGCCCCGCTCGCAGTTGACCGTCGGTTTCGTTTATGTACACCTCAGACATTAAAATTTTATCTAAGCTCTCTTTGTTGACTAAGGCATGCTGGGGTTTAGTGGAACACTTATTTGCAAAATCATTAAAATGGAAGAAAATTTTGTCAGAAGCAGGGATAGTGGGAAATAAAAGAGAAATACAATCCAAGACACATAAATCTACGGCTATGCCCCCACCTGGTTCTCCCTCCTTAGTCGGACAGGGTAGGCCATTATGCCATTCCCCAGAAAAGATTAAAAAGTCTTCATTTAAGCCTTTGTTTGATGTGGGGGAGGCACTAGATTAATCTTATTGTGGGATACCTAGACTTACGGTAATATTCCTGTCCCGTCAGATGGTGTAAGTTGTATACCTAATTCACATCATGGTGAGTCAAATTTAGGTTCATTCTTTTGTTTAGAGCTTCTATACTCCCCAATACCCTAAACATATTTGGGGAGTACTGTGTGGGAGATAGTTTAAAGAACCTAAGATAGTTCCTAGTGATAGTGCCCATGGGAATGGTCATCCCTCCCTCTATGAAGGCGATCATGGAGATGACCACCTCCCCTGTTTTCCTAGCACCTACCCATTCCCCCTGGGCAGCGTATCTCACGCCCATTATTGGTGGGATCCTATACTTAGCTCTAAATCTTTCCATACCCTTCTCGGACTCAACTAAACGCTTGAACTTACCCATTTTCTAAGAAGTTTTGAAGAAAAATTAACAAGTTTGAAACGAAAACCAAGAGGATTCAAGGAAACTTACAGGTTTGAAAAGAAGATCCTCGGACAAATTTTTAGTATTTGTAGACACACAGGGAGGTGAGAGAGAGTGAGAGGTTCAGTGTATGAGCTCTAGGACTGTGTGATTATTGAAAGTAAGAAAAAGAATTGATTTGAAAAGCTACTTTTAGTGGCGCAAAAGTTACAAGCAGGAAAGTTCCCGCTCGTAAACCTTAGAAAATCCTCCATCGTTGGATTTACATCCTGCCATTAAACGTAGGGGACAAGGGAGCCACCAAAATTTAATGATGGCACGCTATGGACTCCGAAGCGTCAGGAGTGTGCCTTGAGCAGGTAAAAAGGCATTTGGGAGTTCAGGAGGGCATAACCATAAACGGGATGGGTTGAGGATATCAAAATCCTCATTTCCTTTCGAGGAGTCGAAAAGCAAGATTTTGAGGGCCTATTGTGGGGGCCAATCATCTAGAAGGTACTATTAAAACTGTATGAATTGGGCCTATGGCCCAATCCGAGGATATCAACCAATCCGAGGATGGTTAAATAAGGTTATAATGGGAATGGTATAAGAAGAAGAAATAAAGATTGTATGTGATAGTCCAAAATACATCCGAGGAGAAAAGTCATCTCAGAAACGGAGATCTGAGGTCAGTAAGAATGTCTTATCATCCCAGACAATCCGAGGATATCAACCAATTTGAGGATGGTCAAATAAGGTTATAATGGGAATGGTATAAGAAGAAGAAACAAAGATTGTATGTGATAGTCCAAAATACATTCGAGGAGAAAAGTCATCTCAGAAATGGAGATCTGAGGCAGTAAGAATGTCTTATCATCCCAGACATCCTTCAAGGTTGCATCGCAACTAAAAGTCGGACATTGGATAAGGGATGAGCAAAGGGAGACAACAAATATCTTCAAAAGCTGCTACCTCCACATTATATGTTTCCCAACTAACTCTCTAGCCGCATTATTGTAGAGGTGATACCTGAATAGTGGTCAAGTAGCCTTACAGCTACTAGTTGATGGTTCTAGGTGGTGTTGGATGAGACAAGAAGGAGTTCCTAGAATTTAACCTACATGTGTATGGTAGGGATGATACCAAGATTGTAGTATATAGCATGGGAAAGTGGCCTAAAGGAGGAGGATCAGGAAAAATCAAGAAATCTTTGTAATAATACTGTGAACTCTTATAACTTTGTTCATCAACAAGACATTATAACATAAGCTCCTTAGGCTGTGCCGATGACATATTTTCTTATTTTACTTGTGTTTAATGATCTTAATTCAGCAACTTTTATTGTCTTTCTTCTGGAGTAGAACTAGTTCTTTTACCCACGCTCTATAAATTCATTTTTTGGGCTTGTTGGGTAAAAACCCAATTATATACTGGGTCCAATCCAAATTCAGTCCTTACAATTATGTTTAAAAAATTTGGCATAAAAATACAGAAATGGAGAAAAAATGGTACGTGTATAATATGAATCTATTACATTTATCTTTAAAAAATTGTAACAAAAAAAATGGAGACATTTACCCCCTTTTTGTCAAATAAATAAAATAATATTTGTATCATGACTTTTACGTCTAGTCATATATATGATTAAATCCAACATTACAAACAAATTTGTTTTAGAGTGATACTACATTTGCTACAAACTTTACTATATCACCGCCGTGTACCCTTGACGCGATGGTCTTTCCATGAGTATAAGTGCTTATGGGGTGTGGGGGACAAGGGTCGAGGTTCAAGTTTCTAGGAGGAAGTTTTACATACATATACACTTAAATTAATTAGGCTAGAGTAAAATTTCCATTTTGTATATATAAAAAAAAAAGTCTTATATTAATGTGTCATCGATAAAAAATAATTTGAACACTACTTTTGTGTTAAAATAAACCAATTACATTCATTATCATATCAATATATTATATATATATATATATATATATATATAAAATTTTTAGTAAAATTTGTAATAATTTTAGCAATTTTTATGATCTAAACAATGATTATTTTAGCATTGGGAGCATAATGCATAGACTCTAAAGCAATAAACAAAATTGGAATGTGTGTTTACGCAACATTTATTTATTTATTATTATTATTATTATTATTTTGGGTTTATAATATTAGAAAGAGTAATGTTAGGTTTACAATATTTTTACAACAAATTTTATGTGACAAATTATTATTAATTATAATTTGGGCCCTCCATTGATATTATTTTTTTTACCCACCAATTGTAACACGTTGCCTAAGATTTGTTGGGAAATTGTTATAAAATTTTTGCGGAAATACCATTTACTTATCTTTAAGTAAAATAAATACTATATATAACACTTTTATTATTAAAAGAGAAAAAGGAAAAAAAAAATGACACTTGAATTTGATAGGAATACGTTTCCTGTAGTTGTATCATACACGCATTTGAGCTTTGAACTTTTACGTCAATGCAAATTAACAGTCATCAAGTAATTTTTTTTGATATATTCTACTTTAGCCTAATTTAAATGTATATGTATATGAAATTCTCTCATGAAGATTTGAATTCCGACCTTTGTCCCCCACACCCCATAAGTACTTATACTTATGGATACTTATGGAGTGACCATCGCACCGAGGGTGCACAGTGGTCAGCCATCAAGTATATTATACATTTTATACGGAACATTCAACAAGCCGTATTTTACAAATCAAAATTTATCAGTTCCATAAGACTCCCGTATGGTACTTCTAATCTCAAAATCACATGTAAGATTCTGCACATTTGAGAACAATTCAAGAGACGCAAGTTTCTTTAATTAATACGTACGTACGCGTAAGATACACTTATCTTATGCATATTTACTAACTAAGCTTAAAATATTTTTGTGACTTGATTAAATAATACACATAAATTGTTTTATAAATTGTTGTCTATTGGAAGATTCATTCAAATTAGTTTAAAGGATAATCTTGTATATTTTAAATTCTTTCATAATCTTGCTTCCCACACCCCACAAGTACTTATACTTATGGATACTTATGTAGTGACCATTGCACCAAGGGTGCACAATGTTCAGCCATCAAGTATTATACATTTTATCTGGAACATTTAACAAGCCGTATTTTACAAATCAAAATTTATCAGTTCCATAAGACTCCCGCATGGTACTTCTAATCTCAAAATTACGTGTAAGATTCCGCACATTTGAGAATAGTTCAAGAGACGCAAGTTTCTTTAATTAATACGTACGTATGCGTAAGATACAATTATCTTATGCATATTTACTAACTAAGCTTGCAATTTTTTTGTGACTTGATTAAATAATAAACATAAATTGTTGTGTATTGGAAGATTCATTCAAACTAGTTTAAAGGATAATCTTGTATATTTTAAATTCTTTCATACTCGGACCTACCGATATATATCTTTTAATTATGATAACTACAACCTATCTAACAAAAGTTTTGTTATTTTTTTTGATTAAGAAAGCTATCTAACAAAAGTTGACAAGTTTATTTTAATACAATTTTATTATTTTGAAGTTTGTTATTTAATGATAGAAATCTTTTTCACATGCTTGATTGATTAGGATTTATATTTCATTATTTAAGTATGGCATGTGATCTATGAAAAAAAAATCATAATGGTTACGAAACAAGGTGCGCATGGAGTGATAATTTTTCATTGACTTAAAACTATTCTTCATCATGGAGTTCACCAATGGAGCCTATACTTTTTGTCGTGATATTAATATTATATCATTTTTATATGATAGAGTGTTGCTCTAAAGTTGAGAATTGAGATAGTGACTTCGAGAAGGAAAAAAAAAAAAGACGTGTGTATAACTGTGTAAGTGTGTGTTTGGCTCCAAATTAAAAGCCAACTTATTTTACTATTTAGCTTATTCTTGCTATTATTCATAAGTCTTACTGTATTTTTTAATACTATTCATAAATTATACTGTACTATTTCAATTAACTTTTAACTTTATTTACAATACTTTCAGTAAAAAAATTTTCAGTTCAGCAAAATAAGCAAATCATAAATAGACTCTAAAACTTATGGATCCAAAAATACTACATGCGGTTGCATAGATGGAAGTACCAAGGATGCCCAGAGAACATAGCTATGTAGCTTCCACTTTAGGGACATAATTAGTCGGTGTTAGTATAAAAGCACTGTGAATGAGAACTGCATGCATAGCTACATATACAACACAGCTCAACAAATTCGCCGATAAAATTGCTCAAGGAAAATCTACAGAAATACTGGTTGTAGAGAAAGTACGTAAGAACACCCACAGCAGATGTGCTAAATGTGCCAAATGCCAAATTTTTGGCACATTTAGCACACCAAACCCATTTTAAGCCCAATTATCAGATGTTGTATATGTTAAATTTTTTACAACATGCTACAGTAAAATCACAAATATACAATGGTACGGACCGGCTGTGGTATATTGGTTTATTATTTTTTATTTCTCTTTCAACCCTCATTTCTCTTTCATTTCTCCTTCAGCTCACCGCCTTCATCTCCATCTCCACTCTCCTATTCTTTTTCTTCTTCCCTCTTCCCCGTTGCTCCATCTCCTTCAGCTCACCATCAGTTTCGCTCTGTCCATCTCCATCACTGATCTAACCATCACTGATCCGGTTTGTTTTTTCCCCTTTTGGTTCGCTCACCGCCTCCATCTCCATCTCCACTCTCCCATTCTTTTTCTTCTTCCCTCTTACCCGTTGCTCCATCTCCTTCAGCTCACCATCAGTTTCGCTCTGTCCATCTCCATCACTGATCTAACCATCACTGATCCGGTTTGTTTTTTCCCCTTTTGGTTCGCTCTGTCCTCTGTTCTACCGGCGTCGGTCTGGTTCTGAGTCTTCGTTTTGGTTGTGATTGCTCACAAATCTGAAAGGGATGTTTGTGCTTCCGCCGAAGATTCTAGCAGCACATTGATGAAAAACGGAGCCAAAAGGTTGCATAAGGTTGATTCCAACGGAGCCAAAACGGAGCCAAAACAGAGCTTGATTCCAACGATTGATTTCCGATTGTGGGTTTGGTTGTGGGTCTGATTTTATTTTCGGATTGTGATCGGCGTGGGCGTAGGCCTTTGGGTTGTGGGTCTGGTTTTTTTTTTCCCCTTTTGGTTCGCTTCCTCTCTGTTCTATCGGCGTCCTCTGGTTGTTTTTGTCTCCGTTTTGGTTGCGATTTCTGATTGTGGGTCTGGTTGTGGGTCTGGTTGTGGGTCTGCTCTTTGAATCAATTCTTGGCGCAACAACTTTGTGAGTGGACTTCCGGTTTCGTGAAAGAGGCCCTGGTGAAATCTGTGCACGAGAATCACGACAGGAATAGCTCACCGTACAGGTATTTCATCCATCTTCTCTGTGATTCTCTCGGTATTTCAATGTCTAGTTTTGATTCTCTCTATATTCTGTTTATATGTGCTGTTTGCTATGTTATGAATTTGTTCTGCCTAAATTAATCTATCCGACAATCTTCTCTGTTGCTCTGGCCAGGACAAGTCAAAACAAGAATTTCTTATTATATGCTGTGGGAATTACTTCATGTTTAGGCAAAAGAATTTTTTAAGATACATTTTGAGTCCATGCTGTGGGAATTATTTCTTATTACTTCATGTGCATGTGTTTGATGAGGGCTCACATTTTGAGTTTGGCAAATTTGCTAGAGAGATACATTGACAAAGTTTAGTAATGATATATTTTGTTGTAATTAACAAACCAGAACAAGCAGTCTCCATATCTATTTAGAGCATGGACTCAAGGAGTTATTCATCATTCATTGATCTCGTACGGGGGAATATTAATCTTGAGGATGAAATTTTCGATGTATCTGAAAGTAGTCCCCTGTTAGTCGAAGATTCTCCAGTGAATGATGAAGTTGCCACTTCTAAGAAAAAACAAGCACGTGGGGTCAACTTCAGTGTTGAGGAAGATAAGCTGCTTGTAGCAGCATGGCTCAATACCAGTGTTGATCCTGTGTATGGTAATGAGCAACATAAAACAACATTTTATGGTAAAGTTGCCAAATACTTTATGGACCAAAAGACTGATTCTACACGTAGTGTTGCATCCCTAACAACCCGATGGGGAACAATTAATAGGGAAACAGTTAAATTTGTTGGGTCCTTAGCTAAAATTGAAGCAAAGAATGAAAGTGGAACCACGGCTCATGACAAGGTATAAATTTTGCAATGGTCTTTAATTTTTTTAGGTTTACAACACAAATGAATTGTTTGAAGAAACTAATTATATTATATTTATTTAATTTTTTTTAGATTGAGAAAGCAAAGGAATTGTTTAAAGAAATTCACGGTTCCGTTTTTCAATTTGAACATTGTTGGCTAATCTTGAAAGATTATCCAAAGTGGGCATCTACTATGCCTAGGGGAGATTCAAGAAAAGAAATGCCTCAAACTCCAGATTTAATAGATCAAGGAGTGGGGGCTGATGGCATTATGGATTTCGAGAGGCCAATAGGTAGAAAAGCTGAAAAGGCTAATCGAAAAAGAAAAGATGATGGGCAAGATATTGCAACGCAATATTTGAAAAAGAAAATGAAAGTTCTTGAAGAAGGTTGTGTAGCCGAAAAAGAGAGAATACGTATCAAAGCGGAAAAGGTTCGCTTGCAAGAGTTGAAAGAGAATGAAAGAATTATGATGCTAGACACAAGTGGCATGAATGAAGACCAAAAAGCTTTTTATGATGGACTCAAAAAGGAAATCCTTGCAAAACAAAGATCAAGTCATTCGTTGGGTTGATGATGTTGGTGATATCTTGTTCCAACCTTATTTTGGTAGTAACTAATTCTAGGCCGTGATATGTATTTTGTGGCATTTTTTGGTTGTAGCTGACTTTAGGCCTTGATATGTATTTTGTGATCTTACCAAAAGGTCTTGACTCTTTTATTATGTAATTTTGTTGTAAATTCTAGTAGGCCACTGCCATGTAAGTAATCCTAACATTTTAGCTTATATAAAATGTTATGTATTTTCCATTTTGTTATGGTTTGAGTATTTGCCATGGAATTTCTACTATTGACTTATTATTATTAGTTTATGGTTTTTTGATTGTCAATTGGTAAGTTGCAAAAGGTCGTAAAAGAATATGAGATTGATTCAGTTTTATTTATTTATTTTTAACACAACCTGTTCATGGTTCATGGTTCATGGTTCTGTTTGAGAACACAAAAAGAAGGAAAAATAAAATTAGAAGTATGATAATGTTTTACCAAAAAAAACATTTGTGTTTCATATTGTTAAACAAAACTAATAAAAGAATGGATGTTACTGTCAGCATGCCTTTTAGAGTTTTCCAGAAGAACACCAAATTGGACCCCATCCCATGTGGAATTGAAAATACTTTCTACCTAGTTGCTTGATAAAGAAAGAATAAAGAATTAGGTTTGAACTACAGCCCACGTGACAGACTAGTCCTTATTTTATTTTTATTTTTTTTAATTATAAATAAGTTTGACCATTTTATGTACTGGATTTGGACTGTAATGCCTGGAATGGACCTAAATAAGGGAATCTTACGAAGATAATAAGTCTGTACTCTATTTAAACCTATTAAAAAAAAAAAAATCTAGGACTTGATTTAAAGAACCTGGAGTTCCATATTGTCTTACTGTTTGCTAACTTTAGTAATAAAATTTCTATTGGAATTTTCTTCTAAATGCTGATTTCAGTTAACTCTAGGTGACAAGTCACAGGTGTGCAATGTAGGTCGACACATGCCTAGTGTGTGCGGCTAAAGGATGTTGGCAGTAGTATGGGCAGAATAAAATCTCAGCAGTGTGTGCAAGTCCCACATGTCTAATGCCGTTCACTTGAAATAATAGTGAATCAATAAGAAATCCAGAATATACTGCAAGAAATGTATTATAAAAAATTTGGACAAAGTTTAGGAGTCATCTCCTTTAATATACTAGGCACTAGGTAGTGATTTATAATACTATTTACGTGTATTATTTGAATAATCACATGACTCATTCAAAAATTATATGACTAAAACTATACAAGTATGTTTTATTCTAAACTGGTTTGAAATTAATTTTACTTTCTGCAAAAAAAGAAAAAGAAAGTGTTTGGAGGAATTTCCCTTCAACCCATTGCATAATGGTTGAAACAGCCGCCGATATGTACTTTTTTACACTGGAAAAAGCTTCAAATTTGGGAAATAATTACATCTAAAACTGAAATTAAAAACTTTTTGGGATCTGCTTATTTAGTTTGGAATCCGCTTATTTTGTTGAAACAGAAATTTTTTTGCTGAAAGTACCGTAAATAAAGGTAAAAAATTAGCTGAAATAGTATAGTGGGACTAATAAACAGTACCAAAAAGTGCAGTGGGGGGCCCATAAATAGTTGCAAAAATAAGCTGAATAGTAAAATAAGTTGAGTTTTTAAGCTGGAGCCAAACGTACACTTAGACTGAAGCTGATTAGCAAGGGAAGAAAGGTCCAACTTTTTTCTCTTTTATGCATTCCCTTATTTCACATAAAATGGGTAGGGGTGTCAATGTTCAACCCAACTCGCGAACACGACACGAACTCGACAAGGATTTTTTCGAGTTAGGGTTGGGCCTTAATGGGTTTAGGTCATAAATGGGTTTAGGTCATAAACGGGTTGACCCGAAAGTGACACGATAAGAAACGTGTCATAAGCGGGTCAACTCACGTAACCCGCAATAGACACGTTGGACACGCCAATTTATTTGTGTCCACCCGAAATGACCCACTTAACACAACCCGTTTAAATCGTATAATAAATAAATATTTATTTTATTTTAGATTTGTTAAATACATTTTATATTCGACATATATTTTAAATTTTAAAAGAAAAGTAAGTAATTACAAAAATTTACAAGGGATATAATTGGAAATTGAAACTTTACAGACCCTAGAACTACTAATACTTTTTTTTTTTTTTTGGTATAGAACTTGCACAAATGAAATTGGATGAACTTGTGGAAGATGTTATGAATTTGGATATCAACAAAGAATCTATGGATGATAATCATGGTCATAGTCAGGATTAGTCTACTGTTTGCTCAAATTCTTTCAATATTGATACTTAGCACTTGGCAAGTTCCAAGGATATTATATTTTTGTTGAACAATGTTATTTTATTTTTGTTAAACTTTGTGATTTTGAATTCGGGTTGAAGTATATGCACTTCTTTTGGAGTGTAAAGAACTTATTTCTAAATAAATATTATATTTTTGTTGAACTATATTATTTTGAATGTGGGTTGAAGATTTGAAGTGTATGCATTGCTTTTTGGGATGTTAAAAAAAAAAATTATTTCTAGATGGATGTTATATTTAATATTATGAAGGTTGAAATAGGTTGTGTTACATTCATGTAAACCCAACACGACTCGTTTATTAAGCGTGTCAAATGGGTTGGGTCAGGTCAACCCGCCTTATTAACAGGTCGGATTAGGGTTGAAGGATCATGACACGATTATTAAATGGGTCGGGTTAGGGTGGAGCTATTTAGTCAAATACCTCTACCTCGACATGACATGAACCCGACATGCTAACCCGAATTGACATCCCTAAAAATGGGCACTTTCCTTTATGATCCAGCACATCTCGAATTCATGGAAATTTCCTAAATATCATTAGTAGCTTTTGGAGGCAATCAAGAATTCAAAATATGGCTGACTTCCATCAAGGCGGATTCTAAAATGTGTATTGTTAATTTGTTATTCCTGTCAACCTTTCCCTTAACATGTTTTCTCTATCTCTATCACGAGTTCCTTCATTCCTTTGGGCATTAAGATGAGTTCAAAGTTTTGGTATATGAGCACATAGAACCAAAGCGTACTGGTGAATCTTGGGGGTGATCTCTGTAGCCATAATGCACCAAGAATAAACTGCATTTAATAGGGTGAAATCACTTTTTAGGACAGTGGATTAAGTTCCATGCCTCAATTCCCAACCATCGATAAGTTTTCTCTTCCATTTTGCACTTGGTCTACTTGATTTAATCTCAAATATTATTTTTTTTCCTTATATTTTTCTTACATTTTAGTCATATGATATTTTTAATTTTTTTTATAAAATTTTTTAATTATTTTTGTAACTTGTTTAAATGTAGATAGTCTTATAAATTTTTGTGTATTGTAGAAAGAGATTTCTTCAAACTGATTTAGAAGAAAACCTTGTTCATTTTAAAATCTTTGATAATTGGACCTGATATAAGTTGTCTTATATTCACAATCACACGGTATATTTCTTTTAGTTTTGACAGCTACAAGCTATCTACCAAAAGTTGAAAAGTTTATTTTAATAAAATTTTATTATTGAAGTTTGTTATTTAATGATAGAAATCTTTTTCACATGCTTGATTAGGATTTATTTCATTATTTAAGTATGGCATGTGATCTATGAAATAAAAAATCATAATGGTTACGAAACCAAAGGCGCCCATGGAGTGATAATTTTTCGTAGACTTTAAACAATTCTTCATCATAGAGAATACCAATGGAGCCTATACTTTTTGTCGTGATATTATATGATAGAATGATGCTCTATAGTTTAGATAGTGACATTAGGAAGAAAAAAAATGTGTGTACATTGTATTATGGTTCTTTTAGTCAACAACTTTTAGTTGAAGCTTTTTATTGACTTATATATTTGTGGTCGATGTTCCCTTAATTCACATCATAGACATTTCCTTATTCCTTAGCGATTTGGGTTGTAAAGCCATGGAGCACCTTGTTTCAAGCTGGTACAACGATCGATCCTTGCCAGAATCGTATATACTCCCACCAGAAGATAGACCAGGGATGCTCCCTCTAGGCAAAAATATTCCAGTGGTTGATCTTGGGGCTCATGATCAAACCGATATACTTCAACAGATTTTGGAAGCTAGCCAAGAGTTTGGAATGTTTCAGGTTCCACCCACACATCTTTTCTTTTATTCTTTTATCAGACAATGATTTATTCCCGAGTGATGCTTGGTAACTTTTTTCATATTTGATACATTTGTGTTATGCTATGATTTGTACCATGTAATAGGTGATCAACCATGGAGTCCCTAGCAACTTAATAGATGAGGCCATGGGTGTTTTTAAGGAGTTTCATGCATTATCTGCCGAGGACAAGGCAATCGAAACTTCGAAGGACCCCGATAAGAGCTGCTACATGTATACAAGCAGTCATAATTATGCAACTGAAAAGTATCACTTCTGGAGGGATGGATTGTTCCACCATTGTAATCCTCTAGAGAAATACATCCAATTTTGGCCTGAAAAGCCACCTAAATATCGGTAAATCCTCATAGTCATAGACATGTTAATTTGTTCTTTCATGCTTTTTAGTTTTTACCCTTCCAAGTAGTGGCTTGATATACACATAAGAACAGAAATGAACAACATGATGATGTTTCATGTAACCTTTTTCAGAGAAGTTGTTGCGACATATACAGCTGAATTAAGGAAGGTGGTCTTTAGGATTTTGGAGTTCATTGCTCAAGGCTTGGGACTCAACCCCGATCATTTTAGCAGTGAACTTTGTGAAAATCAAGTAGTGTTGGTCAATCACTATCCACCATGCCCAGACCCAAGTTTAACCTTGGGTTTATGCAAACATAGAGACCCTATTGTCATTAATATTCTTCTTCAAAGTGATGTATATGGGCTTGAAGTCTTAAAGGATGAGGAATGGATTGGTGTTGAACCTATTCCTTACGCTTTTGTGGTTACTTTAGGTGTTCTGATGCAGGTACATATATCTTCGCAAGCTCTAACTATATACAATATAGTATTACTTCTTAATTTGTAACCTTTAACTAGTGAAAACTATAGCTCAAAAAAAAAAAAAAAAAAACATGAAAACTAGTTGATAGTCCGTTGATTTTTGGTACTTTACTGTAATATATATATATATATATATATATCTAAAAGCTGGTGAGTTTTAATTAACTCAACTGGTAAAGAGCTATCATCAGGAGTTAAACCACATTAGTGTCCATGTCATTATCTTTTTTCTTTTTCTTTTTTTCCAATTTTCTTATATTTTTTTTTAACATTCACTTTTTTTATTATTTAATATTTACATATTCTTTAACCTTTCTCTCTCTCTCTCTCTCTCTCTTACAATTTTATCTCCCCACTACCCTTTACTGTAATATCACTATTCATCTTTCTCTTTGTCTTCTTTTATTTTGTCTTTTTTTTTTTTTTTTATTTACATCTCCTTACTATAAATTTATCATCCTCCCTTCCATTCTTTGCATAGTTTTCCCCCACAAAAAAAAGTTATATCTCTCTCTCTCTCTCTTTCTCTCTCTCTCTCTCTCTCTCAATTTTTTGGTGGATCTTTTTATTTTTCTTGCATCTCTGCTTTAGGTAGATAAATTTTTGTGTTATTTTAGAACTCTAATTTGGGTTGATGAGATTTATTTTTGTGTTTTAAGGTTTTTTTTTTTTTTTTTTTGATTGTTAAATGTTATCCTATTATTGCATTATAAAGAATTAAAGAAAGTATATAAAAAATAATATTATTCTATTACGTAGCATGATTTTGATAATTTAGTGTTTATTGTTACATCCTTTATTTTTGCTTTTTTTCTTCTTCTCGTCTTATTTTATTCAACATTGAAAGTAGATGAGATCCTACATATCTTTAAATTATTTATATTTTCTCATCTTTTTTATTTAAAAAAATAAAAAATTTAATATTTTACACTTTCTCCAACTTTTCTTGTTCCCTTTACCTTTTCATCTCCCCAAACCCCTACCTTAATATTACTCTTTCTCTTTTCCTTTATCTTCTTTTATTTTGTTTCTTCTTATTATCATCCTCTTAGCATAAATTTGTCATTCACTCTTCCATTCTATGCACAATTTTCCCTCACAAAAAAAAAATATATATATATATATATATATTTATTTCTCTCTCATTTTTTTGGTGAATTTTTTTAATTTTTCTTGCATATTTGTTTTAGGTTGATAAATTTTTGTGTTTTTTATAACTTTATTTTAGGTTGGTGCGAATTAGTTTTGTGTTTTATGGTGATTTTTTTTTTGTTCACTTTGATTGTTGAATGATATCATATTGCATTATAAAGAATTAAAGATAGTATATAAAAAATTATTATTATATATTACATAGTATACTTTTGATAATTCGGTTTTTATTGTTATATCTTTTATTTTTACTTTTTTTTCTTCCCAATTCCCATATTAATTTATTCAACATTTAAATTTAGCTACATCCTCCATATCATTACATTATTTATATTTCCTCTCCTTTTTTATATTAAAAAATTAAACATTTAATATTTTACTTAAATTTGATAAATAAAGTTATCCTCATAAAGTTGAGTAATGCTAGGGAAATACTCATTCTCACAACTAATACATTAAAGGAAAAATGGAATACAAAACAAATGTCAATTTAGAAATAGTTAAATAAAAAAATTAATGAGGATATTAAACCAAATATAACATAAAGAAACTAATAATGCATATTTAATGCCATAGAATCATCATCAAGTTTTGGAAACCGATAGGTTGCCAATGGAGAGAGATAGTAAAGAGGCTATAAGGAGAAGTAAAAAATAAAATAGAGATGTCCACACAAAGAATATTAAAAACTTTAGAGTGTAGAAAAATAAATTGTTACGTTCACTTCAAACACTAAATTAATAATAAAAAATTAAATACAATCATAGTACTAAATTTAAACTTAAAACTAATCAAACTTTAATCATGAAAACCATATTTCCAATCATAACACAAAAAGTGATGTTCTCCAATAATAATAGAAATTACATAAAAAATAAATTTAGAAAATTTAAAATCTTTTTTTTGACATTTCATTAACCTTATATATATATATATATATATATTTCATACACCGTTACTTTTTGAAAATCTAATGAACGATGTTGTCTTTCATTTAACGTCTTTATTATGCAAATCATCAGTTAGTAAACATATAATGGTAAGAAGCGTTATAAATGACATTATTAAAAAAAAAAAAAATTAATTAGCAACTATCAGCATGAAGTAGTACTCTATGGTTTTACGCATCTAATGAAGTGGAATATATATAATTTACTTAAAGATATATGTAAAGATTCACATTATAATATGTGTGTGTGTGTGTGTGTAAAGGTTTAAAAAAAAGTGTTATGTAAGGTTTAATATATATATATATATATATATATATATATATTGAAATCACTCGGGAAAAAATTATCACGCTTAACGCATAGATTTGCAACTAATGATTTGAATTATGAAGGCATTACGTAAACAAATGTTATGAATATCATTTTGAACCTTATTCCAGTTTGTCCATTATAACAAAAAATTTTGATACTCTATTTCTACTTGTAGTTTCAAATTTATTGCTATATGTATATATATTGTTTTTATATAAAATAATGAATTTCATATATTTTTTTAAAGAAAAATCTCAAGTGAGCATATTGTTATTAACAAATTTCTATTATTAAAAAAATTAAAAAAAAAACTAACATGTGGGGGTATTTGTAAAGAAGAAACCTTCTTGGAAGTTCCTAGTAACTCACTTTACCCATTTCCCAATCCACCCTCGTAAAAGCACTTCACAAGTTCACATAGTCAACTTATTTCTTTTGTCCTCTCATGATCACCTACTCTTGAGGCTTCATTATTCTTGATTTTTTTTTCTTCTTTCCCTCACATCGCATTGTTTGGTTTAGTTCTTTCTTTCATTGTGGCTCACTTCATCTTATTAAGTTCTTTGCTTTATTTATTTATCTGTTCATAACCTCATATATATCACTAGATTCAGCACAAAATGCATACTGGCCAGGTTTTTAATTTCAGCTGGTATTGACCAAAATTAATTGAAACAATCCAGAATGGGCTGAAATTTGGTCTGAGGTGGAATTGAGTAGTTACCGTTCTAGTTTGCATACCAATATGAGATTTTCCGTCCATTTCACTCAGTAGAAATAGAATTCATAACATTGATGTAAACAATTGTTGGGTCGTACATTGGTTGTGTATCAATTAAGTCAATCTAAGTTATTTACACAATTACAAATAGCTCTAATTATAACTAATCTTTTCAGATATCAGATATCATATAAGTTGTGACAAATAGCATTATATACAATACAAATTTAAGACATGCTTTACTTTTTTTGTTTCTGATTTTTTTTTTTTTTTTAATATTCAATGTGCTTACTACTTAATATGGTTCAGTAACTTGCGGCGGGGGGGGGGGGGGGGGCGCATCTTACCTCATAAAATAAAATAAAACAAAAAAAGAAACTCAATATTTTTTAGGGTTAGTCATAGAAAACCAACCCAAACTTGTGTATTAATTTTAATTAAGTCAATTTAAGTTATTTAGATGATTACAAAAAGCTCAAATTATAACTAATTTTTTCGGATATCATATAAGTTGTGACAAATAGTATTCCATTACAATACAAATTTAACTCTTTCTTTATCTTTTCTAGTTTTTGTTTTTGTTTGGTTTTTTGTATTGTTTTTTAAATCCTCAATATGCCTACTACGCAATATGTTTTAGTAACTAGGGGAAAAAAAATTTATCTCATAAAATAAAATAAAACAAAACAAAAAACAAAAAAAGAAACTCAAACATTTTTTAAGGGTTAGTCATAGAAAACCACCCTAAACTTCGTGTGCCTACACCACACCATTGCACGCCTTTGGTGTGGTGGTCACTCCACAAATATAAGTATTTATAGGATGTGAGGGCAAAGGTCAGAGTTCAAGTCTCTAAAAGGGAGCTTCACACATATATATACTTAGATTAGACTAGAGTAGAAATTCTATCTTGTATAAAAAAAAAATTGCATCCCAAAACTTGATTAACTGTTCAAATTAATGATCACACATTGTCCATAAAATTTACTACATTAACTTACTACAAGAGCAAAACAATGTGACTTGCATTGTTATCATTAATTTTAACAATCAATTAAGGGGGGTAAAGTCCTCAAAGTATGTTACAATTAAGGTGGTGATTGCAAATTTACGTAATTTATGATGAAAAGTGTAAGTGTCATATTTTAGGGTGGTTTTAACATTTATGTAAGTAACCATCTTTTTCTCAACCAAAAAAAAAAAAAAACCTTATTTTTTTAGTTGTTTCTTAATAATAGTTCTTAGAATTGTGTTGCATTGAGTTGTAGATTATTAGCAATGGGAAGTTGAAAGGTGCTGTACATCGAGTGGTGACAAATTCGAATTTAGCTCGGACAACTGCTACCTTCGGTCTTCATCCCCTTTATGAAACACTTATAGAACCAGCAGAAGCTTTGGTTGATGCAAGCAATCCTGCACTCTGTAAGTCCTTCTCATACAAAGACTTTATGATCAAATACAGAGCCGCTGCCTCCTACGGTACAGCATTGGAGGAGTTTTTAAGTGGTACTCCTGATTAGTGGTTTGAGAAAAAAAAAAGCTATTTTACTTTATCAATGTATAACCATTGATATCAAGGATGTAAACATTAGTTAGTGAAATTGGTTTTACATTGCACTAATATTATGATTATTGTCATTATCTTTATGGATAAAATTTTAGTGTCGTGAACACCAATTGAATAAAAGATTTTGAACACATTGTAATATATTATGGATTGGCGACATAATAAAAGCAGGTGATGGCCATATAAATTAATTTCCCTTTTCCTGTCTAGTCATTTATGCTATGTTTGGTGAGGGTGAAAAATGAGAGGATGTGAAATGGGAGAAGGAAAAGGGAGAGGAAAATGTCATTTTTCATTATTTGGTTGGAGTGAAAAGGTAGAGGAAAGAAAATGGGTGGATGAAGTTTTCTACCCAAGCCACCATTTTGTCCCCCTTCCAAATTGGTAAGAAAAGGGAAGAGAAAATGGCAATGAGAAGAAATGTACAATATTACGTGTACTTTACGTTCCTTACTTTGTGCCGGTCTGATCACTTGAAAGGAAACGAAGGAATGAAAAAGAAGTTTGAGTTGTTAATATAATAATTTGGCTAATAGTACAATGGGGGTGTAGGGAAAGTCGGTGTTGTTTCAAAGGAGAGTGAAGAAGAAAGTAAAGAGAGTTTTGCTACTACTCCTAGTAGTGGAGGAGAAGAGGGGAGGCCTGCCAACATGCCTTTGGTGAAAGTGGGTGGTTTGGAGCTTTATCTTTTGCTAGAATATTCTTCTCGCTGCGGCGATAACTAAGGAGGGGGCTGTGTCTATGACCCTGTCTTTGAAATTTGCTGCCACTTCTGCAGGTTTTGTTTATGCCCTTGCAGTCTCTCCTTCATCAGTTTGAATTTTTGTATAATAGGTGATAAATAAGATAGGATGAAATGAATTTTACTTCTCCTTTTTTCATAGGCTCTCGATTACTCCCCTCATTCATTGTTGTGATACATTCTTTTTACATAATGGCAGCATCAAACAAGTTTTTTGACCCCTAAACTCTGCTACATCAATCTCATATTTAGGATCTTAGTAACGAGTCCCATTCAAGGCATTTTTCTTTTGAATCTCTTCTCTATGTAGATTTTCATGTCTAGAGGCTCTTTCGGATAATTCATACAGATTAAAGGAAGTTCTTCCTTCGAACTTCTTTCTCAATTTGAAGTCTAGGCAATCTACTGCTATTTAACATATTATGCCTCTGGAAATGTAGTTTGACATCTCATTTTAGCCTTTTAAAACCTCATGATGAACTCTTCGGCAGTCTCATCTGCCCATTGTTTTAATATACCAAATCTTCCATTGATACACCTAAATCCTTGGGGGCAAAGTGGGTTTGGAATTTCTCTTCCTTTTCAACCCAACTGCTAATTGATTTTTGAGTGGGGGGGAAGGGGGGTACTGTAAAGGAATCGAGAAACATTTGAAGCACAGTAGTCATTATTTGACAATTCATCACACTGAATTGTGAACCTCGAAATATGTTCCATAGCAGTTTTATCTTCATCGCCTTAAAATGTGATAAATTTGGAATCTTGTAACTTCCTAGGAAATTCCGCTTCCCTATCTATCCACTCAGCAGGGTAAGTTTTCCAATACAAAGGTCATGAATGCCTTCATAAACTAGAACCTTACGTTTGGTTGTATGAGTCCATTAACTGATCCTACCTTACTTGACCTGGAAAGGGTATAGCATTTGGTTTTGGGTCTTTGAATGGTGGTCTATAGGGTTCTTGGTAATGATTCCTATCTCCCTCTTGACGATCAAAACTCGCCCTTGCATTTTCTTGGACATTCCTATCATAGCCATTTTTGGCATTCTCATGAAAGCCAAATCTATGTCGCTATTTTCATGACCATTATTATGTAAGTTTGGTGGCCTAGGTATCTCATTTCAAGGAACCCCAATTTGAGGTTGTTCAATTCTAATTGGTACATTCCAGGTTGCTCCATTCGAGGCTGCTCAACTCTAGGTTGTTCAACTCTGGGTTGTTTAGTCTGAATTTGCTCAACTCAAGTCTCTTAAGTTATATGATTCAATTCTAAGTTTCTTTCCAATTCCATTGGATTTCAAAAGACTAAGACAGATTGCAAATAAATTAATTGATGCCTAACTTGTTCGAAACAAACTAATTCGAAAGTTCACAGTAAAAAGCTCAAAGCCTAAGTTATTACACCTAACGCTGAAGCAAACACGCTCAAGATCAAATGAGATTAACAACTAAATACTTGGTTCAAACATAGGTAAATATGTTCAAGCTAAATCACAAAGTTACAAGCTTATATTTTTTATGTTAGAAATATTGGGCCAGTTAAAACCCAGATAAAGTGTGTCCAATAGTGGGTCCAATCTAATCTATAATCAAAACTTTTGTTCTTACCGATGAGTTATATCTTTTAAATCGATACCTTTTGGTTGTCTATGTCTATATAAAGAGGACATGAGCTCATTTGCATGCACGTTACAATTTTTTGGGACTAGTAGACAAGTAATCTCTCTCTCCCTCTCTCTCATCAATTTTATTTAAGTATTTAGGCTGTAGATGTTTTCTTCTCATAACAAACACCACCGCATGAGTAATTTAAAACACTTATAGATTCTATTTATTGGAAAGATTATTATAAAAAAGTTACAATAGGACTTATTAATTTTCTGACACTTCACTAAGCCCAATGAACACGAGATCATCTCCTTTGTTAGTGTATAGCTTGTACTAGTTTAGCCCATTGGGCTTAGCCCAATATACTATACTTGTACTTTACTTCTTTTACTTGTACTGCACACATATCTAGCCTATATAAGGCTCTCTATTGTACATTGTTACATATACATCAATATACAAACTATTCAGTCTTTCTCATACTTTATATTCTTAACATGGTATCAGAGCCATTCCTCTGACTTTCTGGTTCCTGTGGACATCTCCGGCGTCCTTCCGCTGCCCTCGCCTTCATCCAGTCACCACTACCAGAAGCGAGTCATCGCCGTCACGCCCACAGTCCCAGCAACTCTCGGATCTCATCGTTCTGCTCATCCAATTGTAAAAGCAAAGGCATTGAGTGACAGAACAGACAATCCCGAGCAAAACCCAACCAAGAACGGCCAGAAAACACATCACACGCGCCCCCACGCGCCGCCTGAATTTTTTGCCTGACGAGCACGCGCTCCATGCTCCGCCACGCGCCTCCACGCGCCGCCCCTATCACTCACGCGCCACACGTGCCAGTCCAGCAGGCCCCCACGCGCCCCCACGCCCTAGTCTGACGTTAGCACACGTCATCCGTTGACTTTGACCGTTGACCAAGTCAAAATTTTTCAATAGGACCTGTCTTGCTCAGTTTTTCGCGTAGATTCTGATTTTGGGCTCCGTTTCTGCATTTGAGGTCTCTACATTTCACTTTTTTGTCATTTTCTTCATTATGGCTCAACAAAGTGAACGAGATATCATACGTCCTATCACCATCATGTTGGATGGTCCTACTAGCTATCATGCATGGTCTCAGAATATGACTGTCTTTCTCAAGGGTCGTAAACTGTGGCGATATGTGACTGGTTCAATTCCTAAGCCAGTACCAAACCCTAAGTCCAAAGCCGCAGATGTTGAAGAGTCTTCCAAGACTGCTGCTACAACAGATGATTATGAAGAACGTCTAGAGGAATGGGAGAGTATTCAGAGTAAGATCTTGTCTTGGTTTATCAATACCTCTATTCCCTCCATTCATAATCTTCTTCCTCGTCTTGAAACTGCTGAGGCTGCTTGGAAATTTTTGGCCGATTGCTATAACTGCACTAATGATTCAAGCTTGGAGTTTCACATTGAATCAAAACTTTATCAAATGCGCCAAGAGACAGGTCAGTCTATTTCTGATTTTTATTCTCAGACTTCTACTATGTGGGAACAACTCTCTGCTGCAGATCCTCCACTGGTGTGTTCTAAGGATATTGAGCTCTTTGTCAAATATCGAGATCGCCATAGATTTATGCACTTCATGATGAGTTTACGTGAGGACTTTGAGCCTACTAGAGCTTCTCTGCTTAGTCGGTCTCCTACTCCTTCTCTTGATGCTGCAGTCAAGGAGCTCATTTCTGAGGAGAATCGTCGGCCTACTTATCACATGACATCATCTGATCATGTATTGGCTACACCCTCACCACAACCTCCCATTGCTGCATTCACTACTCCTCCGCAAATAAACTCTAGACGACCCACCTCTCAGTCTTCCAAAGGTGCTCACTGCAAGTTTTGCCGTGCCAAAGGCCATGACATTTCTATTCGTCGTAAGCTACAGAAATTTGTGCAAGAGCAGAATAAAGCTTCTCTTCCTCAGGCAGCTGCTGTGTGTCCTTCAGATCCATCGGTTCCTACAGGTCCATCTTTGACTTCCGCACTTACTACGGCTGATATTGAGGCAGTTGTTCAACAGGTTTTATCCCGCACTTCCACTGCCCTTTCTGTCACCTTAGGTAAACAACCTTGGTTTTTTGATACTGCATGTTGTAACCATATGACTCCAGATGAATCCCAATTTTCTGATAAGGCACCCTTAGAACATCCAATCACCATTTACACTGCTGATGGAACTCCTATGCCTGTTAGTCATAAAGGAACAATCTCTTCTTCTTGTTTATCCCTTAGTGACACTTTTCATATTCCAAAGTTATCCCTAAATTTGCTTTCTGTTGGTCAACTTTGCAAATTAGGTGTAGATCTTCTATTTACTAATCATGGTGTGGATGTGCAGGATCCCCGGACGAGTCAAGTACTTGGGACAGGTCGTAAGGTTGGTCGCATGTTTGAGGTTCATGACTTGAAGATTCCTTCACAAGTTGTTTCTGCAGCTGCTACCACTGCCACCTCCTCACTTGATCTATGGCATGCTTGTCTTGGTCATCCATCCTTATCTCGTCTTCAGTTGTTAGCTTCTCAAGGTCATTTAGGTTTAGTTCAATTTCAAAAATTTGATTGTATTTCCTGTCATTTTGGCAAACAAACAAAATTGCCTTTTAATAAAAGTGACTCCTTTTCTTCTGCCCCTTTTGATCTTATACATTCTGATATTTGGGGTCCTACACCTGTTCCCACTGAGGGGGGATCTAAATATTTTGTCATATTTGTGGATGATTTTTCTGGGTATACTTGGATTTATCTGCTTCACCATAGGTCTGAACTTGTGTCTATTTACCAAACATTTCATAAAATGATTGAAACACAGTTCAATCGCACTGTTAAAGTCTTTCGATCAGATAATGCCCAAGAATATAATGATAAATCTTCCCTATCCTTTTTAGACAGACATGGTACTCTTCCTCAGCGGTCTTGTCCTTACACCTCTCAGCAAAATGGTCGTGCAGAACGAAAACATCGTCACATTCTTGATGTTGTCCGCACCCTTCTTATTTCAGCCTCTCTTCGTGAACGCTTTTGGGGTGAGGCAGCACTCACTGCTGTGCACACCATTAATCGTATTCTTTCACCAACTACACACAACAAATCACCATTTGAGCTTCTCTATGGTCAAACTCCTGACTACTCCTCTCTTCGGGTTTTTGGTTGTGCTTGCTTTGTCTCTCTTCCTCCTCATGAACGAACAAAGCTCCAACCTCGTACTCGTCTCTGTTGTTTCCTTGGTTATGGTGTGTCCCAAAAAGGTTTTCGCTGTTATGATCCCATTTCTCATCGCCTTCGTATCTCCCGTCATGTTGAGTTTTGGGAACATCGTCCTTTCACGAGTCTTCAGCATTTTCCTGCATCTTCTTCCTCAGAGTCTCCCATTTTTACTGATCTTTTCCTCCCTCTCTATCCTGAACTTGTGGAGGATTCTTCAACATCGACTGACTCTCCAGACGACTTATCTCTGGTTCTGTCTCTGGCATATGATCCGCCTGTCTTAGATCCTGTGGCACCACCCTCTCCTGAGTCTTCTATTGGTCCTGAACTTCGTCGTTCCACTCGGGTAAGCATTCCTCCCCCTTATCTCACTAATTATCATTGCTCTTTTGCTCTTGCCACTCTCTATGAACCTCACACCTATCGTGAGGCTCATACTGACCCTTTTTGGCAGCAAGCTATGAATGAAGAACTAGATGCCCTTCATAAGAATCACACTTGGGATATGGTTGATTTGCCTCCTGGTCAGTCTGTAGTAGGTTGTAGGTGAGTTTACAAGATCAAGACCAAGGCTGATGGATCTGTTGAAAGATACAAGGCTCGCCTAGTTGCCAAGGGCTTTACTCAGGAGTATGGTATTGACTATGAGGAAACATTTGCTCCTGTTGCTCGTCTTGCATCTGTTAGATGTCTCATTGCTGTGGCTGCTGTTCACCGTTGGCCTCTTTATCAAATGGATGTGAAGAATGCTTTCCTCAATGGAGACCTCCATGAAGAAGTGTACATGCAACCACCCCCTGGCTATCCACACTCAGGCAATCAAGTTTGCCGCCTTCGCCGTGCTCTTTATGGCCTCAAGCAGGCTCCTCGAGCTTGGTTTGAAAAGTTTAGCTCAGTTGTTGCTCAGTAGGGTTTCACTTCGAGTCCTCATGACACTGCTCTCTTTGTTCGAAGATCCTCTGCTGGTATCACTCTTATTCTTCTTTATATTGATGATATGATTATTACTGGAGATGATTTTGCAGGTATCTGCTCTCTTCAGCACTTCCTTAGTCAGCATTTCGAGATGAAAGATTTGGGCACTCTCAGCTATTTTCTTGGGCTAGAGGTTACCTCATCCTCTGATGGATACTATCTTTCCCAGGCTAAATATGCTTCTGATCTTCTCTCCAAAGCCAGTGTCACCGATAATAAAACTGTTTCCACTCCTTTGTAATACAATGCAAAGCTCACACCCTTGGATGGTGAACTTATATCCGATGCTACTCGTTATCGTCAGTTGGTTGGCAGTTTGATCTATCTCACTGTTACTCGTCCGGATATTTCACATGCCGTGGATATAGTTAGTAAGTTCATGGATGCACCTCGTTCTGTCCACTATGCTGCTGTTCTTCGGATTCTCCGCTATGTCAAAGGCACACTTTATCATGGTCTGCATTACTCCTCTCGATCGTCTCTCGAGCTTCATGCTTATTCAGACGCTGACTGGGCAGGTGATTCGACTAATCGATGCTCTATCACAGGTTTCTGTTTCTTGTTAGGTACTTCTCTGGTCTCGTGGCGCAGCAAGAAGCAGGATGTGGTTTCCCGTTCCAGTACTGAGGCTGAGTATCGTGCCCTTGCCGACACCACTTGTGAGCTTGTTTGGCTTCGCTGGCTCTTGGATGACATGGATGCTCCACAGCCCACTGCCACTCCTCTTTATTGTGACAATCGTAGTGCTATCTACATTGCTCATAATGATGTCTTCCATGAACGCACTAAGCATATTGAGATCGACTGCCACATCACTCGCCAGCATCTCAAGAAAGGAAATCTCAAGTTATTCTCCATCTCCTCTGCTGACCAGCCTGCTGATATCTTTACCAAAACTCACCCGCCTGGTCGTCTTCGAGATCTTATATCCAAACTCCAGTTGGCTTCCTCCTTGTCACCTCGAGTTTGAGGGGGGATGTTAGTGTATAGTTTGTACTAGTTTAGCCCATTGGGCTTAGCCCAGTATACTGTACTTGTACTTTACTTCTTTTACTTGTACTGCACACATATCTAGCCTATATAAGGCTCTCTATTGTACATTGTTACATACACATCAATATACAGACTATTCAGTCTTTCTCATACTTTATATTCTTAACATCCTTGATAACTATGTTACATTGATTTCAATAAGTTCTTTGGATTGTTTGTGATCTTCTATTGGAATCGAGCCCCTTATTTATACTAGGAAGTCTCAAAGGTGATTGTCATTCCATGTGTTGCTTTACCATGGGGCTTTAAGACACTTTCTAAACTGAAACAGATGTTCTTAACTTCCAGTAATTGCTTTAAATTTTACTGTAACGATACAGTTATGGTACTAAAAGCTTGAGTTAATAATTAGTGTTGAAATATTGAGAGAATTTGGTAAATAGCTCGCAATTGTCAAAATTTAACGATTTCTTTTCTTTTAAATGAACACCATCAAATTCAATTAATAATAAATAAATACAAAGATTTTTTTTTTTAATGCAAGATAACAATTCTACTCTAACTTAATCTAAATATATATATGTATGTGAAGCTCATTCTTGGAGACTTGAACTCCAGCCCCTGCTCCTACACCTCACAAGTATTTATATTTGTAGAGTGACCACCGCACCATGGGTACACTGTGATAATCCAATGATTCCACGTACCCAAGATGTAAAATCACCCAAAAACTTCTCTCTCTCTCTCTTAAATGTGGGTGTGAACTTGAATTGAAAGGACAAAATTTAGTTACAAAATTGGTTATAACCTAAGATTACATCCTTACTCAATAAAACAAAATTACTATATATTTTGAAAATCTAATCATTGAATTACATGTTCATTTCGCTCTCAATACACATGCCAAATTTTGTGTCAATTGGATATTATTTACTATATGATCTATAAGCTTATATTTTATATATAATTTTAAACTACAAAAATTTGCAATTTAAATAATTTATTGATGACATAACTATTAATCTTTAATTTTCTAGAAATTTTACAAGCATGGAGCACATAAGGTTGTAGCTTAAAGCTACTACCAATTTTCTCAAAATTTACCTCCAATGAAAAGATATTGAATAAAATTGTAGTTTAAGGTCCAAATTGAAATTAAATGAAAATTATAGCATGGATGACTTAAGAACACTAGTTTATGAAATATTTTTAGAAATTTTTAATGAAAAAAGAAAAAAAAGCAATGACTTCTTTTCCGCATGTACCTCCACGTCAGTTTTTTTTTTTTTTTTTTTTTTTTTTTTTTTTTTTTTTTAAAACTCAAATAATTTTTTGTTTTTGTTTTTTTGTTTGATAAGAAAGTTTACTGATTTTATTAAATAGGGCAGACCCAAATTAAATCTAAATCACATATTTCTCTAAAATCTAAAATCCTTAACAGTGTGGACGGTGGTGCATTCTCCTTCTAGCAACGCTCTTCTGACAGCACCTTCAAATGAACAGCCACAGAAAACCCACAAGAACAAACATAAGCATAAAAGAACAACCATAAACAATCTGAGCTCCAAACAAAAGTGTTATATGAAATCATCATCTAAAACGTATGATTGATGACAGATTGAGAACGTGTCACCAGTAGCAAAAATATTAAACACCAAAGTATCGAGGCAAGTCCTAATTTTCAAAAGTTTCCAAGGCAGCTATTCCCATCAAAATATTTTTCAAGGAGGCTTCCAAGTTCAGAGCCAAAAAAAACCCCAAGGCATCTCTTAGAGCCTGTTTGGATTCAATATTTTGATAACTCAATTCTCAGTTTCCATAATTCATAACTCAAAAATGATGGGACCCATAGCAAAAAGGTTGTTTGACCAAACGATAACTCTGTTTCCATCACTCAATTCTCTGATTTTTGAGTTATGAGTTATGGAAACTGAAAACAACCAAAAACTGTTTTCAGTTTCCATAACTCATAACTCAATGGCAATATTATAATTAAACACACATAGGGGACCCACAACCACAACTTTTGACCACATTTTGACTTTTTTTTTTCCACTTGTTCGGTCTTTAGTTCTGGGGTTTTTTTTTTTTTTTTTTTTTTTTTCACTTGTTCGGTCTTCAGTTCTGGATTATTTTATTTTATTTTTAACTTTGGTGAGTTGGGTACAGAAAAACACAAAAAAAAAAAAAGAAAAAAAAAGAGAAAAAGCTGCACCGGCTGACAGGTATGGGGCCCACAAATAGTGTGAAAAATATTGAGTGATGGAAATTGGGTGATGATGCCAAATGAGTGTGAAAAATTGAGTGACGAGTGTGAAAAATTGAGTGATGAGTGATGAGTGATGAAAATTGAGTGATGGAAATTGAGTGATGAAAAAGCCTTGGCCAAACAGGCTCTTAGCTTCTAAGTTCAAAGCAAAAGAACCCCCAAGTTTCTACTACATCCCCCCGAAATCCAAAATAACAATTTACCCTCGTATTATAGCTGAGAGAGTTAGGGCTCAAGGGTGTAAAATTGGACTTTGAGATATATTTCCTTGTTCTTAAAACTTGACAGACTAAGTTGTACATAATTTTTAGGTAGAAAATTGAACTTTGAGCTATATTTTATGGATTAAAATAATATTTTGTTTCGTCATACACTTTTTTTTTTTTAGCAAAATTTTGCCATACACTTCTACGTATTAAGTTTAAGCCACTTTATAAGAAAAGGAATCATAAGATCCCCATTGAAATTAGTCACCAGCCACCAATTGGATTTCCGTTGAGACCAAGGGATGAGCGTACGTGAGAGAGAGGGATTTTACTTTTTTTGCCCAAGCCCAGTCTCCATGACAACTACAATTTATTTATTTATTTTTAAATATTTTAATATGTTGTGGTTGCACAGTTGGCAATTGATGTGGTGGATAAATTAATTCTTTATTATTATGTTTGACACATTGGATTTTTCCATCAAAGAGATAACAACATGGACTGAATTGACATGACATTAAAAGATTAGGGAACAAATTGACACAATTGAAAAGTTAGGGACCAAATTGAAATATGATGTAAAAAATAGAGACCAAATACATAGTTTACCAAAAAAAAAAAAAAATCTATAAATACTATATATAGAGAGAGGCAACCATATACAATACCAAAATGGGTATGTAAAATCATTTTATTTATTAGAGTTTGAATTTATGACATCTGCTTCTAATAATTTTGATATTTATTATCAGACAAGGCACCAAAAATAGGTGGGGATTGAATTCCAGATCTCTTATTCAACCATCTCTTATTACCGATTATTGAGTTTGAATATTTGATGGTATTCATTTTAAAGATAAAATATATTTAAATTTTGACAAATACAAACTATTTATTTTAACTAGTATCTAACTCACGCAATGCACGGAATCGTTTTAAATATTAACGGACTATGCATTCAACATAAACTTAGTTATCATACTTTTATTGCATACATTCAAACTTAAATAATGCAGTATATTTAAGCATATAGTGTCTAATATCCCCTAAAAATTTTAAAAATTGGTCTCTTCAAATCACTTCATGTGTGTACTTCCCTTCTATGAGAGATTAAAAAAAAGAATCTGACTATAAGCAATTAAAACTTACAAATAGCAGATCTGCTATTCCTAAGAACCACAATAAATCACATCCGAACTAAAACTTGCATGACAATTTCAAATACCAAATCTACCATTCCTACGAATCACAATGAATTAAACCATGAGATTAGAGACAATTTGATTACAACCAAAAAGTTTAAAAGAAAAAAATGGTTACAGGTTTATGAAACAGAAAGTAAAAAAATATTAGTAAAATAATAATGCATAATCAATAGTACATGAGAATCTCAAATTCTAAAACCAAACCAATACATTACTCTTAAAAGGGATTGAATCCAACTTTTTAATCACAAAATAAAAAATAAAAAGCTGCAGTGCATCCTGAATCCACAATTCCAAAAAAGCTACAATGATACAGTTAAAATCTAAATACAAAACAACAACCCTCAAGCCACAATATATTTACATTGATGAAAATATGCTTCTGGACCATGCACATGTTGTTGGTTAGGAATGAAAAATTAATAAATATAAACCAATTTACGTATCAAATATATTAAAAAATTAAATGACACATCACGGTTTGACCTTGATTGAACCTCGATCTGACCTCAAAAATCATGAACCTCTCCCTTTCCCGGTTCATTAAATGGTCTAGGTTTCAAAACCATGTATATAAACAAAACAAAATTCCACCTGTAACAAATAAAATGCATAATCAATAGTAGATGGGAATCTCAAAGTCTAAAACCAAACCAAGTCACTAGTCATAACCCTTAAAACATCGAATCTTAATCCTAACCCTAATTGATGAAACCCATGAAATATTTAAATTTCACTATCCAAAATTTCAATTGGAAAAAAAAAAAAAAAGCTCACAATCCCAAAAAAGCTGCGATGATACAGAGAAAATCTGTTAACAAGAACCTTTGTATTGATAAACAAAACAGCATTCCAACTTCATTGAATTTCGTCGCCATATATAATCAATAGTAGATAACAATCTCAAATTTTATAAACCAAACCAATTCATAACCCTCAAAAGTGATATCGAATCCCTAAACCCTAAACCCAAAAGGAAAAAAAAAAAAAAAAATGCTATTCAGAATCTCATTAGTCAAACAAAAACTTTAAAAAAATTCCAAGAAAACAAACAAAAAAGAAATCGAATTGAGAAAAATAAAACGAACTTTGTCACTTTCTCTATTATCACTGTATCAAGCTTTTGACCATATTTTAAGTTTTAACCGGTTAGTTTTATTTTTATATTGAGAGGCTATTAAACGGTGTTTTAGTTTTGCTAAAATAGTATAATGTTTCATTTTTTTTTTTAATAATTTAGATGGCTTTTTTTCCTAGGTGGCAGAACAACCTTAATTGTATTTTTATATATATTTTTTATTTTTTTAGAAGGAGAACAACCTTAATTGTAACACAAGGCTTCTGTTTTATATACAGTATACTAGTCGCGGATCACACGCATTGCACGTGATAATATTTTTAGGTTGGTCTCATTATTATTATTTTTCAATTTGTACTAATTCAATAAATAATAATGTAATTCATAATCATATTTTCATTTATTATAGGGACAATCACAAAATGTTATATATATATATATATATATATATTACATTTTGCCTATTATATTAATAGGCAAAATTTAGAGAAAGTTCAACTAGAATTTGAAATTAGAATCCAATTTTGTGCCATGTGTCTAAATTTATGTGAAGACCATACTATAATTATCCACTTAAGTTTGTGCCATGTGTCCACTTAAGTTTTTTAATCTTTGTGTCAAGAGAATTAATGAGTGCAAAATATTAAGAATCTAATATTAATGAACTATAAAATAAATAAAAAAAATCCAATCACACATACTCAATAAAAATCACCACACAACAAACATCAACACACGTTCTATCTTATTAAAAATTAGAAATTAAATTATCATAATTAGTATTAAATTTAGGTAAGAATTTTGATATGTGATTACTTATATTTACTTTTCAAAAAAATTATTTGACTAATAATTTATATTTGTATGATAAAAATTGTGCTTTAATTTTAAATGTATCTATAAATGGATTGGTGTTGAACCTATTCCTTACGCTTTTGTGGTTACCGTAGGTGCTCTGATGCAGGTACATATATCTTCACAAGCTCTAACTATATACAATATAGCACTTATTAATTTGTAACCTTTAACTAGTGAAAACTATTGCTCAAAAAAAAAAAAAAAGAAAAGAAAAAAAAGAGTGAAAACTAGTTGATAGTCCATTGATTTGTGGTATTTTACTGTATTCCATTGATTTGCGGAACCTTCTTGGAAGTTCGTAGTAACTCTCTTTACCCATTTCCCGATCCACCCCCGAAAAAGCACTTCTCAAGTTTATAGGGGAAAATGGGTTTTTGCCCGTATTTTTTAAAATATTTAGCATAATATTCCTGTTTTGAAATTATTTAGTAAAATATTCACATTTTTTAAATTCTATTTTAACAAAATCGAGTTCTATATAAAACTCGATATCCTCAAAATCGAGTTCTGTATAAAAGTCGACATCTTAAAAATCAAGTTATATGTATATTTTTAATTAAAACTTGACATTAGCAATGTCGAGTTTCACTAAAAAAAATTTAAGTGGTAAAATATGTATAGAACTCGACATTGCTAATATGGTTTAGTAACTAGGGGAAAAAGAATCTTATATAATAAAATAAAATAAAACAAAAAACAAAAAAAAGAAACTCAAACATTTTTTTTAGGGATAGTCATAGAAAACCTCCCTAAACTTCGTGTGCCTACACTTTGCAGCCAAACTATATATGTATACTTACAATCATAACCCCAATTGTCACAAATTTTTTAATTGCATCCCACAATGTAATTGACTGTTCAAATTAATGGTCACACGTAGTCCATAAAATTTACTACATTAACTGACTACAAGAGCAAAACAATGTGACTTGCATTGTTATCATTAATTTTAACAATCAATTAAGGGGGATGCAGTTTACAAAGTTTGTTACAACTAAGGTGGTGATTGCAAATTTACGTAGTTTAGGATGAAAAGTGTAAATGCCATAGTTTAGGGTGGTTTTATGTAAGTAACCATCTTTTTCTCAAAAAAAAAAAAAAAAACCTTATTCTTTTACTTGTTTCTTAATAATAGTTCTTAGACTTGTGTTGCATTGAATTGTAGATTATTAGCAATGGGAAGTTGAAAGGTGCTGAACATCGAGTGGTGACAAATTCGAATTTAGTTCGGACAACTGCTTCCTTCGCTCTTAATCCCTTTTATGAAACACTTATAGAACCAGCAAAAGCTTTGGTTGATGCAAGCAATCCTGCACTCTATAAGTCCTTCTCATACAAAGACTTTATTATCAAATACAGAGCTGCTGCCTCCTACGGTACAGCATTTGAGGAGTTTTTAAGTAGTACTCCTGATTAGTGGTTTGAGAAAAAAAAAAAAAAACTATTTTACTTTATCAATGTATAACCATTGATATCAAAGAAGTAAACATTAGTTAGTTAATACAGTTGTTCAATTACACGAGCCTGAAGTTAAGTGCAGTGAAATTGGTTTTACATTGCACTAATATTATGATTATTGTCATTATCTTTTTTATGGATAAAATTTCAGTGTCGTGAACACCAATTGAATATAAGATTTTGAACACATTGTAATATATTATGGATTGGCGACATAATAGAAGCAGGTGATGGCCATATAAATTAATTACCCTTTTCCAGTCTAGTCATTTATGCTATGTTTGGTGAGGGTGAAAAATGAGAGGTTGTGAAATGGGAGAAGGAAAAAGGAGAGGAAAATGTCATTTTCCATTATTTGGTAGGAGTAAAAAGGTGGATGAAAGAAAATGGGTGGATGAAGTTTTCTACCCAAGCCACCATTTTGTCCCCCTTCCAAATTGGCAAGAAAAGAGGAGAAAATGGCAATGAGAAGAAATGTACAATATTACGTCCACTTTACGTTCCTTTACTTTGTGCCGGTCTGATCACTTGAAAGGAAACGAAGGTATGAAAAAGAAGTTTGAGTTGTTAATATAATAATTTGGCTAATAGTACAATGGGGGTGTAGGGTAAGTCGGTGTTGTTTCAAAGGAGAGTGAAGAAGAAAGTGAAGAGAGTTTTGCTACTACTCCTAGTAGTGGAGGAGAAGAGAGGAGGCCTGCCAACATGCCTTTGGTGAAAGTGGGTGGTTTGGAGCTTTATCTTTTGCTGGAATATTCTTCTCGCTGCGGCGATAACTAAGGAAGGGGCTGTGTCTATGACCCCGTCTTTGGAATTTGCTGCCACTTCTGCAGGTTTTGTTTATGCCCTTGCAGTCTCTCCTTCATCAGTTTGAATTTTTGTATAATGGGTGATAAATAAGATAGGATGAAATGAATTTTACTTCTCTTTTTTTCATAGGCTCTCGATTACTCCCCTCATTCATTGTTGTGATACATTCTTTTTACATAATGGCAGCATCACACAAGTTTTTTGACCCCTAAACTCTGCTACATCAATCTCATATTTAGGATCTTAGTAACGAGTCCCATTCAAGGCATTTTTCTTTTGAATCTCTTCTCTATGTAGATTTTCATGTCTAGACAGGGACGAACGCAGGATTTTAAGCCGGGGGGGGGGGGGCCATAAGCAATTTTTTTTTTTCAAATACGTATCCATATAGTATTAATAAATTATCAACCAAGACAAATACCTAAAAATTATTGTTTCTTAGTATATTAAGATACAATCTACTAACAAAAACAAAAGATGCGAAACACTATTGTTTCTTAATATATTAAGATACAATCTACTAACAAAAACAAAAGATGCGAAACACTATTGTTTCTTTATACAATCATCTATGAAAAGGGAACTCGACGCTCTTTCAAATCTTCAAAATCATCTACTATTGAATCCAAACTAAATGTCAAAGCTATATCCTTTTCAATGTATAACATCAAAGAGTCATTCAAAAAGTCATCTTCCATTTTGTTTCGAAGTTCAGTTTTGACAAGTTTCATAGCTGAAAATGCTCGCTCTGTAGTAGCAGTAGAAACTGGAAGAGTAAGCACAAGTATCACCATTCTATAAACAAGTTTGTAGTGTTCTGAATTTCCAGTTCTCACTAACCATTGAGACAACTCAGATAAACTTTTCAATTTTTTGAACTCTGGATCTTGGACTACATTATGCTCAAAATGATAAAACTCCTTCTCCAACACTTGTTTGTCATAATCTATGAAATCTTGTGGATAGAGATTCTTTACCAACAAACAAAGATCACTAATTCTGAAAGATTTTAATGCCTCTCGAGGTTCTAAAGCTGAGCTAAGCCTAAGCAACTCCATTGCATCTTCATTAAACCGATAATTTAGTTCCTGTAGTTGAGAATCTATTGTAGCATAAAAAATATTTACTCGATAATGATGCTCATTTGTAACATTATTTGGTTGATTACGAGCTCGACCTCGCCTCGCAACATAACGAGCATTCATATCCAGGACATCAATGCGATGCTTCTCACAAAATGATATCACAGTGGTGAGTAAGCCATCCCATCCATCATCTCTAAATTTTTGGATAAGTGCTTTAGTAGATGAAACTAAATGCATAGCATTTAAAATGTCTTGAGATTGGCTTTGCAAAGCTTGATAAAGTTTATCAGTGATCTCCATAGTTTCCTTCTCAAGATGCAAGATGAAAACAAATTCAAATGAAGTTAAACCTTCATAAGCTGACTCTCCTTCTGCCCAATTTTCTCCATCAATTGCACCATCAATTATATTTTGTAAAATTTCAACAGTTGAACTAAACATCCTTAATAAGCTAGAAACTGATCTAAAATGTGAACTCCAACGTGTTTCTCCAGGTCGTTGTAAAGTGCCAATTTGATTAAATCCACTTCCAGTCTCAAGCTCTTCAAGATCAATCAAACGTGCTATTTCATTAGCATTGGCAACTTTCAATTGCTCATTGCGCTTGCATGAAGCACTAACAATTTTGATCAGAAAAAGCAATGTAAGAAAAAAATGACTAATGGGAACAACTTGTTTTGATGCTTTTACTAATGCCAATTGTAAGCGATGTGCAAAACAATGGATATAGTAAGCATATGGGCAATCATTCAAAATCAAAGCTTGTAATCCATTCCACATACCTCGCATGTTGCTTGCTCCATCATATCCTTGCCCTCGAATATTTTATATATCAAAGCAATATTGAGATAACAAAGAATATATCCCCTTCTTTAGAGTCAAAGCTGCAATGTCAACAACATGAATAAGCCCAAAAAAGCGTTCTTTCACAAAGCCTTCTGCATCAACATATCTAAACACCACAGCCATTTGCTCTTTCATGGACTCATCACGAGCTTCATCAACCATTATGCAAAACTTTGCATCACCAATTTCTTCCCGAATGGCCTTCTTCACTTTGGCTGAGAAAACATGTAGAATTTCCTTTTGAATCTTAGGTGATGTGTAGGTTGCATTTTTTGGAGCTTTTTCTATTATTTCAGCAACCTTCTCATTCCAAAAAGTCACAATGCCCAATGATTCATGAAAGTTCCCACGATTTAATGAACTAAAACTTTCATCTCGACCTCTAAAAGCTATAGCTTGAAAGGCAAGATATCGCACAATAAAAATTGTGGCCTTCAATTGCAACCGATTATTTGCAATTTGTTCAGTAGTGAAATGATCAACTACTCTTTGCAAATGCTGCGATTGGTTCATCAAATCCTTACACATTTGCTCAGCAACTCTATGAGCTGAGTTATGATCTTTTCCTATATGAACTTGAACATAGGAAAAGAACAATCTTTGCCCCCAACCTTTTTCCAATTTCTAAATCCACCAACAATAAATGTATTTTGTCCCACAACCACATTTGGATTATGAAAGACAAAACAGGGTAGACAATAAGCTGCATTTGTTGTAGGAGAATATTCAAGCAATTTTGAATTATTTCTATACCAAGAAGCTTGAAAACTACGATTCTGCTTTCCACTTTTTTTGAATGTCTCTAGAGGAGGTTGGTGCGGACCTTTTTTAATGTAAGCCTGTCGAATTTCATCACGTTGATTAACATGATATTCAGATATTTGTTTGCGTGTTCCGGGATCATAATCCAAAGAATCAAGGTTAATTCTTTGAAATTGTGTTTGAGAGATTGGAACATCCGCATTTTCTGGAATTGGAACATCCGCATTTTCCGGAATTGGAATAGCAACATTAGTTGTTGGCAATTCCACGTTGACTTCAGAAGAATTTGAAGTTGAACCTTTTCTTTTGAAAAAATCAAGCATTGTAGTTGATTTTTTCATGATCTACAAATAAAATAAAAATTATATAAGAATTACCGTTATTTTTTTAAATTTGTGTGATAATTTCTTATATTATATGATTTATTTTTTTTCTTTTTGTCTTTTGTCTGCCTTTAATATCTTTGTGTTTAAACTGCCTTTATTTATGTCTCTATGTCGTCTCTTCCTTTATTTATATCTTTTATGTTTTTTGTATCTTTGTATTGTCTCTTGTCTTAATCTTCCTAATTCTGACCCACTAACCCAAATATCCAATGAATCCCACTACAGACAGTCAAGCACTACTAACAAAAACTTTTCTTAACTTTACCTTTTTTTGTTTTTTTGTTTTCTCCCCTGTCGCTTGTCTTTGCCCAACAGCAACTCCACACCACTTTTCCCTATTCCCTATTATTATGTCCAACTAATGTCCAACACTCCAACTATCGGTCAACAAAGCATCTGACTCTATCTATCATTCTATTTCTTTTATCTATATAATGCAAGGCAGCAAGAGCCACAAACACAGTCACAAAGCCAAAAACCCAAAAAAAAAAAAAAAAAAAAAAAAAAAAACACAAACACAAACAGTTCAGTTCAGCCGCAGCACAACACAAGCACCAAATCACCAAATCAGTTATCAGTAAAAACTAAAAACACAAACAAGAAACACTCAAACACCACAAGCACAGCTGCACAGTTTCTTTAATTCTCAGAATCTCAGATCACAGATTCACAAGGTTTTGAAATTTGAAGGAAAAGATAAGAGTTAAAGAGTAAATACCTGTGATTCTGTAAACTGTGATTCTGTGAATGCTCGAAGCTGGGCTGGGCAGATCGGGAAACGGCAACCAGAGGCAGCAGCGGCAAGTGGATCTCGTCTCGCGTGGCGGCGTGGGTCTCGCTCTCGCCGGCGTGGGTCTCGCTCGAAGCTGGGTTCGCACTCAGGGACTCTCTCGCTCTCTGTCTCTCTTCGTCACGGCATCACGGCGACACCGCTGCCTCTCTGTCTCTCTCCGTCTCGCACTCTCGCTCGTAGCTCTCGCCTCTCGGTCTCTCACTTTCCTTTCTTTTTTTTTCCTTTGGTTTTTGCTTTCTCCGTTTGGTTTTGGACTGCTGAGGCTGAGATTTTTTCTCTCTTTTTTTTTTTTTTTTTTTTTTTTTTTTTGGTTGTGGATTGACATGGGTTATGGCCTTATGGGCTCTGCTCTGCTCTGAGCTGGCCGGATGATGGGCTAGGGGAAGGAGGGTTCATGCCGGATGATGGGCTAGGGGAAGGGGGGCCGGATCAAAAATTTCAGGGGGGCCCAAGCCCCTATTTTTTTATTTTGGAAAAATTTTACTTGCTAAAAAAATTTTTTTTTGGGCCCAGGGGGGGCTCGGGCCCCCTTTGCCTTGTACCTGGGTCCGTCCCTGTGTCTAGAGGCTCTTTCGGATAATTCATACAAATTAAAGGAAGTTCTTCCTTCGAACTTCTTTCTTAATTTGAAGTCTAGGCAATCTACTGCTATTTAACATATTATGCCTCTGGAAATGTAGTTTGACATCTCATTTTAGCCTTTTAAAACCTCATGATGAACTCTTCGGCAGTCTCATCTGCCCATTGTTTTAATATACCAAATCTTCCATTGATACACCTAAATCCTTGGGGGCAAAGTGGGTTTGGAATTTCTCTTCCTTTTCAACCCAACTGCTAATTGATTTTTGAGTGGGGGGAAGGGGGGTACTGTAAAGGAATCGGGAAACATTTGAAGCACAGTAGTCATTATTTGACAATTCATCACACTGAATTGTGAACCTCGAAATATTTTCCATAGCGATTTTATCTTCATCGCCTTAAAATGTGATAAATTTGGAATCTTGTAACTTCCTAGGAAATTCCGCTTCCCTATCTATCCACTCAGCAGGGTAAGTTTGCCAATACAAAGGTCTTGCATGCCTTCATAAACTAGAACCATACGTTTGTTTGAATGAGTCCATTAACTGATCATACCTTACTTGACCTGGAAAGGGGATAGCATTTGGTTTTGGGTCTTTGAATGGTGGTCTATAGGGTTCTTGGTAATGATTCCTATCTCCCACTTGACGATCGATTAAATAAAGTTTATTTTATTGGAAAGATTATTATAAAAAAGTTACAAGAGGACTTATTAATTTTCTGACACTTCACTAAGCCGAATGAGGACTTATTAATTGTTTGTTCTTTTATGCTTATGTCTGTTTTTTTGGGTTTTTTGTGGCTGTTCATTTGAAGGTGCTGTCAGAAGAGCGTTGCTGGAAGGAGAATGCACTGCCGTCCACACCGTTAGGGATTTTGGATTTTAGAGAAATATGTGATTTAGATTTAATTTGGGTCTGCCCTGTTTAATAAAATCAGTAAACTTTCTTATAAAATAAATAAATAAATAAATAAAAACTAACGTGGAGGTACATGCGTAAAAAAAGTCATTGCTTTTTTTCATTTTTAATTAAAAAATTTTAAAAATATTTCATAAACCAGTGCTTTTAAGTCATCCATGCTATAATTTTCATTTAATTTCAATTTGGACAAAATTTAGTTACAAAATTAGTTATACTCTTAAACTACAACCTTATTCAATATTTTTTTATTGGAAGTAAATTTTGACAAAATTGGTAGTAACCTTAAACTATAACCTTATGTACTTCATACTTGCAAAATTTCTAGAAAATTAAAAATTAATAGCTATGTCATCAATAAATTGTTTAAATTGCAAATTTTTGTAATTTAAAATTATATATAAAATATAAACTTATAGATCATATAGTAAATAATATCCAATTAACACAAAATTTGGCATGTGTATTGAGAGTGAAATGAACATGTAATTCAATTATTAGATTTTCAAAATATGTAGTAATGTTTGTTTTATTGAGTAAGGTTGTAATCTTATATTATAACCATTTTTGAAACTAAATTTTGTCCTTTCAATTCAAGTTCAAACCCACATTAGAGAGAGAGAGAAAGAGACAGAAGTTTTCGGGTGATTTTACATCTTGGGTACGTGGAATCATTGTATTATCACAGTGCACCCTTAGTGCGGTGGTCACTTTATAAGAATAGATACTTGTGGGGTGTGGGGATAAGGGTCGGGATTCAAGTCTTCAAGAATGAGTTTCACATACATATATACTTAAATTAAGTTAGAGTAGAATTTCTATCTTATATTAAAAAAAAAAAAAAAAAAAAAAAAAAAAAAAAAAAAAAAAAAAAAAAAAGAAAGAAGAGAGAGAGAGAGAGAAGAAATCGTTAAATTTTGACAATTGCAAGCTATTTACCAAATTCTCTCAATATTTCAACACTAATTATTAACTCAAGCTTTTGGTACCATAACTGTATCGTTACAGTAAAATTTAAAGCAATTACTGAAAGTTAAGAACATCTGTTTCAGTTTAGAAAGTGTCTTAAAGCCCCATGATAAAGCAACACATGGAATGACAATCACCTTTGAGACTTCCTAGTATAAATAAGGGGCTCGATTCCAATAGAAGATCACAAACAATCCAAAGAACTAATTGAAATCAATGTAATATAGTTATCAAGGAGATAATCTCGTGTTCATTGGGCTTAGTGAAGTGTTAAAAAAAGAAAAAAAGAAAAACGAATCTATAATAATCTTGTAATTTTTTTAATTGTAACTTCATTGGGCTTAGTGAAGTGTCAGAAAATTAATAAGTCCTCTTTGTAACTTTTTTATAATAATCATACCTTTTTGTTTTGCCATACACTACTTTTTTTTTTTTTTTTTTTTTTTTTTTTTAAAGCAAAATTTTGCCATACACTTCTATGTATTAAGTTTATGCTACTTTCTTTCTCAAAAAAAAAAAAAAAAGTTTATGCTACTTTAGCCAAAGGCCTTGTAACTGAATTGACATCTCCCCATGCACAAAATGCTTGGGAGTCTAGGGGGAAAGGGGTTCGAATTGCAGGGTTAGCAGCATGTTGTAATTATTTCTCAAAAAAAAAAAAAAAGTTTATGCCACTTTATAAGAAAAGGAATCATAAGATCCCCATTGAAATTAGTCACCAGCCGCCAATTGGATTTCCGTTGAGACCAAGGGATGAGCGTACGTGAGAGAGAGGGATTTTAATTTTTTTGCCCAAGCCCAGTCTCCATGACAACTACAATTTATTTATTTATTTTTAAATATTTTAATATGTTGTGGTTGCACAGTTGACGATTGATGTGACGGGTAAATTAATAATTTATTATTATGTTTGACACATCGGATTTTTCCATCTAAAGATAACGGCAGAGACTAAATTGATACGATACTGAAAGGTTAGGAACCAAATTGACACAATTGAAAAATTAGGGACCAAATTGAAATATGATGTAAAAAATAGAAACCAAATACGTAGTTTACAATATAAATAAATAAATAAATATATATATATATATATTTATATTAATACTATATATAGAGAGGCAGTCACATACGGTACCAACATGGGTATATGAAATCATTTTATTAATTATAGAGTTTCAACTTATGTTATCTGTTTTTAATAATTTTGCTCTTTATTATCAAACAAGACACCAAAAATAGGTGGGAATTGAACTCCAGATTTCTTTTTCAACTATCTCTTATTACCAATTATTGAGTTTGAATAATTGATGGTATTTGTTTTAAAGATAATATATATTTAAATTTTGACAAATAAAAACTTTTTATTTTAACTAATGTTTAACCTGCGCAATGCACAGAATCATTTTACATATTAAAGAACTTTGCATCTAACACAAACTTAGTCATCACACTTCTACGGCATACATTTAAAATTAAATAATGTAGTATATTTAAGCATATAGTGTCTAATATCTCCTAAAAATTTTAAAAACTAGTATCTTCAAATCACTTCATGTGTGTATTTCCCTTCTATGAGAGACTAAAAAAAAGATTCTGACTTTAAGCAATTAAAACTTACACGACAATTTCAAATAGCAAACCTGCTATTCCTATGAACCACAATGAATCACATCGAACTAAAACTTGCATGACAATTTCAAAATACCAAATCTACCATTCCTACAAATTACAATGAATTAAACTATGAGATCAGAGACAATTTTATTACAACCAAAAACTTTAAAAGAAAAAAATGGTTACAGGTTTATGAAACAAAAAGTCAGAAAAATATTAGTCAAATGATAATGCATAATCAATAGTACATGGGAATCTCAAATTCTAAAACCAAACCAATACATAACCCATAAAAGGGACATTGAATCCAACTTTTTAATCGCAAAAGAAAAAATAAAAAGTTGCAGTGCATCCCGAATCCACAATTCCAAAAAAGCTGCAATGATACAAATAAAATCTAAAAACAAAACAACAACCGTCATGCCACAATATTTAACAAAAGAGAATTCCACCTGCAACAAATAAAATGCATAGTCAATAGTAGATGGGAATCTCAAATTCTAAAACCAAACCAAGTCATAAGTCATAACCCTTAAAAATGATGTCGAATCTTAATCCTAACCCTAATTGATGAAACCCACGAAATATTTAAATTTCACTATCCAAATTTTCAATTGCAAAAAAAAGGAAGAAGAAGAAGAAACTCATAATCTCGAAAAAGTTGCGACGATACAAAGAAAATCTGTTAACAACTACCCTCTTAGTGTTAAACAAAACAGAATTCGAACTTCAACAAATTTTGTCGCCATATATAATCAATAGAAAATAACAATCTCAAATTTTATAAACCAAACCAATTCATAACCCTCAAAAGCAATATCAAATCCCTAAACCCAAAAGGAAAAAAACAATTGCGATTCAGATCCTCATTAGTCAAACAAAAACTTTAAAAAAATTCCAAGAAAACAAACAAAAAAGAAATCGAATTGAGAAAAATAAAAGGAACTATGTCTCTTTCTCTATTATCACCATATCAAGCCTTTTCAACGTATTTTAGGTTTTAACTAGTTAGTTTAGTGTTGCTGAAACAGTATAATGTTTCTTAAAAAAAAAAAAAAAAAATTAGATGGCTTTTTTCCCTATGTGGCAAAACAACCTTAATTGGAGGACAAGACTTCTGGTTTTATATATAGTATACTAGTTGTGGATCATGCGCATTACGCGTGATAATATTTTTAGGATGGTCTCATTATTATTAATTTTCAATTTGTACTAATTTAATAAATAGTAATGAATTCATAATCATATTTTCATTTATTATAGGAACTGTGAGGACACTTCCCCAGTTAATCGGTGTTTGTCCGCTTTGGAGAGCCAGTCCCTCACGGTTTTGTCCTCGTCCCCGAGTGTAGGAAGGGGGCAGCCAAGGACTTTGTCCTCGCGTACCAACCGCAAGTCCCACATCGGTTAGAGAACCCTCCCACTCATGGTTTATAAGCTTCTGGAGCGACCATGAGTGTACCACTACTACACATGTGTAGTAGTGGTACACTCATGGTCGCTCCAGAAGCTTATAAACCATGAGTGGGAGGGTTCTCTAACCGATGTGGGACTTGCGGTTGGTACGCGAGGACAAAGTCCTTGGCTGCCCCCTTCCTACACTCGGGGACGAGGACAAAACCGTGAGGGACTGACTCTCCAAAGCGGACAAACACCGATTAATTGGGGAAGTGTCCTCACAGGAACAATCACAGAATGTAATATATATATATATATATATATATATATATTAATAGGCAAAACTTAAAGAAAGCTCAATTAGAATTTAGAATCCAATTTTGTGCTTTGTGTCTAAATTTATGTAGGGACCACACCATAATTTTCTACTTAAGTTTGTGTCATATGTCCACTTAAAATTTTTAATTTTCATGTCAAGTGAGTTAATGAGTGCAAAATACTAAGAATCTAATATTAATGAACTATAAAATTAAAAATAAAAAATAAAAATCACATATAGTTAGCAAAAATCAAAACACAGCAAAAATCAACATACATTCTATCTTATTAAAAATTAGAAAATAAATTATTATAATTAGTATTAATTTTAGGTAAGAATTTTAATATGTGATTAATTACGTTTACTTTTCAAAAAAATTTGACTAATTATTTATATTTTTATGATAAAAATTGTGTTTAATTTTAAATGTATCTATACATATGCATTAATGCATATGTTATATGCTATTTTTTTAATTATTTAAAATAAATTGTATTTGATTTTGAATGTATCCATGCGTTCACATGGTTTACATGCTAGCATATATAATTTCTGTTGTACCAAAATCAAAACAATACATTTTTTCTCAAGAATTCAAAGGTAATTTAGTGAAATTAATTTTTAATACAATTTATTTATAATATTTTGTATATCATTAAAAAGAATATATAATTTGGAAATTATTTTTTTAGTTTTAAACAAACTTTTTCAAACCCAATTTTTTCAACTATACAATCAAAAATTCCAAGAAACGTATCTAAAAATAATAATAAAACTAAAAAAAAAAAAAACTACAATTCAAAATAAATAAATAAAAGAAAGGGAAAAAATAAAAGATTGTAACTCTTTTTCCTTTTAAAAAAACCAAGGGTACAATTTCAAAGGGGAAAAAAGTGGAGATTTTTTTTTTTTTTTGAAAAAGAAGAAGTATTGTGTTAATGTTGTCATAATCTAATGTTACATCTAATCCAACATTGAAAAATGAATATATAAATAAATAATTTTAAGCACAAATTTGAATTTGTTTTCTTAAAAATCTCAAAGAATACACTAATAAGATAAGGAAGATGAAGAACAAGATAAAATATTCATAAATGCTTAAAGCAATTACTCAAGCATCTAAGAACATCATATAGCAAAGACATAACAATCCACTACTAATTTGTTAAACAAAATAATTACTGTAAGGACACGTTTTGATCCACAGCCCAAGAGGTTTTGACAATGGCCCAATGAGTCTAAAACAATAAATTTATTAGAGAGTGGGCTAGTTATTGAACTTTCAATGAGTTAGAATGTAAATCACAATAGGCTAATTGATGTTAGAATGAGTAAGCCAAACGGATTGAAAAGAAAAGTACTCCTTGGTTAGGTCCGAGGATGGTATGTTCTTATATATTTCTCTTAGACTAATACAAATATTCAAGTTCTTGGTTACACAGTAATTTCTTTTCTAATCTTTCTCCCCCCCCCCCCCCCCCCCCCCCCCCACCCCCCTTCTCTGTAATGGAATCCTTCCCCTTTTATACTCCCTTCCCTTCTTTCATCCTAGCCTTCCATGTGTAGATCAGATTGTTAATCTCCTTGATACTTATTCCATCAGCACCTTCCTAAAGTCTTTGTGGGTAACTGTAAGGTTGGAAGTCACTGTTCAGGTATTACTTCCACATTAATGCAGTCAGTTAGTTAGATGTAAAGTATTCAATGCGATGGTAGTAACTTTTTTCCCATATATTTCTCAATTCTCTATTGACTCACATCTCTCTAAAGTTTATCCTCCCAAGCACGGTTGCCCATTGCTAAGTACTTGATGGGTGATAGGACTTTAGGCTTCCACTCTATTGGCCGAGTAGAGGTTGCTCCTTGGACAACGTCACCTATTTACTACGATCAGACCTCTTTCTCGGCCCAGTAATCTACTTGCCTTCACTAATACGTACTTTTCTTCGGGCTCTTTGATGTCCTCGAGTGCGGCCCACGGCCCAATATCCTTATTTGTGCCCTTCATCCCTACAATTACAAACAGTCAAAGTAAATTGTACAAAGACCATTGTCTTCATCTGCACTAACTGTTCTTCATCTGCACTAACTATTCTTCATTAGCTTGTCTAGACTATTTTGTTGTTTTCCAAATAAATTAAAACCCGAAAGCAACACAAAATTTGACATATTATGATATGATTTTCCTCAAATAAGATCAACAACAAACATCATTCGTTAAAAGTATTAGTGTTGTAAAGAAAATGATAAAAAAAAATACTTGCATCAAGGAACACATGAATTAGTCAATAATATTCATCAATCTAAGGTAAAGATGCAAGAAAAATAAAAAATTTCAACAAAAAATGAAAAAAAAAAAAAAAGTTGAGAGGGGAGAGAGAGAGAGAGAGAGAGAGGGGGGGAGAAATAACCTTTTTTTGTATTGGAAAAATATGCAAAGAATGAGAGAGAGTGGCAAATTTATAGTAAGAGGGTGGGAATAAAATGAATAAAAATAAAAGAAGATAAATGGGCAAAATATAATTTAAAGTTAAAACTACCCAAGAGGAATATAGATAGACAAATTTTTTTTTTTGATTTTCCATTGATTTATTATTTAGTTATAACATCAAAATTAAAGTAGATGAATATGTAAAGTTAAAACCGCCTAAAACTAATTTGTAAAGCTAGTATTATTTTATATTTAATGTTGTAAAAAAATTAAAGGTAAAAATAAATATGAAAAAGACTAATGATGTGTCAATAACGTGGCGGATAAGGTGACTTAATAGGAATGTAACAACAATAAATGCTACACTTCATCTTTTATATATATATATATATATATATATATTAGATAGATTAGATATATAGTATTAGATTAGATAAAGTTTAATTATTGAAGTTTTCGATCTTTAGAATTAATGCACTCAAAAACCAATTTTTAAATGTTTTAAAATAATAAAATTCTTTTTCACATAATTAGTATGAGTTTATTTAGAATAAAAATTTTATGTTCTTTCTCATGCATCTTTCACATATAAATACTTATTGTAAGGACTGGATTTGAGTTCCTAGCTTAAAAGATGGATGGACTCGAACCTAAAAACCCTAAAACAATGAATTTGTAGAGAGTGGGTTGAAAAACTAGGCTAAAATGAGTTGGACAACAGATAAAGTAGGTTCAAAATGACAAGAACAAGAAGATAGATTGATTTAAACTAAAGAAAATCGTCATCGGCACAGTTCGAGGAGATCAGTTCTTATATATTTCTTACAAGTTTGATTACAAATTTGGTTCCTAATGGCTACAGTGTTTCTCTATTGATTTCGGTCCCCTTTTCTTAGTGCTTCCCACTCCTTTTATCTTTACCCTCCATGTGTCGGCTAGATGGTTGGTGTTGATACTTGTCCCATCAGCACCTTCCTGAAGTCTATATGTAGTAGCTGTAAGGCTGAAAACCACTGTTTAGGTATCACCTCCACATTAATGCGACTAGAGGGTTAGTTGCAGAGCATTTAATGTGGTGGTGACAGCTTTCCCCTTAGATATTTTAGGACTCCCCCTTGTCCTATGTTTCTGTAATGCTTATCCATACTAACAGAATTTCCTGAAACGTTCTCCTAGACAATAGACCATCTCTTCAGATCTCAGCTTCGGTCAGCGAAGGAGGCCTTCATCCTCGGCCTATCCTTCTAGGCCCTTATAACAAAACTATCTTTCTCTTTTACTAACACGGACGCCCCTGACATTGTTTACTCCTCCTTGGTCGACCTTTTGTCCTCAGATTGGGCCCCATGCCCAATATATATATAGATAATGAGCTCCTAGGTCCAATATGTACTTAGACAATGGCCCTATCTATTAGAGGCAATTAAATAGTGATAAATGGAAGTATATTTAACCAATTTTCATTTGTTTTATTATGTTCTCTTTATGTTGGTACTCAAATAATTTTGATTCATTTAGATTATGAACAAAGTATTTAAGATTGGGGTCTTGGGATTTGGTGATAAGAATGAAGTGGTTGAGGAATGTTCAGTTTTAGAAATAAAGTCTACATTTTATTTAGATCTTTTTTTTTTCTTTTGAGAAAGCATCTAGATGTTTTTTATTTTTTATTTTTTTATATTAAATTTATATTATGGTATAGACTCCTAGAAATTTCTAATAACTGTGCAATTCTAATATCATATACATAGATCAATAAAGAAAACTCACTCAACAATTGGTAACTATTTCTAGGATAAGGAAAAATGATAAAATATGAATTAAAAAAAATTAAGTTTCAAAGCATTCAACAATATTATGGGAAACATTATAAATACTATTATGGGGGCCATTTAATTAGGAGGTACTATTAAGGCTATACTAATTGGGCCTATGGCCCAATCCGAGGACATTGGACCATCCGAAAATGTTCAGATGAAATTATGAGGGGAACGAAATAAAGAAAAGAGTAGAGATAATAAGAGATAAGTCCAACGAATGTCCGAGGAGAAAAGCCATCTCGGTATCTAGTGTTCGAGGTTAGTAAGAGTGTCATATCATCATGGACCTTCTTTAAAGTTACATCACAAATAAGGGTTGGACGTTGGACAAGGGGTAGGAAAAGGAAAAGGGCAAACAAATATCTTCAAAGGCTGCTATCTCCGCATTAAATACCTCTCAACCAACTTTCTGGCCGCATTAATGTAGAAGTGATGCCTGAACATTGATTCAGCAACCTTATAGCTACTGGTTGATGGTTCTGGGAGTTGTTGGATGGGATAGGAAGGAGTTCCCCGAATCTAACCTACACGTGTGTGGTAGGGATGATACCAAGATTGTAGTATATAACCTGGGAAGATGTACTAAAAAAAGGGATCGGAAAAAATCAAGTAATTTGAAAAGAAGACTGCGAACTCTTGTATAATCTTATTGTTTAACAAGTACAATATAATATAAACTCCTCAATTTACTCCGAGAACAGATTTTCTCATCTTACGAGTGTCTAACAGTCTTATATTACCAAATTTAATCATTTTTCTTCTGGAGTAGATCTAGTTCTTTCATCCACGCTCTACAAATTTATTGTTTGGGCCGCTTGGGCTAGAACCCAATCCTATTTTGGGTCCAATCCAATTTTCAGTCCTTATAATTGGGGCCGTCTGTGGGGAAGAGCTTGATCTAGTCTAAAGGAGATTCGGTTACAACGTCCACGATGGAAGAGGCAGGTCTATACCAGGCAGCAGCAGGACCACACCAGGTAGATGTTGATCTACATCAAGTAGAATCGAGGGGTTCCCAGCATGGCAATCCGCGCAGAAGCCTCGAACGGAGAGGGGGTCGTGAGGGAAGTGTGCACACAACTCATACCAGTAAAAGTCAATCTCGAAGGAAGAGTCATGTTTCCCATGCAAAAAATGACAGAGACATGCAACGTGAAATCGACGAGTTGAAGAGGGAATTGCGTCATGCTTGGTGAAGACATTCACCACCCAGCTCCGAACCGTCCTCTGAAGAGACGGATAGTGCTAGTTATAGACGGAGATCCAGAACTCCGCCCTGCGAGACCTTTTCCTATGAAGAGGAGCACTATCACAGACGTAGGTACAAAAGTCCGCCTTGCAAAGGCTTGGGGAACGATGCCATGAACAAGGCGCTGAGTCAAGTTTCTAAATTACCCTTCACATGGAACATAGAGGATGCGAGCCTTCCTCGGCGATTTCATCAACCCGTATTCACCATTTATAATGGTCAGATAGATTCGGTAGAACACGTTAGCCATTTCAGTCAAAGGATGACTGTTCACTCCAAAGATGAGGCCTTGATGTGTAAGGTCCTTTCATCTAGCTTGGGCCCGATGACGATGAGGTGGTTCAACAGTTTGAGGGTGAACTCTATCGACTCCTTCAAGAAACTCACTTGGGCTTTTGGCGCTCGCTTAATTACTTGTAGCAGGGTTCCTTGACCTCTAGGATCCTTATTGTCTATGTCCATGCGGGAGAGTGAGATTCTGAAGGCTTATTCGGATAGATACTGGGAGATGTTTAATGAAATAGAAGGAGAGTACGATAATGTGACCATTAACACTTTCAAGGCTGGCCTTCCAACCGAGCATGATTTGAGGAAATCTCTAACAGGTAAACCTGTTACTAGTGTACGCCAATTGATGGATTGGATTGATAAGTACAGAAGGGTAGAAGAAGACCAACTGCAGGGGAAAGGAAAGGCTAAGGTGATCCCTCAGGAAAGGAGGGATTTCAGGTCGAACCGGTACAATAATAACTGACCTCGGAAAGACTTTGTTGGGCAGTTAGGATCTGCCAATATCCAGGCGGTTAACGCTGTGTTTCGAGAGCCAGTGCAACAAGTACTAGAGAAGATTAAGAATGAGCCATTCTTCAAATGGCCAAATAAGATGGCAGGAGATCCTATGAGACGCAACCAGAACCTTTATTGCCACTATCGTCAGGATCATGGGTACACAACTAAGGATTGCCGAAATTTATGGGACCATTTGGACCAGTTAGTCCGAGAAGGGAAGTTGAAGCAACTCTTGCATCATTCCAATGATCGAGCAAGCCAAGCGGGCTCAGAGCTTTGGGGAGATGTTTCTTCAAGACTCCCCCTTGGCATAATAAACGTTATTTTTGTAGCCTTGGGAAGGGCTGGATCTTGCCCTTCCAAGGTAATGTCGGTATCCCGTTCTCCAGCTGAGGAGTCTAGCTCAATGCCTAAGAAAGCCAAGATGGGCGCCCCATTAGTGTTGGGTTTTTTCAGATAAGGACAAAGTTGGAACCATACAGCCCCATAATGATGCTCTTGTGGTTACATTGAGATTTGGTGGGTACGACGTGAAAAGAGTGATGATTGACCAAGGTAATGCTGCTGACATAATGTACCCTGACTTGTATAGGGGGATAAATTTGAAACCTAAGAAATTGACGGCCTACGGTTCTCCTCTGGTGAGTTTTGAAGGAAAAATGTTCATCCCTAAAGGTCAGATCAGATTACCTGTGCAAACCGGTACGGATGTGGTGGAGGTGGACTTCATAGTCGTAGATGTTTTCTCTCCCTACACGGTCATTATGGGTAGACCTTGGCTTCATACCCTAAGGGTCGTCTCCTCTATTTTACACTAGAAGATGAAGTACCCATCCGGAGACTGGGTTTTGGAGATAGTAGGAAATCAAGCTGCAACCCGACAATGCCTGGTAACGATTATCTAACATTAGCTTGAGGCGGAGACCTTGGCCACCGTTGATAATGGTTTATAGTAATCAGAAACCCCGGCGTTACCCATCAACGAACCAGCCAACGAGGCGAGATGCGAAGATTTGGAAAGGGTAATCGTTGGTGATGATCCGGAGAAGTTCTTTCAGATTGGAGTTAAACTGTCTCTGCATGAAAGAGAGCAATTGGTTGAATTCCTCAGAGAAAATGTTGATGTGTTCGCATGGAGCGTGTATGAAGCCCCGGGTATAGACCCGAGTTTCATTTGTCATCATCTTAATGTTAATCCCTCCATCACTCTGAAGAGACAGCCACCTCGGCATCCATCAAAAGAACACACCGAGGCTGTTAGAAATGAAGTGGCTAAGCTCAAGTAGGCTAGGGCTATCAAGGAAGTTTTTTACCACCAATGGTTAGCCAACACGGTGGTGGTTAAAAAGAAGACTGGGAAGTGGCAAGTGTGCGTGGACTTCACGGACCTCAATAAGGCTTGTCCCAAGGATCCTTTCCCTATGCCTAGGATAGACCAGTTGGTGGATGCAACAGTAGGTCATCCTCGGATGAGCTTTTTAGATGCCTACCAAGGATATCACCAAATACCATTAGCATTAGATGATCAAGAAAAGACAACTTTTGTTACTCCTATTGGAAACTATCATTACAAAGTGATGCCCTTTGGTTTGAAAAACGGAGGGTCTACTTATCAATGGATGATGGAGGGTCTACCACAATTGGGCAGGAACGTTGAAGTCTATATCGATGATATGGTTGTAAAGAGCAAAGTGGTGTCTAGGCATGTGGGAGGTCTTGCGAACATTTTTTGAATTCCGAGAAAGCACAAGTTATGTTTGAATGCTTCAAAGTGTTCATTTGGTGTAGGCTCTGGAAAGTTCTTGGGCTACATGGTGACTCACAGGGGAATTGAGGTGAATCCAGATCAGATTAAGTCCATTAATGGCTTACAAGCACCTTGAAATCCCAAGGAGGTGTAGAAACTGACAAGGATGACTGTTGCTTTGAACCGATTTATATCTAGGTTAGCTGATAGGTGTAGACCCTTTTTCCTTTTACTGCATAAATGGAAAAGATTTGAATGGACTGAGGAATGTGTTGTAGCATTTCAATAGCTGAAAGAGTACCTATCTTGGCCACCTATCATGTCCAGTCCTGAGGTGGATGAGGTCCTGTTTGCATATTTGGCGGTAGCCTCTCATGCAGTAAGTTTTGTTCTGATACAAGAAGACAGTGGCATCCAAAGACTAGTCTATTACGTAAGTAAGTCACTTCATGAAGTCGAGGTGCGGTACTTATCACTAGAAAAGGCTATCTTGGTAGTAGTACATGTTACACGAAAACTCCCCCATTATTTTCAGGTGCACACCGTGGTGATTCTAACTCAATTACCACTCAAGTCCATACTTTGAAGTGCGGATTATACTGGGAGGATTGCTAAATGGGGCACGATTTTGGGGGCTTTCGACATCAAATATATGCCTCGTACCTCTGTGAAAGGCCAGGTCCTCGCCGATCTAGTAGCCGAGTTTGCTGAACTTCCAGAAGAAGCAGAGGTGAAGCAACATGGCATGGATGAAAAATCGGTTGGCCTAATCTCCACACAGGGCACCTCATCCTGGAAAGTATATGTGGACAGAGCAGCAAACCAATTGGGAGCAGTAGTGGGGCTAGTTCTGGTATCCCCCGAAAAGATCATCATTGAAAACTCCTTGAGGCTGGGATTCTTGACTACAAAAAACGAAGCGGAATATGAAGCTTTGCTGATGGGAATGACTATGGTCCAGAAAATGGGTGGAAAGGCAGTGAAAATGTTCTTAGATTCAAGACTGATCGTGGGCCAGGTAAAAATGGAACTGGAAGCCCGAGATACAAGAATGCAGGAATATTTGGGTCAAGTTAGGTGTGTACAAATGAAATTTGAATCCTTCGATTTGTCACATATCCCCAGAGGTGAAAATACCCATGCAAATTCCTTGGCTACCCTTGCCACCTCCTTGGCACGGAATTTGCCCCGAGTAATAATTGTCAAGGATTTGTGCATTCCCACCCCAATGAGGAAAGAAATGCTCCAGATCCATCAAGTCAATTTGGAGTCGAGTTGGATGGACCCTATACTGTTATTCCTCGAAAGGGATATATTGCCTGAGGAGAAACCAGAAACTGAGAAAATACGAAGGAAAGTTCCTTGGTTTTGGTTGTCTGATGACAGAAAGTTGTATAAACGTTCTTTTTCTAGGCCATATTTGCTTTGTGTACATCCCGAGACATCAAAGTCACTCCTAGAGGAACTACATGTCACATGGGGGGAAGATCCCTATCTCATCGGGCTATTACTTAAGGATACTGGTGGCCAAATATGCAAAAAGAAGCGCAAGAGTATGTTAGAAAATGTGACCAATGTTAGAGATTCGTTTCAAACATCCACCAGCTTGGAGGAGTTCTTAATCCTCTTTCTAGCCCTTGGCCTTTTTCTTAGTGGGGTTTAGATAATGTAGGTCCTTTTCCTAAAGCACTAGAAAATAAAAAGTATTTGCTGGTCAGTACAGATTATTTCACTAAATGGGTCGAAGTTGAACCTTTGGCTAATATCAAGGACGTAGATGTTAAAAGGTTTATCTGGAAGAATATCGTTACTCGATTCGGGGTTCCCCACACCTTTATCTTGGATGATGGCCTTCAGTTTGATAGCAAAGCCTTCAGGCAATACTATTCTGACCTTGGGATAAAGAATAGATATTCCACTCCGGCCTATCCTCAAGGGAATGGGCAAGCTTAAGCTGTTAACAAGGTTATAGTGAATGGACTTAAAAAGAGGTTGGACGACGCAAAGGGAAAATGGGTGGAGGAATTACCACATGTCCTTTGGACGTATCGAACAACGCCTTGACGGTCAACAGGAGAGACCCCTTTCTCAATGACATATGGAGCCGAGGCCATAATCCATCTGGAAACTGGTTTCCCAATGTTGAGAACTAGTGCATTTACCCCGGGCGGTAATGTTGGGTTGTTGGAAAGGAGTCCGGATTTGATCGAAGAGCGAAGGGAGAATGCAATGGTCCAACTGGCTTACTACCAGCATAAGCTCAAGCAAGGTTATGATACAAATGTAAAGCTAAGGCCTTTGGCTGTAGGAGATCTGGTACTGAAGAAAGTTTTGGGAACCACCAAGAATCCAGCCTAGGGAAAATTGGGGCCTAATTTGGAAGGACCATATCGGATCACTTCAATGGCAGGAATAGGTGTCTACTATTTGGAAGATCTAGATGAAAAAGTTGTACTCTACCCTTGGAATGTAAACATTCTAAAAAGGTATTATTATTAATAAAAAATAGTCCTATTTATTTCCCTTTAATTTGTTCCAATCATATGTCATGTATTTCCTCATCTATTGAAGTATTAAATAGAAACTAAGTTATGTTAAGTTCTTCGGACCACAAACTTAGTGGAAATTAATATCCTATGACATCTATTGAAGTATTAAATAGAAACTAAGTTATGTCAGGTTCCTCGGACCACAAACTTAGTGGAAATTAATACCCTATGACATCTATTGAAGTATTAAACAGAAACTAAGTTATGTCAGGTTCCTCGGACCACAAACTTAGTAGAAATTAATACCCTATGACATCTATTGAAGTATTAAATAGAAACTAAGTTATTTCAGGTTCCTCGGACCACAAACTTAGTGAAAATTAATACCCTATGACATCTATTGAAATATTAAACAGAAATTAATTTATGTCAGGTTCCTCGGGCCATAAACTTAGTGGAAATTAATACCCTATCACATCCATTGAAGTATTAAACAGAAATTAAGTTATGTTAGGTTCTTCGGACCACAAATTTAGTTGAAATTAATACCCTATGACATCTATTGAAGTATTAAACAGAAATTAAGTTATGTTAAGTTCTTCGGACCACAAACTTAGTGGAAATTAATATCCTATGACATCTATTGAAGTATTAAATAGAAACTAAGTTATGTCAGGTTCCTCGAACCACAAACTTAGTGGAAATTAATACCCTATGACATCCATTGAAGTATTAAACAGAAACTAAGTTATGTCAGGTTCCTCGGACCACAAACTTAGTAGAAATTAATACCCTATGACATCTATTGAAGTATTAAATAGAAACTAAGTTATTTCAGGTTCCTCGGACCACAAACTTAGTGAAAATTAATACCCTATGACATCTATTGAAATATTAAACAGAAATTAATTTATGTCAGGTTCCTCGAACCACAAACTTAGTGGAAATTAATACTCTATGACATCCATTGAAGTATTAAACAGAAATTAAGTTATGTTAGGTTCTTCGGACCACAAATTTAGTTGAAATTAATACCCTATGACATCTATTGAAGTATTAAACAGAAATTAAGTTATGTTAGGTTCCTCAGACCACAAACTTAGTGGAAATTAATACCTTCTGACATCTATTGAAGCACTAAACAGGTTCAATAGAAATTGATACACCCTTGTACTATCAAAATGCTAGTTCAACACGAACTTGAGCACTTAAAGGGAGTAAACCCTTAATTTCCATTCTCGGATCACAGGGTTTGTGATCACCTAGTAAAGATATAAACCTCAATAAGCCTATGAGCATCATTTAGAGCATACTGAGGTGCTCCGGATTTAACTTTATTTAATCAAACGTTTGGATGTTTACTTGAGATTATACTTGTTAGAATAGATATACGTTTGGATGTTTACTTGAGATTATACTTGTTAGAATAGATATATATATATATATATATATATGTATGTATTCAAAATATGTCTATGTAATGTTATGGATTCAATGGTTATCGTCCATTTTAAATGCCAATTAAAAGCATGTGTGAACTATGTTTTTTCTTTTGTACAAACAAAGGGTAGTCAAGATGAAAACTACTCAAAACCAAAGTAACAAAACAGATAAAATAAAAATGAAATGAATAATAACTCAAACGAATTCAAGAGGTTAAAAATGCATACTTCATTAAAATATGTCTAAAAAAAAGGGGGGGACAAAATCCCTTACAAAAGTCATAATTATATTACAAGGCAAGGCTCATTTCTTCAACTTGATCTGAAGCTTGGAAGTTTTGTTTGCTGGGTTATCTGCCTCTGAGGTAGTTGTTCCTTCTTTATCTTTGGAGGCTCCTTCAGCGGGCATGACAGTTGAAGCCAAGTCTTGCTGAAAGCCTTGGGAAGCTGCTCCTACCTCCGGAACAACTGTAGCCTTGTCTGAGGGTACTTCTTGGGAAACACCGGGTTCTTTTGTTGGCCCTTGCTGGCTGGGAAGAGGAGGATCCTAAGGCTGTACTTTTTTATTTGGATCAACAATTGTAGAAGCCACCTCATCTTGAGCAGAAGGAAGGTTCGAGGCTCGTATTGCAGAAGGGTAAAACACATTTTCTGGTTTCCTCAACTCAGAAGAAGCCTCAACCCTAGCTCGGTTAAGGGCTTCATCCCAACTTTGGGCACAGTAAATGCGACACACAGTTGGGACCTCTACCTTAAGGGTTTCCTCGGTCTCAGCTACTCCAAGGTCATAACCCTTCTACTCGGCCTTGTCCCTAGCCTTCTCGGCCTCAATCCTTGCCTTCTCAGCTTCGGCCTTGGACTTTTCAGCCTGATCTTTCAGCGTTTGGGCTTCCTCAAGTTGTTTTTTGAGTGCTGCCATCTGCTCCCTGACAACAGTCAGTTGATCAGTTGTCTTGTGCAGACACTTCCTCTAGTCCTCGGCTTGCCTCTACACGTCATCCAAGGCCGAGTCAGCACTGTGGCGAGCTTGCTGCTCCTTAGCTAGCTTTTTCTTTAGGTCAGCATTGCTATTTTCAGCAATGGTAAGTGTTTGCACAGCTGTCGTTCGTCTTTTCCTCTCATCTTCCAACTGCTAGTAGTAGTTATTGGTAATTTCCTCAAGCCTGAAAGTGGCTTTGACAGCCTAAAAAAAAAAAAGGATCAATACCATAGCCAACAGAAAGTATATGTCTATAAATAACAATTATAAGTAAAAAAAAGGGGGGGGGGGGTTAACATTATACCATGCCCAGATATCTTTTACAATTAAGGAAGACCTCATTCTTCCTCATGCTCTGCAGGTCGGACGTGTCTTTTGGAAGCAGCAAGGCCTCCTCCACAGCCGAGGCAATGTGGAACCCAATACCCCCGTTGAAGTCCCTGAGTGATGCATCATCCCTTACGGGCTCCCAGCCATGCATGGGTGCCGGAAGCCAAGCTTGTGGCTCTAGAGGCTGAGTGTCCGACCTCTCCAGGCCCCGTTGTGATGCGTGGCTGACCTTTTGCTGCTTCGCAGCTCGTTGAGCCTCTTCTTCATGGATCGAACTAGATCTCCCGGTCTTAATCACTTCTTTCCCTTTCTGCTCCTTTTTCCTTTTGGGATCAGTAGGTTTAGGTTTGATAGGTTGAAGTGGTTGAGGAGCAGGAGGAGGAGATTTGGGAAGAGAAGGGAGAATCTGAGACTGTGTGGATTTCCCTGATGCACCTTTTCTAGGTTGATTTTCTATCAGCTCCATTAAACTCTTCTGGGGCTTCCTCTGGACACCCATTTCGTCAAAAACGTCCTCGGGGGTAGAGTCTAGTTGAAAATCTCGAATTCGTCCGAGGAATTTGACAAATCTACGACCTCCTCTGGGTTCCTTTATTCTTCTTCTTCTTCTTCTTCTTCTTTTCTTTCTTCCTCTTCCTCGAGAATGAGCTGGGATGAGGATACTCCTACTAAAGGAGTGGCAACAAAAAGTGGTTGGGTGCGGGAAGTATCTTTAGGGAGTGGAACACCCTTTAGAACAACAAACCCTTGGTAGGCAACATTGATACAGTGGAGCCGAGAGTCGCGAGCTTTGATTACGTATTTAGGGGCTTGGAACGCGAACCAGAGGGGTGTGTATCCAAGGATCAAATGAGCTGCTCGGAGTTAACCGTCAGCTTCGTTCACGTACACCTCGACTTGCAAGATCCTATCCAAGCTTGCTTTGTTGAGCTTGGGTTTGGTAGCACACTTGTCTGCAAAATCATTGAATTAGAATGGGGTTTCATTAGAAACAAGAATATTGAGACACGAAAAATAAATGTAAACCAAAATTCATGAATCTACGGCTATACCTTTACCTGGTTCTCCCTCCTCCATTGGACAGGGTAGGCTGTCGTGCCATTCCCCAGAAAAGATAAGGAAATCCACCTTTAAATTTTTGTTTGAAGTGGGGAGGCACTAGATTAGCCTTACTTCGGGATACCTCGACTTGAGGTAATATCCTTGCCTCTTCAAATTATACAGATTGTATACCTAATTCACATCGTGGTGGGTCAAGTTTAGGTTCATTCTCTCGTTTAAAGCTTCTATACTCCCCAAGACCCTAAACATATTTGGAGCACAATGTGTGGGAGATAGCCTAAAAAATCTAAGATAATTCCTAGTAATAATACCCATGGGAATGGTCATCTCACCCTCTATGAAGACAATCATGGGAATGACCACCTCTCCTGTTTTCCTAGCATCGACCCATTCTCCCTGGGCAGTGTACCTCATGCCTACTGTTGGTGGGATCCTATACTTAGCCCTAAAACTCCTCATACCCTCCTCGGACTCGACTAAGTATTTGAACTTACCCATTTTTCTAAGAGGTTTCGAAGAAAAGTTAACAAGTTTAAAATGAAAACTAAAGGGTTTAAGAAGACTTACAGGTTTGAAAAGGGGTCCTCGGACGCACAGGGAGATGAAAGAGAGAGACAGGTTCAGTGTATTAGCTCTAGAATTGTGTGATTGTAGAAAGTAAGAAAAAGAATTGATTTGAAAAGCTATTTATAGTGACACAAAAATTACAAGCGGGAAAGTTCCCTTTCGTAAAACGAGAAAAATCTCCCGCTATACGATTTACATCCTACCATTGAACGTGGGCGACAAAGGCGTTGCTGAAATTTAATGATGGCGCACTCTAGACGCCGAAGCGTCAGGAGCGTGCCTTGAATAGGTAAAAAGACATATAGGAGATCAGGAATACAGAATAGGAATTTAAACAAGAAGGGCTGAGGACGTCAAAATCATCATTTTCTCCCGAGGAGTCGAAAAGCAAGATTTTGAGGGGTTATTGTGGGAGCCATTTAATTAGGAGGTACTGTTAAGGCTGTACTAATTGAGCCTATGGCCCAATCCGAGGACATTGGACCATTCGAGGATGTTTAGATGAAATTATAAGGGGAATGGAATAAAGAGAAGAGTAGAGATAATAAGAGATAAGTCCAACGAATGTCCGAGGAGAAAAGCCATCTCGGTATCTAATGTCCGAGGTCAGTAAGAGTGTCATATCATCATGGACCTTCTTCAAAATTACATCACAAATAAGGGTTGGACGTTGGACAAGGGGTAGGAAAAGGAAAAGGGCAAACAAATATCTTCAAAGGCTGCTATCTCCGCATTAAATGCCTCTCAACCAACTCTCTGGCCGCATTAATGTGGAAGTGATGCTTGAACATTGATCCAGCAGCCTTACAGCTATAGGGTGATGGTTCTAGGAGTTGCTGGATGGGACAGGAAGGAGTTCCCCGAATCTAATCTACACGTGTGTGGTAAGGATGATACCAAGATTGTAGTATATAACCTAGGAAGATGTACTAAAAAAGGGGATCGAAAAAAATCAAGTAATTTGAGAAGAAGACTGCGAACTCTTGTATAATCTTATTATTTAACAAGTACAATATAATATAAACTCCTCGAGTTACTCCGAGGACAGATTTTCTCATCTTACGTATGTCTAACAATCTTATATTACCAAATTTAATCATTTTTCTTCTGGAGTAGATCTAGTTCTTTCATCCGCGCTCTACAAATTTATTGTTTGGGCCGCTTGGGCTAGAACCCAATCCAATTTTGGGTCCAATCCAATTTTTTGTCCTTACAACTATATAACAAAATGAGTATTATATATGGGTCTCAAAAAAAAAAAAAAAAACTATTGTTAAATGAAATTACCAAGCATCCACGCACGAGGACATTATCTAGTTAGAGTAATTATAGGTTTACATTACTAGCACAATGCAAGCTAAGAAGTTTCCAAATAATTAAGTCAATCTAAGTTATTTAGATTATTACTAAGCTGAAAGCTCTAATTATAACTAGTCTTTTTAAATATTATATAAGTTGTGACAAATTAATAGTGTTATAATACAAATTTAACACCCAAAAAAAAAAAAATCCCAATGTGCCTACTAAGTAATATGGTTCAGTAACTTTAAAAGGTAACATATTATGGATTTTTTTTTTTTTTTTTTTTTTGAGAAAGTATTATGGATTGGCAAAACTAACAAAAGGCAAATAATGATTCAGTGCTATAATACATACTAAAAAGGTAACATATTAACATGTATCATTTTTAAGAGCCCAGGGTCCACTTGTTGTGGTGCAATACGACAGAAGAGGAAAATGTAATGTTATCTTTCTTCAACTACTTGTCAACTCGTGGAAGCTTTTAGAGGATTTGTATAATTTGTTGGTCGCCGACACTCTCTTCACACCAGACATTCCTTTTCCTTTATAGATCTGAGTTGCAAGTCATGGAGCACCTTGTTTCAAGCTGGTGCAATGGTCGATCCTTGCCAGAATCATATATACTCCCACCGGAAAAAAGACCAGGGAAGCTCACTGTTCCTCTAGCCAACAATATTCCAGTGATTGATCTTAGGGGTCATGATCAAACAGATTTAATTCAACAAATTCTGGAAGCTTGCCAAGAGTTTGGATTTTTTCAGGTCCACATCTTTTCTTTCTATTATTTTATCAGACAATGATTTACTTATTCCTACTAGATGCTTGGCATCAAACATGATCACAATATGAACCACTTTTGGCAAACTTTTTTCATATTTTATAAGTTTGTGTTATGCTATGTTTTGTACCAACTAATAGGTGATCAACCATGGAGTCCCTAGCAACTTAATGGATGAGGCCATGAGTGTTTTTAAGGAGTTTCATGCATTATCTGCCAAGGACAAGGCAATCGAAACTTCAAAGGACCCCAGTAAGAGCTGCCACATCTACACAAGCAGTCCAAATTATGCAACTGAAAAGTTTCACTTCTGGAGGGATGGATTGGTGCATCATTGTAATCCTCTAGAGAAATACATCCAATTTTGGCCTGAAAAACCACCTAGATATCGGTAAATTCTCATAGTCATAGACATGTAAATTTGTTCTTTCATGTAGTGACTTGGACATATATAACGCTTCATTTGTTTCGATGAAAAATCTTGTGTAAAGATAGTTTTCCGTGTTTTCCAGTGTTTGATAACATAAAAAAATATGAGTCAAAGGAAAACTATCTTTGATCAACATAAAAAATATGACTTATTTTTAGACATTGTTTTCCATTAAATTTTTTTGGAAAACAACTCTATCTCACAACAAACTAAATAAGGAAAGTTATGAGATTGTTTTTCAATTCATTTAAAGTTACTACCAAACATTGAAAAATGAGATATTTTTATAAAAAATAATTTTTAAAAAATGACTCATTTTTTAGAAAACATCTAAAACAAACAGAGTCGTAAGAACAAAAATGAAAATCATTGTGTTTCATGTGAAACCTTTTTCAGAGAAGTTGTTGGGCCATATACAGCTGAAGTAAGCAAGTTGGGCTTTAGAATTTTGGAGTTCATTTCCCAAGGCTTGGGAATCAGCCTTGGTGGACTTGGTGGAAATCAAGCACTGGTGGTCAATCACTATCCGCCATGCCCAGACCCAAGCTTAACCTTGGGCTTGGGCAAACATATGGACCCAGTTTTCATTAATATTCTTCTTCAAAGTGATGTATACGGGCTTCAAGTCTTCAAGGATGAGGAATGGATTGGTGTAGAACCCATTCCTAACGCTTTTGTGGTTAACGTTGGTTATCCGTTGCAGGTACATATATTTTCACAAGCTCTTAGTATACATATAAACTAGTTGGATGCCCATGCGTTGAACGGTTTTGGTCAATAACTTATTAAATACAATATATAATAATGCATTTAAGAAATAATAAATTAAATGAAATATTTTTATTCATAATTCTTTTTAACAGTACCAATTGTCTAATAAAACTAAACAATAAAAATTGATACCAACATTTAACAAAATAATATGTCCATGTTAATTAATATTTAAGCATTAAATCAGTATCAACATAAAATTCACAAATTATAAGCTATCCAAATGTATAAGCATTAAAAAAATAAAAATAAAAATTCCATTTTCTATATCTATATATATATATATAAAATATAATATAAGAGAATTGATTGAGTATCACAACTCTTAGCCTACTTGATGATGTAGTCGAAATTCTACATTGTATTATACTTGGGTAATGCACGACTTATTTAAAATTTATATGGAAATAAATTATAATCATATTGATAATAAGTGAACCATATGATAAAATGGATTAATTTTATAATATATATAACTTCATGCAAGTGTGGTATATAGTATATAAATTTTATTATATATATTGAATTAAATTTATTTAAACTCCCACAAACATTTAGTAACAGAATTACAGTTGAAGAGAATTTATATTTTAGATGATAGAGTTTTATGTAGAGTAAATTATTGGTAATATTTTTTTAATTTTCAATAACCAAACAGTGTAAACACTTGTCACAAAGAAAAAAAAAATGTTAATAATGCATTCTATGAAACCCAAGAAATAGTCTTGGTGTAGTTATCGAATTATAAAAAATAAAAAATAAAAACCAATGAAATAAAAAGGGAATCTACCTCAAAATCCAATATTAAGAATAAGTAAAAGGACGAATATTAAAATTGAGATAAAATGGGAATCTACCTTAAAAGCCTATACAACTTTTTCTTTACATCCTTGGGATTGAGTGTCAAGAGTCTTCAACAATCTTAGAACCCATGGAATCTTCTACGACAACACTAAAAAAGAAAAAAAGAAAATATATAAAATAACATTTATATAGCAATAACTAAAATTGAAAATACAAATCAGAAATAAATTAAAATCTAAGTTAAAAAAATAGAATAACATAGATTACAACCTTTAAATTGTATGTCAATTTGGGAGTCTTCAACAATTTTATAGGATGCTTGCTTGGAATGACCTATGAAAAAATCGAAAATAAATTTTAAGAAAAAACTATTACAACATATAACAAATGGAATGAAACATATACCAATAGCTAAAATTGAAAATATAAATCAGAAAGAAAATTAAACTAAATTAAAAATAAAAATGTATATTATACAACCTTTGAATTTAATGTCAATTTAAGAGTTTCCTATGACAAAATTGAAATAAAGATAAAATAATATATCTAAAACTATATAAAAGAAAGCGAACGGAACATGAATTTCATCGATCCTTTAAGAGATCCAATTCCCTAATGAAAAACAACAATGTTTGACTCCATAATGAAAAACAACTCTATTTCAAAAGTACTAATAATTAGCTTTCAATTCCTACTAAAAAAAATAAGTATGAGAATCACTAACCTTTGTTGTTTGTTGTTGGATTGAGATTGTGATAGGGTGATAGATCGAACATAATAATAACACAAATTTCCTTACCTTTCCATCTTAATGTTACAAATTGCATCTAGATTGTACCTACCTTTCGTGATGGCATAACATCTGTTATCTTAGATTCGTTGGATACAATAAACGATTTTTGCCCATGCAAAGTAGATGGAACATAACCTAATTGATATAGAATTTTAAGATAGAGAAACTATACATTTTTTTTGGAAAAGATTATTACAAATTAGTTGTACTTTTCTTTAGTTGCTTTTATAACTTCTTTGGATAAAGTTATGTTGATAACAACTTCTTCTTTTTTGTGGGTTTTTATTTTATTTTAATTACAATGATTTTTTAGATAAATATAACAAATTATTTGTTCTTATCAACCTTTCTTCTATTGTTTTATCACTTCTTAGGATAAATTAGTTTTGTTCTTTGTGTATTTATTTTATTTTGTTTTTAAATTTCTACGTTTGATAATTAGGTTTTAATAAAAAAAAAAAAAATCATATCCTATTTCCTTACAGATCAATCACGTTTTGTTTTGTTTTTTTTTTTTTTTTTTGTTTTTGTTTTGTTTTTTTTTTTTTTTTTTTGTTTTTTTGTTTTTTTTTTTAATTTTGGTTTTTGCCTTTCATTCTATTCATAATTTCATATGACCTTTATTTATTTACTTATTTATTTATTTATTTTTTAGTTTGGTAATATAACACATTGATTAACAATTCTATTTTCAATACGATTTAAATATTTTTTTAACATTATGTTGATATCAACATTTTTTTTTTCATTCTATCCATAAAACTATGACCTTTTTTATTCTATTTTTTTCATGGGATAACAACAAACACGTTAATTAGAAATCCTAATTATAATTAGATACAGTGATATATTTAATCAAATTAAGGTTTTTATCCACTTAGAAATTATAATTGAAGAAAACTTATATATATATATATATATATATATTTTTTTTTTAAATCTAAAAATTTAAAAAAATTTCTGCAATTTGGTGCCATCACTTGGTGCAACTACAACGTTTAAGCCCAACTTTTATTATATATAATATGATACAATAGAATGGTGACCATTACAAACACTTTAGGGTACACATAGCACACAAGTCACAATTTATTTGCGTGTACTTTGGGTACACTAGTAATTATCCTATATAATGCTCTTTTTTATTTTTTATTTTTATTTAATGTTATAATGTTTAAAAGTAATATATAAATAATCGCATTTTTTTTTTTTTTAAAGAAAGAGGTAAAATAACATAGAATAATGTTTAAATATGAGAAAGAAATAGTGTCATAAATTTTAGGCCAAATTGAGAAGATAAAGGAAAAAACATAAAACTTAGTAACGGTAAATTACTATTTTAACTAGTTTGTGTTTTTTTAACATAAAATTATTTAACTAAAAGATAGGAGTATTTTAGAGAGTTTAAGAATTTTTGTGAGGATATTTTAGTACACAAAATGTTGAAACCCAAATAAAAAATCTTGTTATTAATAGTATAGAATAGATACTTGCTCATTCATAACAATAAGATGTTTAACTAGTGAAAAGTGAAAATTAGCCGATAGTTCATTTGATGTGTGATACTTCACAGTAATGATTTGAATTATGAAGGCGTTATGTAAACAATTGTTGGCTCTTACATTGGGTGTGATACTACACGATTGCAAAAAGCTCTGATTGTTACAAATAGTAACCTAATACGAACATAGGTTGTTACAAATAGTATTCTAATACGTATTTCACACTCGCTTTATGAAAAAAAAAATTGTCAATATGCCTACTAAAGCGTAACTAAAAAAAAAAAAAAAAACCTTATCTCTTATAAAATCATAAAAATAATTAATCAAATCTTCTTTTAGGGATAGTAGTAGAAAACCACCTAAACTTGTACCCCAAACCATGAAGACTTACCATCATCACCCAAATTGTGACTATTTTTATTTTTTATTTTTAATTACATCCCGCAACGTGATTGGTGGTTAAAATTAACAAACATGTGCTTGCACATAGACCATAAAAATTATAGTTCATTAAGTGGGAAAAAAATGTAACTTTCAAGTTATCATTAATTTTAGAGATTAAATTATATAAGGATGGGGTGTAAAACTCATGTTTTACAACATTCAATAAATGATTGTTACATCAGCATTTTACTTAAAATTCAATATATCTTACCACACCTAATAACAACTCGATAGATTCCCAATTTGGTTGGATTTATGTATGGGTATTAGAATTGATTGAGTGTAATTGTGTTTATTCTTAAATATATGATAAGATGATGTGGCATGTTAGGATTGGAGGGGTAAAACATGGGTTTTACACCACGTTCTTATAGAATTTAATCTCTATATATAGTCAATTTAGCTATTCAATGCAATTTACAAAGTTTATTATAATTAGGATGGTGATTGCAAGTTTTCATGGTTTATTATGCAAACTGCAAAGTGTAATTATCTCATTTTTTATTATTTTTTTCTGGGTGCAATTAACTAGTTTCTTTAATGGCTTTTTTAATTATTGTTCTTGGAATTGTGTCACATTGAGTTGTAGATTATCAGTAACGGGAAGCTGAAAGGTGCTGAACATCGAGTGGTGACAAATTCAAATGTAGCTCGAACAACTGCTTCCTACTTTATTAATCCATCAAATGAAACACTTATAGAACCAGCAAAAAGTTTGGTTGACGCAAGCTACCCAGCGCTTTATAAGTCCTTGCTATACAAAGACTTTCTTATCAAATACATAGCTGCTTCTACTGACAGTAAAGCATTAGAGGAGGCTTTACGTGCTACTGTATGATTTCCTGTGAGATAAAAGCTATTGTACTTCATGAATAAATGTATGGCCATTGATATCAAACAAGCAAACATTAGTTGGTTAACATCAAACTAGCAAACTGCAAAACCCTAAAGTTAGGTCGATCATAATGATAAATGTCACATCCAACTCTCGTTTGGAATTGGTTTGTACTACATTGCACTAATAATATGATGAGCTCTGTTAATGGGTGCTTTTAGAGAATTTGTTAATAGACCATTTTATAAAAGTCTGTATACTATTTTCTTGGAAAATATGAAAAACTATATTAAAAAAAATAGTAATTTTTTTCTTTTCCCATAAAAAGTTTCTAAAAATATTTCCTAAACTAATACCCTTAGGGCATCTGTTACTTTTCATTTTTATCACTGTTTTATTTGATAAAATTTTATTGTCATGAACACCAATTAAATATAAGATTTTGAATGCATTGTAATATATTATGGATTGGCAAACTAAATAAAGGCAAATAATTGTCGTATATATTGTAAGATGATAGTTCACACGTGGAAAAACATATCTGAACAACAAAATGAGTTGTTTTGTTTTGATGGTGTTAGGATATTTAGTGTTGGCAAAATTCCGATTCAAAAATTTTAGTTGTAATTGCACATTTCCATGTATTTGAGTTTCTAATTAAATTGTAAATTGCATAATGTCATTGAAGATTATATTCAAACGAAAGAGTTCAAAGTGCTACAACAGGAATTTCATTAAAGCAAGAATCAATATGTTAGGTGAGACTTTGAGCAAAGTTGTCATAATTCAAAATTCAGTTACACAACAATTCACCTGAAACTCACTCAAAACTCAATCGAGTGAGTTCGCCTAGGAAGTTCAAAATTAGTTTATCCACATAATTTTTGTAGCCAACCCATCCTCAATTGTGACACATATATGAATGAAAATAAAAACCCTAAAATTAGTAGAAGAATGTAGAGACTACCAAACCCTTGAGAAAAAAACCATCGCAACTTAAATACCTCCACCTTTGCATATTGCTAAACCTTTGAGAGGAGGTTTAATCCAAACAATGGAGTATCCAAGAGATCGGATTTGTAGTTAGCAATTAACCTGTGTTATTGGATTGCTATGAAGATAAATAATTGGTGTAGACTATTGCTAGTAGAAGTGGGGAGCCCGGATGCAAGAACAATTACTTATATATTGAAGGTTTTGTAAGTTACTTTGTATCACAAATATCTTCTTAGTGGATTTGGTGAATTGGGTGCAACCCTGAAGTGTTTTTACTGTTTTAGGTTTTCATGCCATAAACAACTTGCAGTGCTAGTTGCATGAGTTTTGGTGTGATTAATTTCTTGATTACTGCCTTGTTTATATTATTGATGAAACCATTAAATTAGTCACTTGGACCATAAACTAATAATCAGTAAAATTGGTATAAAGCCATGCGTTTGGAGTGCAAGAGCATTTTCCAATTGGTATTAAATTAAGATACGCCTTGTTTGGATTATTTTCTATTGTGTGATCCTTGATCCCTGCTATCATGAAAAAAAGTATAATCACTTAATGTCCCTTTATACTTTGATGACAATATCTAGTTGTAAATTCAAAAAGGGTGGAGCATGCTCATTAATTTTAATTGTCAATCAAGCTCTGTGGTGCAATTAACAAAGATTTTACAATTAGGGTGGTGATTATGTTGGGGAGATTAAGTAGTTAATATGACATATAGAGACACACTTAACCCAAAATGTCTAAACCCAATGGGTAGAGTCTCTTTCACTACTTTCCTTTCTTTCTTTCATTTCCTCAAACGACAAAGTCCACTGAAATCAAAGAGAACTAGTAACAAAATGAACCCCAGATCATGAACCATGGCCAGCCAATGCACACATTTCAAGGCCCTTAAGGTTTTTGGAAACTAGTTGTTCAATTTTGAGCAGTTTTTAAGTGAGATTCATAATTTTTAAGAATCCCATATCATTTTTCATCAAGTAATTAAGTTATCTTTGTTTTTATTTATTTTTATTATAAAATCATATGTGTTGGTTTTATTCTAATTTGTAAAAGAGTTGTGATTTCTGTGTGACGTGTGGTAGTTCTTTTGTTTTTGTTTTGTTTTGTTTTTTCAATTCGTTGATTTGAGGATTTTTTTTTCTTCTTTTTTTTTTTTTTAATAATCTGATATTTATAATTTATAATGGGAAGGGGCAATTGAACTATGGATGTCTCCCTTATAAACACCACAAGTGCCAACCAATTGAGTTACAAAAACTCTTTGCTTTTTGAGTTGGGATGAAATGATTGAAGGGCATTTTGGTTTCATTAGAAAACTAAAAATTAAATTGTTAATTGTCTTTCATCTCCCTATAAAAAATTTTGACAAAGTTTAGATCCAAACAATTTTAGGAGTTATCTCCTTTAATATACTAGATACTAGGTAGTGATTTTTTTTTTTTTTTTGATAGAGATACTAGGTAGTGATTTAAAATACTATCTATGTGTATTATTTGAATATGTCACATGACTCATTAAAAAAAATCATATAACTAAAACTATATATGTATGTATTCTCTCACATGACTCATTAAAAAAAAATCATATAACTAAAACTATATATGTATGTATTCTCTCAATATTACAAATAATCAATATTTTCAAAAAAAATATATATTACAAATAATCAATTACAATATGACAAAGAAAATAAACCACAACAACAAATAAGTTTATATACCTAGCATTTCGAAGGGTATATTGGTAAAATGATACATTTAATGAAATGAGTCAAACGAGTTCCATATATTGGACACGAACACGGCACATTTATTAAATGGGTCAATCGTGTTAATTTGAAAATGACACAAAACCGTTAAGCCTTAATCCATAACCTACTAATTTCATGTCATGTCATGTCGTGTTGGGTTCATGGATCGTGTAAAATTTATCCACCCTAGAACAAATAATGGGTGAGAAATGAGAATTAAACTCACCTAAAGCCACCATCTGCTTAACCCTTTGGTCCACCTTTTTCCCCCCTTTTATGCAATCCCTTCTTTCACATAAAATGGATACTTTCCTTTATGATCAAGCACATCCCGAATTCATGAAAATTTCCTTAATATCATTAGTAACTTTTGAAGGCAATCAAGAATTCAAAATATGGCTGACTTCCATCAAGGCGGATTCTAAAATGTGTATTCAATAGACGACTTCCATTGATGACCCTTAGTGTATTGTTATTCCTGTCAACCTTTCCCTTAACATGTTTTCTCTATCTCTATCATGAGTTCCTTCATTCTTTTGGGTATTAACATGAGTTCAAAGCTTTGATATGTGAGTACATACAACCAAAGCTTACTGGTGAATTTTGGGGGTGATCGCTTAAGCCATATTGCACCAAGGATAAACTACATTCAATAGGGCAAAATCACTCTTAGGAAAGTGGATTAAGTTCCACACCTCGGCTCTCAACCATCGATAACTTTTTTCTCTTCCATTTTGCACTTGGTCTACTTGATTTAATCTCAAATATTATTTTTTTCCTTTTATTTTTCTTACATTTAAGTCATATGATATTTTTAATTTTTTTTTTTATAAATTTTTTTAATTATTTTTATAACTTTTTAAATGTAGATAGTCTTATAAATTTGTGTATTGAAGAAATAGATTCCTTCAAATTGTTTTAGAAGAAAACCATGTTCATTTTAAATTCTTTCATAATCGGACCTAATATAAGTCTTTTTTTTTTTTTTTTTGGTAGAAAAGGATAATATCATTAAAAACTAAATAGCAGGAATACAACGATCATAAGCCACCCCAGCAGAATCTAGACTAAGTAACAAGGAGACTTCCACCAGGGGGTCTAAGAAAACAACAAAATCTTGGGAAAGCAAAGCCCCCCTTCTAGCAAGAGCATCAGCGCATTTATTCACCTCTTGATAGCAATGCTGAATTTGGACCATAGGAATGGCCCCTAATTCGGATTTACAGTCACTAACTAAGGCACCAATACAATTTTGGCAACCATCCTCTTTCTGCAAAAGGCCCACAATAAGCTTAGCATCTAGTTCAATAATCACAGTAGGTAACTTAAGGGCAGAGCACAACCCAAGACCATCACGAACAGCCCACAATTCCGCATCTATGCTAGTGTTATGGCCGATGTTCCTCACATAACCTTTGATCCAATCTCCCTTATCATCGCGGATTAGCCCACCACCACCAACCTGGCTTGGGTTACCCAGCGAAGAGCCATCTGAGTTGAGCTTATACCAACTCAGAGGAGGCTTGATCCATCGAACTTGGATGTTTCGGGGATTGATAGCCTGCTTCCCATTGATGCCAATATAAGCAAACTCCACAGCTTTAGAAAGAACATCAGGTTTTAAATTTTTCTGGGCTCTCTCATTCCGAAACAATACTCCATTCCTATGCAGCCAAAGAGTCCAAACACCAAAGGAAAAAAATAATTCCCCATCTAATGCCCGAAGAAGAGTGAGTGTTCGTCTTGCAACAATTCAACCACAACCATTTGTTCAGGTGTAAACCAAAGAACAAAGCATTAGACATAGGGGGAAGCAAGGAGGTTCAGAGGTTTCGGGCAATACGGCAATCTCTAAGCACATGCACAATTGATTCAGTGCTTCCCTCATAGATATGGCACAACAGAGTGACGTGCATCCCTCTAGTTGCAAGTGTGGATCGAATTGGGATGCTATTATGGTGGCATTGCCACAAAAAGCATTTGATTTTTGGGATTGTTGGCACTTTCCAAATCCAAATCCCATCAAAGTTGCCATTATACATTCCTTCCACCTCCAAAACAACTAACTTGTAGGCTTCCTTCATGTCAAAATTTCCGCTCGGGGAAGAAGACCAAGTGATATGGTCAATGTTCTGAGCAGAGAAGGTTATGGGAGAGGCCTTGATTTTCGAAAGCATCCTCTCAAGGAAGGAGAAAGAGCGGCCTTACCAATCCCAACCTAAGAAACTAGTCACTTTCTTCAAGGTAGTGGCCTCTTCCCCCCTGTTCAGGGGTCCTGCAATCAGCCCCCTAAAGGGTCCTCTATCCAACCATTTGTCATACCAGAAAGACAGCTGGATGTCCTTGCCAACAATCCATTTAGAACCTTTTTTAAAAATAGCCTCACATTTTCGGATTGCAGCCCAAGTAGTTGAACACGTCCGACTGAAGGGGCGGGGACTAAAGGCTTTCCTAGGAGTGCGGTACTTATGGTAAAGCACTTTGGCCCATAAAGAGGAAGGCCCAAACTGGAGGCACCAATTCAGCTTAGCAAGATTAGCAATGTTCTTCGCCTTCGCAGCTTGGATACCTAAACCACCATCTCTCTTCGGCTTGGCAATTTTCTTCCAATTCACTAAGTGAATTTTCTTCTTGCTCTCTATGGATCCCCAAAGGAAATTGCAGCTCAATCTGTCAACACTATTTAGAATCTTTGTGGGAAGAGTAACACATTGCATGGCATAATTTGGAATAGTGATGGTCAGGGCTTGGGTCAAGACGAGTCTTCCTACAAAGGAAAGCAAAGTTGCTTTCCATCCGGCTAGTCTACTTTGAACCCTTTCAACAATATATCCAAAATCTTAGGGCATTGCCGAGTATTTGATCGAAAACCCTGGGTATTTCACAAGGGATTGAGTAGATCGAAACCCTAGGGTATCACACATCTCTATTCTTGCATCAGGAGGCACATTAGGAGAAAAGAAAATTTGGGATTTTTCTTAGCTGACCTTTTGGCCTAATATGCTGCAAAAGGAATCAAGCACTTCTCTAAATAGTTCTTTCGGTCAGCTCTTGCGAACAATACTAAGTCATCTACAAAGAACAGATAAGAGAAAGTCGGGCCACCCCGAGAAGCCTTGATAGGGTTCCAAAGCTTGGCATTGCATTTGTCAGATATGAGAGCTCCCAAAACTTCTATACAAAAAATGAAAAGATATGGGGAAAGGGGATCCCCTTGCCTTATGCCTTTAGACGGAAGAAAAGGTTCCAAGGCACCTCCATTGAAAAGGATGGAAATGGAGGACGAAGAAACACAACTCATGATAAGAGTGATCAACCAACTAAGGAATCTAAAAAGAGTTAAAGTATCTCTGATGAAACTACACCCCAAACGGTCGTATACTTTTTCCAAGTCTATCTTAATTGCCATGCTCCCACCTCTCCCCCTTTTCCTAAACATGGAGTGGATAATCTCTTGCACAATAATGGTGTTGTCAACACCTTTCTGCCCAGGAACAAAGGCAGTTTGGAGAGGAGAAACCAAGCCAGAGAGGATAGGTCTTAATCTAGCTACAATAATCTTGGAGACAATCTTATAAACCGTATTGCATAAACTGATAGGACGGTTATGATTGAAGGCTTTAGGATTTTTGCATTTGGGAATGAGAGTGATGATTGTCTGATTCAGGTACTCAGGGATCTTCCCTGAGGAAAAAATATTTTTCACCTCCTTTCTCACTAAGTCACCAACCAACAACCATAAGCGATGGAAAAACCCCATGTGAAGGCCGTCAAGACCCAGGGCTTTGAAAGCCTTAAGAGACCAAAGACCAACAGAGATATCATCGTTGGAGACTGGGAGAATAAGTTTTTCCACTTTAGAATCAAAAAGATAACTATGCCAGAAGGGTGGGTTTCAGTTGGAGCAAATAGCATGGCTGTGACTAGAGGAGAATAATTCAACATACCCATTTTGAATCAATTCCGCTATCGCTCTTTCCCCCTTAATCCAATTACCTGCTTTATCTTTCATACAAGAGATTCGGTTTCTCCTTCAACGGACCAAGGCCGAAGTATGGTAGAATCCTATATTCTTATCCCCTTCCACCAACCAGGTAATTCGGGATTTCATGGCCCAAAACTCCTCCTCAAGCTTGGAGACTTCTTGAAATTTAGCTCTTAAATTTATCTCTAGATCCACTAGGAAGTCATTAGGATTAATGGACAATGCTGTTTGAATTCCCTAGAGTCTAGCCAGCATTTTCTTCTTTCGGTGAAATAGGTTCCCAAAAATATTCTTGTTCCAAACCTTAGCTTTGTCTGCAAATTTCGAAGTTGCAGTACAGAGGGTTGTAGGACTAGACCAAGCCTCTCTCACAATAGCCGAGAGCTCAGGGTGGGTTAGCCACATCAATTGAAATCTAAATGGGCGTGGGAGCCTAATATCCTGATTTCTTTCCAAACTTAACGAAACAGGACAATGGTCAGAATAGGCCCTTTTAAGGTGTTGAATCAAAGCATCAAGAAATAGACCATTCCACTCTGCATTGACAAACACCTTGTCAATTCTCTCTTAGACGAGGTGGGTTAGAGGTCAATGATTGGACCAGGTAAACCAGGTCCCAAAGAAGCCAATATTTATCATCCTATAGGTATCAAGGCAATCTTGGAATCAGAGAGCTTGACTGTTGTTCACAGGCCTACCCCCATATTTATCCTCCCCCATAAGAACCTCATTAAAGTCCCCTGCAATCACCTAAGGGAGAGAATGGAGTTCAGAAACTGCAATTAAATTTTCCCAAAGTAGGCGCCTTTCAACAAGCATTGAGCTGGCATAGACTGCAGACAGCAAGCACAAAGAATTTGAGTAGCTAGGAGTGACCATAGCATGAATTTCCTGTTCCGTTAATGAAAGCTGAGCTATTTCCATCCGAGAACTATCCCGGAGGAGCTATAAACCACCAGATAACCCAATTGTGTTAGCAAATATTGCCCTATCAAAGGGCAACCTATTGGCAATCCTTTTCGCCCTATCACCATTTACTTTAGTCTCAATTAGAATCAAAATCGTAGGGGAATAAATGCGAGCCAATCCAATAACATTACTACAAAAGGTGGGGTTAAGAGTGCCCCTACAATTCCAAATAAGCAAATTCATATTTACAATAAAAGGAAAGAAAATACCAGCAAGTCAAGAGGATTTGGGGGCATCCCCTCCTTCATCGAATTGCATTTCCATAGTAGGTACTTCAGGGTTCCCCATCTGATCATGGGGAAGCTCATGCTCATCACCTTTAAGACTCTCCTCATCCTCCATACACACTCGTCCTGATCAACGAGATGGATCAATTTGCTTCAAAGGATAGTTTGAAATGTTCGCTGAAATGATTTTAATGGAGGCAGGCTGTCTTCGGCAGCTGCACGCACCACCATGCGCGACCAATGGCTCTTGGAACTCTCACACGCACCGCCGAAGATTCTCGACTCCTAGATCAGATCTCAGTCACACGCGCCGCCAAGACGGCCTTGTCGTCCACCGATCCACTTGGCCTGAGAATTTGGTAATCATACGAGGTCACACGCGCCAACACGCGCCGCCTACGTTTCCGGATCTTTCCCACGCACCTCCACGATTTCCGATTGTGTAGTTCATCTATTGGCCACACGCGCCGCCCTATCGGCCATGTCGACCACCAATCTGCCTACGGAAGAAATATGGCTTTCAACCGATGTTGCACGTGCCTCCACGCGCTACCTAGGTTTCTGGCTTCTCCGTCATGCACCGCTGAATATCGCACGCTCCTACCAGCGCCAGAGAACTATTGCTGATGTCATTTGACGTCATCACTCCACGTCAGCAGCCATGCAAGCACCTCCACATTAGCCCTAGTCCACGTTAGCGACACGTCAGCAGTGTCGTCTCGTCAGCATCACGTCACCTAACTGACCGTTGACCCGGACCGACCCGACCCGGACCACCCGGATCTGACCCATGAGCACTTTGTCTGTTGACCTTAACTCTGGACCAGTTGACTTTGACTTTTTACGTTGACCTTTGACCAAAAGTCAAAATTTCCAAAAGGGCCTATCTTGTTCAGTTTCTCGCGTAGATTCCGATTTTGGGCTCCGTTTCTACATTTGAGACTCCGAAATTAGTCAATTGGCACATTCTTCATTGTAGTTTCTTTAAAGGCATTCTTCAAGGCATCTCCAAGTGATCTTCTCATGCTTATCCAACCTTAAACCTTCATCGAGCTTTCGCCTTGAGTTTGAGGGAGGGTGTTAGAGATATATATTAGACATATTAGCCCAATGTAATAGGCCCAAGCCCATTCTTGCTTGTACTAGTAGTCTAGGGTTTAGTCGTCTATATATACTCATGTTAGGGTTCATTGTAACACAGGTTATTGTACTACACTCTCATACAATAAAGATGTAGCCCTTAAGGGATTCCTCCATAGATGTAAGCCGTCAAGGCTGAACCACGTAACCCTCGTGTTCTCAGTGTTCCTCTTCTATGCTTCCTCTTCCGTATCCACTCTAGCATACACAACATGGTATAACACATCTCTATGCTAATATCTAACAGACTCACGTGTAAATATGTTCTAGCTCATTAGAAGCATGGTCCATCAAGGTCTTACGTGCCCATTCCCATGCTCCTTGCAGTGAATCATAATGATGCTGGTAGAAGCAAAAGTTATCGGCAAGTTCTCTAGGCACAATCAACTCCTCCAAGAATGTATCAACTGCCTTCAGAATAATAGGTAGAAGATAGATCAAGCTATCATTGATGCCATTAACCACTGAACAAAAAGAAATAAATAAGAAAATTCAAATGTGATGGAAAACTACAATCAATTGTGGATGCCAAGAACAAGTTCAAAAATAAGAATTTTTAAAAAACATACTTATTTTTCCTAACCCTGATTCCATAAAAATATATAAGAGATCAACTAACCTGAGGAAAAAGTTTCCTGACCCTAAAAGCCTCCAAAGTACATCGCTGTGCAGATATTTGCCCAAAGTGCAAGTATGGAGAGAGACCAGAAAGTCCTCTAGGTTTTAATGGGTTATTCTTATCTGTTGAATAACCTTTCAACCTTTTCGTTAAGAACCCATTTTTACTCCCCATCAACACTTCCATCGCTGCCTTCTCCCTTGGTTCACACCACTCAAAGGCATTTATTGAGTGCCAAAATTAACAAGATCAAGCTTTGAAGCACAGTTACCATATACACTATCAGGGCAAAATCCTTTAAAGACACATGTTGGATATGTGCAAAATACACATTTAGAGAGAGAGAGAGAGAGAGAGAGGTGAGTACTTGCAAAAGTGGATTCATTGATGACTTAAATTTCACGGGGTTGTGCTCCATAAAAATTAACCAGCCAATAGTATAATGGAAAGTTGTTCTGCTTGGAGAGCATCTATATTCTTCTAAAAATGGAACTGAAGACTATAAGTAATAAATTTACCCAGATACTTAAATAATTATCCCTATATAGATATAAAACTAACAGTACTAGTCCTAGAATACACAATTAGAGTATCAAAATACACTGTCCAAAATGCTCAAAGGGGTAAAACTTGCCTCAAAACAGCCAGAGCCCAATTACATGACATATCTACCAAACAACGAACAGCAAAAAAAAAAAAAAAATTGTACGAAAGAATGAAAACACAAACCTATTAAACCCATTGACTGATATATCCAAACCTATTAACACTACGCTGTAACAGCATACCTTAGGAATGTGCTTGAAAGTGGGTTTTGCTGAAACAACTACTAAATAAACAAGAATATGAAAAAACATTAGAGTCATAGTCTTATATTGGAGGTTGTGAAGTAAGTCAGTCATCAAATCTAGTGCTCCAGGTATATAAGCACTAGTTGAAATGAAAAACAGAAAACATTAGACAAGCAAAAAGGAAGTGACTACATCAATTACCTCAGATGTTCATGTCATAGTTCCATAAGAATATTGTTCTGGTTATCAGCTAAAAAAAAAGAAAAAAAAAAGAAAAAGAAAAACAGAACCTAGAAACAGAAAATTTCTAACCATTAAGCCACATGACTAAGAACTCGGGGTTTGCTTCTAAGATCAGTACTCAAAAGAGTTTTTCATATTAGAAAACATTAAGCAAGCAACTAAAAAGAACCAGTGATAACAAGATGAACTTAATACCAACTCCAATCTAGTAACTCTATTCCAAAAACTAACAATGTGATAACAATAAACAATAATGAAGTTTAACCAAAAATGCTAACAGCCGAAAAAAAAATTCATATTTTGTCTAGTAAATATCCCATCAACATTTCACTATTAAAGAAAATTATAATACTGTGTTTCCAAATCAGGTGAGCCAACAACTAGATGTTTCATGGATTCAGGGATGTTGTCACCATCAACATGTACACCTTGTTGAATATGTGTAGATGGACATGTGCACCTTGTGTGTCCAACATCTTTATAAGTGCTGCATCACCTAACTTTTGCATGGCTGTAGCTGTTGCTCGTGCTACCATGGTCGCCTTTAGTGTTGACAATGGCTAGATCACAAACATTTAAGTTTGCTTTGTTGGACGCAATGCGTATCCCATCTTCAGCAGCTTCTTTACTTGAATTATAAAGTTTTTCCATGCGGCGTGTTAACCTTGCTATTTCAACATTCAATTCTTCGAAGCCTTGTGTTGTTCTTGAACCAAAGTAACACATCTGACTACAATTGACAGACAATGCACTAAACCGTGCCATACATATGATATTAGGAGACATTTGGAATTCAAGTTTGCAAGGCAGGTCGGACTCTGCTGTTTTCACCCATCTGTTCATTATACATTTCGGTGGAATCGGTTCAAATGTTCAACCTTCATAATAGCAAATAGGTGCCCACAAGGATATCCATACGACTCGAATAACAAACAAGAGCACTTCATAGATTGATCAACTTGACAATACACAACCTCCCATCTTGAGTCAGGGGATACATACTGAGATAAGGTGTACGTACGATAACCTTCCTTATCTATGTAGTAAAGCACAATGAATTTTTGTTCATTCAATAATTCTTCTTGAACCATGCTGAATATCTCCCTTGTGAATATAGTAGCAGCATGTTTCTTTATTTCAGCTAACCCAGTAATCAGAATAGGTTCAGTATAATTTGAAGAAAAATCTGCCCTTGTCTCATTGTGTCTAATATGTGAAAGTGCTCTATCAACTTGTTGGAACAACTCATAAAGCCTAGTCTTCCTATCCATAAATCTATTCAAGAATGCATTCATGGCTTCACAACATTGTGTACTCCTGCACCCAGAAAAAAAATGACCTCTCATGTAAGCTTTAGCCCATTTCATTTTTTTCGCATACATTTCATGCAACCATTCATGGTTATTTAAATTGTGATTGTCGACCATTTTCTTCCACATATCTTCAAATTCATCTGGTGTAACATATCATACCATACACCTAATTAAACTTTCATATACTTCATTATCATGTAGATTTGCAAAAGCATTCCTTTCAAGATGCCACAAACATAAACGATGTCGAGACTTTGGAAAAACCGTTTTAATAGCTTTATTCATTGCTTTGTTCCCATCTGTCACAACTGAAATAGGAGTCTTATTGTTCATTGCTACAAGCATATTTTGCAACACCCAAGTATATGTTTTGACATTCTCATTAACCAATAGTCCAAAACCAAATACTATAGTCTACCGGTGGTGGTTGACTCCTACCAATATGACAAGGGGTTTTTTGTATACATTTGTCTTATATGTTGTATCAAATGCAACTACATCTCCAAAACATGCATAATCTAAACGACTTTGAGAATCTGTCCAAAACAGATTAGCCAAACAACTTTCTTCATCAACAATGTATTGAAAAAGAATAAGGAGTCCATGTCTTCTTTTGCTTGTAAATATACCAAAGCACATTCAGCATCACTATCTCGCGTACTGTTGTTGTGAATTGCCACTAGATGATTGTAGAGGTCTTTTGTAATGAACCCTATATTCTTGTATCCTCCAACTTGTTGGATCATATGATCCATGATTTGATTTGATTTGACCCCAACATTATGCAGTGCTATAATCTGAGCCTTATCGAAATCCTTAATAGTCTTGTGCGAATGGAGAAATTGAGTCTCGAATTGCGAAACTAAGTTATGATTATGCTCCCTTTTAAACTCTCCTACCACCCATTCACCTAACTTTTGTTCAAACCTAATACGAAAAGCGGCCTTGCAACCACTTCTTGTTATTGGTCTCTCACGCATGCAATTTAAATTGGCCTCATTTTTCCTAATTTGCAATCCTTCCTTTGCACAAACCCATCTTCTAGAGGTCACAATGTTATTTTTATTACGCTTTATCTCATCTTTGCGAATACTAAACCCAACCAACTTTGCATATGTGTTATAAAACTCTCCACCATCATCTAGGGAACTGAATTTCAAACCAGTTATTTGGGCATCAGTCAATTGATCTATTCCTTTTTCAAGGACAGTGCTCCAATGTTTTTCCACATTAATGAAATCAGCCTTCGCTTCATTCTCCGTATCATGATCCATGTGGACCAATATATTATTCCTAAACAAAGATGTACAATTTTCAATAAAAAAGAGAAAAAAGAAATAAAGAGGACCAATATATTATTCCTATATCATGATCCACTGTAAACATCTCTGTAATGTTCTAAGTTTCCACTATTATTTTAATAAATTTGTGTGACAATTTATTATATTATATTATATGATTTATGTTTGTCTTTTATCTTTTGTCTGTGTATCCTTGCCTCTCTCTTTTTTTTCCCTGTCACTGACCAGTCACCCAATCCCACTACCGACACTATGAACTTATTATGCACTACCAACAAACACTTTTACCATTTTTATTCCTTGAAAGTTGAATCAGTTTTCCTTTTGCTGTGAGCCTATAACTTGTCCTTATTTTATTGCCCAACTACCACACAACAAACAGTCAAACATTGATATTTTCTCTAATCTTTAGAGACACTACTCTCTCTTATATCTATATTGTTAGGACATATGTATTTTACTTGTTAGGAACATATGTCACTACTTTATGTAATTGGCTTATCCTTTGACAAAACGCATTTTACTTGTATTTTGGTAGATTTAGGATGTGTTTAAATACTTCAAGAAACCATGTTTCAAGATTAAGTGTTAAAGCCTTCAAGTCTGTCCAAGAAAACAAGTTGATAGTGCAAATTCATTAAAACTCGACAGCTGCATCTATCAAGCTTAAGAAAGCTGTTTCAAAGACTGGTGTGCTCAACACCTTCTCGACAGATGCTCGACACCTCCTATCTGTTGAGGTTTAAGAAATTCAGAATTCTGATATGATTTTCTTGGGATTCGTGAATATGTCTTTTGGCTTTCTTTTCTCCTAACCCTAGACATATAAAAGGATTGTTTGAAAAGCCATCAAACAGTTCACAAGTTGCACAAGCATTGAGCAAAATCTGTTCAAGCAAATTGTGACTGGAGACGAAGTTCTTGCCCTAGTTCATCTCTTTCTCTTGAAGAAGTTGTTGTGTATGTGCACCATAGGGTTTTGTGACCAAGTATCTTCTTGATCTTCATCGTGTGGATGAACTAAAGAACTTTGCAACCAACAATCTTCTTAGTTGGTGATTAAAGTCGCATACTGGGATCCGCGCAATTGGTTAGTCACATACTTAGGAGTCGTGCATCAGAAAGGGGAACTTTCACTACAGAACAAGTCCAATTAGGTATTGGGGTAAGGGTTCAACTGTAAGTTGATAAGGTACTTGGGATTCCTTTACTTGTAACCGCTTGTTGTGATAATAGTGGAGTTTCGGGAGTGGTGACCTGAAAATCACCCAGTAGGGTTTTTGCCGTTAGGTTTTCCCCATTCGTAAAAAAAATCACCGTGTTATTTATTTTCCACTGCATAATTAGTTTATTGGTGATTTGTTTGTGCTACCATGTTTTTGCATGATAAATTGATTAATTAATAACTTGGCTAATTAATTAATTAATTTCTATCACAAGGGGTCATTCAGTTTATGGCCTTTCATACATAATATAGTCGCACATAGTCATAATTCACAAAGACAAACACAGACTCATCAGTAAGATAGTCACAGAGTAAAAAAGCCAAAAAAAAATAACACAACCACAAATTCCTCATTAGTAAAAACACAAACACCACAAGCATAGATTCTGAGATTTTGAAGGATAGATTAAATACTTGAGTGTGAAGGCTGGAGCAGATTAAAGCCAGCAGCAACATCGCGACGAAATGGGTGTCGCGTGGTGGGTGTGGTTGTGTGGGTGTCGAGTGGTGGGTGTGGTTGTCGTGTGGGTCTGCAAGATGGGTCTTGCCGCTCTCGCATGGTGGCGACATCACGGCGTGGGCAACAACAAGATTTCAAGCACTCACCTCGTGTTTTGGCAGCTTCATTCACGGCGTGGGCAGCAACAAAATCTCTCTCACTCTGAGTTTCTTGCCTTTCTATCTTTTTTTTTTTTTTTTGAAAAGCCTCTCACTCTCTCTGTCTTGCCTCAACCTTAGGTTTTCTTTTCTTTTTTTTTCTTTTGTTTTTCCTTGGACTTTAGAGACTGGAGTCTTCGGTCAGATTGCTAGGTTTACATTTTTGGACTAATTTTTTTTTTTTTACATGTGGGTTGGTCGGCTGGGACGCTGGGTTAATGGTTTACAATTTTAGAGGGGGCCCAAGTCCTTTTTTTTTTTTTTTTGAATTAACCTACTTTAAAAATAATAAAAATTGGGCTAGGGGGGCCCGAGCCCCCACCTGTGTCTATCCCTAGCCCTGCGAAACCAAAAGGAAAACAAAAACAAAACAAGATTAATAACAATTCAGCAATACAAAAGCCAAACAGCAAAAAACCTAGATGGAAAACTAAAGAATAAGGATGAGACATACTGATATTTTAGTGACGAGATACGGTGGAGACTTCGAACAAAAGGGCAGAGAAAGAGAGGAAAATCGGTGGTTGTTATCACCGACATTGAAGCAAAGAAGATTTGGGATGAACTAGGGTTTTTCTTGGGCGTAGGATCTTGTGGGCCTTTTAGCTTATGGACTGAAAATTGAAAATTCAAAAAAAAAAAAAAAAAAATTGCAGGTGTTATGGATTCGAACCAGAGTTGCTCGGCAAAAAATATACCGACTTGCCACCATTCTGATTCGAACAAAGTATAGAGATGAAAATTGACCTTTTAACAGCTAATTATGTTCAAATTACACATTCCAATATTTTATAGGAACAAATATCCAATGGCTTTACAATGACAAGTTAGTATAAATTTTCCAAAACCCTGAGAGAGAGAGAGAGAGAGAGAGAGAGAGAGAGAGAGATAAGTGCTTTGTGGCACCAATAAGTCTTCAACAACAAAAACATTTCATTGCTATTAGGGCTCTCTCAGACTTAGCTAGTGGAGGCTTTGCTGACTCAAATGAGGCTCACACTTATCATTGTGGTCGATATGCTAAACTCTCAATGACAAAATTATTTTGATAATTTTTTTAAAAAGAACTGGGTTGTTCGTTTTTGGTAAAATCAGTCAATTGTGCTTAATTGTTTATAGCTTTTCTATTGGTAATTTTTGTTATTGTAGAAATTTTTTGAGATGTTTATTTTGTTTTAGATGGGTCTAAATATAATAATAATTTTATGAAACAAAACTGCATAGACACTTTAGTTGGGGTGGTTATACTCGTGTCAGACATAGTCATTTGACACTTCCGCACACGTGGATCTAATGAAAATGCCTAAAAAATATATAACCTAGTGTAGTAGTCATGATTGATGACTATTTCATACTAGATCTGTAGTTTCAATTCATGTGTTTACTGAAAATTTTAAAATTGTCAACAATCTTTGTATTGGATTTTTTGCATACCTTGCTAATTGTACAGTCACCCTATTTCCAACCTTAGACACCACAATAAACACACAATTGTGATTAAGTTGCAGATGTTGCATAAGAACAATTAGAGAGCATATAAGATTATACATCTTCGGTTTTATAGTATATATTGATGATGCATAGAAAATTAGTAAGCTGAATGCTTCGGGCTTCAATGGGCTTGAGATTACTTGGAAGGCCTGAAAAGAAAAAAGCACAAGATCAAAGGTGACCAGGGTGAACTGGCCAAGAACCCTTCAATGCTTAAGTTAGTTTTCTCTCTTGAACTCAGGAATTCCAACTCTATAAGTGGTGAAAAACTTACTTTGATTTCATATGGCTGAGTCCTTTTATAGTGAGTTTTGAAGTGATTACTTGTTTAGTAACTTCCTCAACGTAGATGGAAGTTAGAAAGTTCAGACTTAACTTCTACAACTGCCATCAGAAGTTAAGAACTTAGTGGAAAGTTAGAACGATGAATAAGAATTTTGCTCCTACTTCAAAATAGTAGAATGTGGTTCGAATCATAAGCTTTTGGATATAGATTTACTCCAATAATTTCTAAGTGTTTGGCGGTCGTCCAGGTGACTCCATGCTGGACGACCTTCTTGCACTTGGATGACCTTTCTGATCTTGAACGACACTATGGACGAATTGGAGATAGTCTAATTTTTGGTTCACCATCATATATAAATAATAAAAATATAAACATCAAGAAAATGACCTCAACTATGTTATTTTATAAGGAGGTATGCCCCTGAATGTGATGGAAGCTACCAAGGGAGATACATAGGAAGTTAATTGGTATATTCAAATATTTGTGGAAGAAACCAAGATAATTCCAGCTGATTTTTTTTGTGAACAAGAGTAATTATTGTGGTTGGGCTAATTTCATGGGATGCTTTTTTTTTTTTTTTCGATTTTAGATCTAAATTTTTAAATAACTTTAAAAAAATTACTATTGTGATAAGCGGTTATTAGTAAGTAAAAAAGTGACCTCAGTGATAAGCCTAAATGTAAAATTATGGTCAGATGTGATATTGGTAGGGCTTACTATGACGATTGAACTGTAAGGAAAAAAATAGGGTACCACCGAATTGGCTAATGAGTGAGAGAGTGTGAAGAAATGCTCAAAATTGTGCAAGGATGCAGAGACTCGCGGGTGACTCGCGACTGGCAAGCCAACAAAGTTGGCACATGTGTGGAGCATACAGGGGAGCTGAAGAGTCATGCCAGCTGTTGCACCACAGGACAAAAGACCCAGGCTAGCCAGGCCGTTAGCTCGCGGCTTAAACTCGCGACTCAGCCCATTCGCGAGGCCAAGTTGCTAGACCACCTTGTTTAGGAAAAACTGACTTTTCACATTCCTTCTCACCCTACTATAAATATACCCTTACACCCACGATATTTGGAGAGTTTTCAGAGAGAATTTTGAGAGAGAAACACTAGAGAAAAACAAAATTGATTCATCAACAATCTTCACATAGAGACTTTTCAAATTCCTCTACTCTCTTCCTCTCCATTGTCAAATTCTTGAAAGGTACATTACCAAAACCTTTTCTCACCATACCCATATCTGTGAGAAGGTCATTTGGTGTTTGAAAAGCAGTTAAGAAGGGACCAATTTCATATTGGTTGATGCTATGGTCAAGTAGCGGAATCCGACAAGCTAAAGAAGAAATAGGTTTGGCATAACCTCTTTGGAGTAGGAGCTTGAAGGGCTTAGGTACATTGGTTAGATTAGGCTTGGAGGGTCTTCTGCTGTTCATGTATCCCAATTACATTCTTTAGTGGATTGTTTACCGCTTGGAGGGCGGCAGAGAGGTTTTACGCCGAGGGCTTCGGTTTCCTTTTTGATAACACATCGAGTGTTGTTCTTGTGTTTGCATCTCTCTTCCCTTAATCTTTTCCATTTAATTTCTGCTGTGGATGTGATTTTATTTGGTTTAGATTGTTTATCAATTCTGTATTAAGTTTATGTTCGTATTCCGAACATTAATTATTTGATATTAAGCTTGAATTGGTAATTTGTAAATTGGGGGTCTAAATGTTCAAGGTGTTTTATACACTTATTGAACTTTCATTTGGTATCAGAGCGGGTACACCTTTATTGGTTTCATTACCATAGTGTGATCCTTGACCCTATATTGAGATGGACCGGTCTCAATCTTTAAATGCTCCACCATATTTTGATGGTAGCAACTATGCCTTTTGGAAGGTAAGGATGAGAGCATTTCTATGTTCTATAGATGAGGCTGTTTGGGATGCTGTTGAAATAGGTTGGATAAAGCCAGAGGCAGCCAAATCCACTTAGGATAAGGCAGCCCTCACGGCATCAAATGCTAATAGTAAAGCACTTAAACGCAATTTTTTGTGGTGTGTCCCCAGATGAATTCCATCGAATTTCTCATATCACCGTTGCCCAGGAAGCATGGCAGATTTCGGAAACCACTTTTGAGGGTACAAACAAAGTTAAGGACACAAAGCTATAGATGTTGACTACCTGGTTTGAGGAGCTCAGGATGAGCGAGGATGAGTCCTTTGACTCTTTCTATAGTAAGCTAAATGAAGTGGTCATCGGCAAGTTTAACTTGGGCGAGAAAATGGAGGACTCGAAAGTTGTATGAAAAATTCTTCGTTCATTGCCGGAGAGCTTCCGTGTAAAGGTGAATGCAATTGAGGAGAGCAAAGACCTTGATGAAATCAAAGTCCAAGAGCTAATTGGTTCTCTCCAAACATATGAACTTTCATTACCAAATCAAAGAAAGAGCAAATCACTGGCTCTTAAGACAATAAATGAAAGGGTAGAAGGTCATGGTTCATCAGATGAGGATGCAGTAGAAAAGGTTGTTGCCTACCTTGCAAAGAATTTCTGAAAATTTCTAAAGTTCAAGAACAGTGAGAAATTTGGTGATAAAGGGAAATTCATGAGTATCGAAAAGGAGAAGAAAGACTTCAAAAGGAGAGAAGGGAAGGAGTCCCAATCCACATAAGGAGTCACTTGTTTTGAGTGTAATGGATAGGGCCATTTCAAAAAGGAATGTCCTAATTATCTGAGATCGAAGGGCAAGGTGTATGCCACCACTCTCAGTGATTCAGATTCCTCCACCTCTAATTCGGAGGATAGTTGTGATGAAGAAGGGAATTTCTCAGCATTCATGATTGTTGCTCATGTTGAGTCTTCAGAGGACTTGAATTTGTTGTGGAAGAGCTTGGGGAGCATAATGATAAAGAATTCATGGGAATTGTAGAAGGAATCAGATGCTGAAGAAGATGAAGATACAACTGGTCTTAAAGAGAACTATAATTCCCTACTTAAGAAGTCAGGACAACATGCAAGGGTGGCCAAGGCAGCTGTGAAAAAGATAAAGAAAGCTGAGGAGGACTATAAAAGTCTTCTAGTGAGATATAAGGAGTCCAAGTGTGAGACGCTAAATGGCAAGTTAACCGAAGCTTACACCAAGATAAAATTCCTTGAGCATGAGGTGGTTCAAGTAAATGCCAAGGTAGAGCGAGTCTCTAGAAAGAAGGTTGATGATGTCCTTTCCTCTCAAAAGACCTTCTCCTACAAAATCGGATTAGGATACACCAGAGAAAGTAGTTCAGCTGTGAACATCTCCAAAGAAGTGAAGTTTGAGAAGGCCAAAGAGCCGGTTGTAGTTGCCTCTATTGTTGAAAAGGCAAATGTTGAGAAGACGAAGAATGTAACTAACCAGCAGGCATTGAACAAGCCCGTAATCAATCTGAGGTCAGATTTGAAGCCAGAGCAAAATCTCTTCCACGATTGCAAAGAGGTCCTAGAACAAATCATGTGTGTCATCACTACGGACTTCAAGGACACACCCAACCCAATTGTCATAAGCTGAGAGCATTAAGAAATGCTAGTGATCAAAGGTCAAGAAGGCTAAGAAATGACAAGAGGACTTGGGCTGTGGAGCCATCAAGAGATCGAATGTTGATCCCGGAATGATGGACGTGATGAAGATGATTGGTGCATTCACCAACTTCTTGGAAAGCTTCACTAGAAGGTTTGAAAGTCCTAACTCTCGTACCCAATCCTATAAGGATATCGCCCCAAACGCATGTGACATGTGGGTGATGAAGGGTACTCATGCATAAGCATTACCACATGTCCATGCATTAATACTTCCTATGTTGTGTGACTGTTGGTTTGTTTATTGATTATGAGAATTGAAAATTGTTTGTTTGTTTCATTTTTTTTTTCCTGTTTTTACATTGTTGCTTCTAATCAATCTTTTCCTTCCTGTGTGTCAAAAATCCAAAAACCACATAAAAAGTAGTAAATCCAAAAACATTGATCGACATTGTTGTGTTTTGTCTCAAAATATGTTTTACCTTGTACCTCTGTGCAAATGGCTTTGTGCATCTTCGAGCATAGCTTGTTTCCTATGCACTCATATTATTGTGGGAGAAATCTTGAAATCTATGTGACTGTTGTAAATAGATCTTCAACCTTGTCATGAATGATTAGTAAATGGTTTTGTTAATCTTGAGACATGCGTAGACTTATGTCTATATATCTTCCCACTTTTTATTTTATTGTTTTCGCTAAAAGAGCTCTCTAAATGTAAATCTCCAAATGAAAAGAGATATTGAGCTACAAAAGCCTGTTGTACATACTAGTATTTGACTAGGAAAAAGGGAAAGCGACCAAAAATTAAAAATTGTATGATGCCAAAAAGTCAAAAGCTAACTCATCAATGTGAAATATCAAAAATTTCAGGCATCAATCTCACAATGAGATGTGTTGATCCAAAAAGATCAAATGTTATGTTAAACATGGAGCCAAATGAAAAGCTTCAAAGATATTGTACTCAAGCCTTTGTGGGAGGTCATATATACATATTTCTATAATTGAGATGGATCACATTATCTAGTGCTAGTTGTGTATGCCTTGATTGAATTGATCATTGAAGCTTCACATTAGACTAAGGACTATCTAATTTTTGAAATTCACACACAACACACTTGTCTATTTTCAATGAATGCCATATTCATTTGTGTGATTATACTTAACTAAATGTGTTTTCACATGCTCAATCTTTGTTGATCAATCACAAAGAGTTTTTTGAGTGTTTTAGTTGTTTTTGGAAAGTATTTTGTTTTTGCTAAAATTGTCAAAAATTTCAAATATTGTATTACCCTATTTTGGCGACTCAGTTGCAAGTAGAACCAGTCGCATACCCTAGTCGCGAGTCCAGCACAGAGATTTTTCGCGACTCACTGGCAACTCATTGTCGGGTAAATGCTTCAGTCACGAAAAAGACTTAGAATATTTTTCAAAAATTTGGAATTTCATGTTTTTCGCAGCTTAGGTTGGCGACTTGTTTGCGGGTGGAAGGTCTAGTCGCGAGAGGTACATAGAGATTTTCGCGGCTTAGTTCGCGACTCTCTCCCGAGTGGAACTTCCAGTTACGAAAAACACTTAGAAAACTTTTTTCAAAAGTTTTCTTTCAAGTGTTTTGGTGGCTACTCCTGGCGACTTGCACGCAAATTGTTTCAGTCGCGAAAATCGCGTGTTTTGCACAAAATGGGTCAGTTTTTAAACTTTTTCAGTTTTTCCTCGAACATTTCTGACTGTTCATCTCCTTCCTTACCTGAACACTCTCAAACTCACCGTATCTCTCTCAAACAAACTTCCATTTTGAATCATATCATTCTCAAATCTTCAAAGAAAAAGGCATGTGTTTCTATTTTCTCACTCAATTTTACATATTTCTCCATGCATTTCCTCATTTTGTGAAATTTTGTTTGAGTTTGTGTGTTTGCAATGTTCATACATGGGTTTACTCTATTGGGTTGGCTAAAGGGGTTTTGTTGATTCTAGTGATTTGGTGCTTGCTTCTCTTGTTTTCTTAACTGTTTCTTAGATGTCTATCTTGACTGCGTTGCTTTGTGCATATCATTCTCATGGTAGAATGTCACAATGACAGATATTTGTGACTTTGTGACTGATCATAGTTTACAGTGAACTAAACTGTGATTGTTTATTCATCATTGCTGGACATTTGTTACATGTTTTAGTATACATTGCTTCAGTGTTGCTCATTCTCACATACTGCTGACTGAATTCATGTACTATGTTTAAGTGTTATCTCGGTCTGAATTTCAATGAGTCTCCAATTTTTGACTGTCTTGAATCTAATCAAGTTTTTGTTTGTGTCATGTGTCTGTGCACTTGGATCTTTGCTGTGTGTTTGTTATTTTGTAGATGTCTCACTGATCGTCGAAAGAAAAAGAGATTGTAACTGATGTTTCATCATCTCCTGTTGCTAAACAAACTCGTCTCTCATCTTAGTTGTCTAAAGACTCAAACTGTGAGAGGTTCAAAACTCCTCTCGATTCACAGACTCACTCAAGCATTTTTGAAGGTGCTACTCCCATAGTGGAACAAGTGGTAAAGTTTGACACTTTGGGGACAACTTTTATCCATAGAATCTTTAAAGCTAAAGATTGGGCCAATCTATTTGGGAATTTCGAAGACCTGATGGAAGAGTTGGTTAGGGAATTCTTCTCAAATGTGAGATACATTAGAGTTGAGTTAAAATGCTGGGTAAGAGGAAAAGAGTTTTCCATCAATTCGAACTACATAGCCAAGGTCCTTCGCATCACTAGACCTGAGAATGTGGACCTCACCCCTTATGATGATCGAACTCCAAAGGTTCAAGACATTTTGCAAGTTCTTGGGCCTGATCATGAAGTCTCTAGTAAAGGCACATCTATAAACACTGCAAAATTTGCCCCTGAGTTGACCACACTGAAGTTGATCATGTTCTCCAATCTCTACCCATTGTCCAACACTGCTTTCATTAATCTTAGAAGAGTGCAATTCCTATGTGATCTTATTACAGGAGCCTTGATTGATATTTGTGCCCATATCTTCCAGACCATTGGGAAGACTGCGGCTCGATTAGTAACATGAGCATGTATTCCGTTTTGTAGTCTTATCATGAAGATCATACTTCTTGAAGGTGTCAATCCCCCATCAGATGGAAAAATGATCAACCGTCCTCGACCAATATCCATGGTATCTCTCCAAGCTAGCAAGAGTTACTCCTCTCAAAAACCAAAGAGTGAACATATGTCTCCTACTACAACATCTGCTCATGGGTCAGATACACCTGTGCATATCGCAACTATCTCTCCTGTCACCCCTGAGTTACAGCCAACTAGTAATTAGCCAGAACAATCTAGTCCTCAAGCTGATAGGTTGGGTCTTTTGTTTGAAAATCTTCATATGCGCATTGCCGGAATTGAAAGACTTATCTACTCTACCAACAATCAAGTTCAATTGCGACTCACAACCATGGGGAATCAGCTAGATGCTATGCAGCAAAAGCTAGAGGACAGCCTTTAGCTATTCGTGCCAAAATGGGGGAGAGCTTATTGAAAGGGGGAGAGCAACACAAAGGGAAGTGTGTATAGTTAAAGGGGGAGTTGTGTGCTCAAGAGGAGAAATCTGTCATATACACTCACGCATACCTTTAGACATATTGCCTAACTTTGGCTTGCCTAACTTTGGCTAGCCTAGTTTATCAGTCATTTACTTATAATCTTCTATTGTCTTTATAAACTCTTGGTTTTGTCTGGCTGTGTTTCTTGGGTTATTGTTTTGGTTTTAAACTCATGGATCTGTTTTAAAACACTCATGTTACTTTGGTTTGTTAATATTTAAAGTGGTTATTCAGTATGTTTTTGTTTGTGCCCATGTTGCTTTTGTAAGTTTTTAGGGTTTGTTTCCATGTTTTGTAGGCTTTTATGGTTTGTACCATGCTTATGCAGCCATTATGTTTTGTTGCTAATACTTCTGGCTAAACGTTAGGCATTTTCTTCAAGTATTTTCACTCTTGTGCCCTTGTAGGATTTTGTTCCTAGATGCCTATACTTTATGTATTGTGCATTGGTTGAATGTTGGGCATGCAAATGATTTGCATTGAGCTTATTGGCTTGTATGTCTAGATGTTCATTCCAAGTGTGAATGAGCATTGTGGTCACTATTTTATAGTGATTGCCTGTTTGGTTAAGCCATGATTTATTTCTCATTCCATTTTGCTTTATCGCATTGTGCTTATCTCATATGCAATTACAAGTTTTTTTGCATACAATGATGATACTGTGTTATTATGTTTCAGGAGATTCTTGTTCATATGATTCAAGAGCTTATCAGATTCTAGAGTTAGATGTGAGTGAGTTTTGTTCAACTGTTCCCAACTCACATGTTAAGTTTAGAATTTGTTTTAGGGTTTTGTCACGGAATAGCCAAAGGGGGAGATTGTAAGGTTGAATTTTATCAACCATCTTGTTGGCTTTATTCCGTGCCAAATTTGCTTGTATTTCAGCAATTAGTAACCCTATATTTAGGTGAGAATTATGTAAGGGTAGTGAGTGAGAGAGTGTGAAGAAATGCTTAAGATTGTGCAAGGATGCAGAGACTTGCGGCTGGACTCGCGGGTGACTCGCAGTTGGCAAGCTGCCAAAGTTGGCACACGTGCGGAGCATGCAGGGGAGCTGAAGAGTCATGCCAGCTATTGCACTACAGGACAAAAGACCCAGGCTATCCAGGCCGTTAGCTCGCAGCTTGAACTCGTGACTCAGCCCAGTCGCTAGGCCAAGTCCCCAGACCACCCTGTTTGGGAAAAACTGATATTTCATATTGCTTCTCACCCTACTATATATATACCCTTATACCCACGATATTCAGAAAGTTTCCAGAGAGAATTTTGAGAGAGAAACCCTAGAGAAAAATAAGATTGATTCATCCACAATCTTCACATAGAGACTCTTCAAATTCCTTTACTCTCTTCCTCTCCATTGTCAAATCCTTGAGGGGTATATTACCAAAACCTTTTCTCACCATACCCATATCTGTGAGGAGGCCATTTGGTATTTGGGAAGTAGTTAAGAAGGGACCAATTTCATATTGGTTAATGCTATGGTCAAGAATCCGGCAAGTTAAAGAAGAAATAGGTTTGACATAACCTCGTAGGAGTAGGAGCTTGGAGGGCTTAGGTACATTGGGTAGATTAGGCTTGGAGGGTCTTCTGTTGTTCATGTATCCCAACTAAATTCTTTAGTGGATTGTTTACCGCTTGGAGGGCGGCGGAAAGGTTTTACACTGAAGGCTTCAGTTTCCTCTTCAATAACACATCGAGTGTTGTCCTTGCATTTGCATCTCTTTTCCCTTAATATTTTCCATTTAATTTTTGCTGTGGATGTGATTTTATTTGGTTTAGATTGTTTATCAATTCTGTATTAAGCTTATGTTCATATTCCACACATTAATTGTTTGATATTAAGCTTGAATTGGTAATTTGTAAATTGGGGGTCTAAACGTTCAAGGTGTTTTGTACACTTATTGAACTTTCAAATGTGTATAAAGAGATGCATGATGCATAAATGCATGATAATGAAGCATCTAATGCAAGAAGGGACCAATAAAGATCGAAAGAATTAAATCAAGGACCAAAAGAACAAAAGCTCAACCATAGGAACTCTTCCTCATCCAAACGGAATGATTTTTTGGAATGAGTGTCTCATGAAAAGTGAGACAAGGGTTGGAAGAATGAGAATTAGAGATGCACATAGACAAGAGCATTAAACACTTTCTTTAACAACATGCTATTTTCACTCAAATTTGGTTTACCCTTTTTAGCATAGCTTCCAAGAAGTTCATGTTTCTCTTTTCTTTTGATTCTTTTAAGAGCATGAAACTTAGAGCATTGAGGCCTTAAATGAACAAAGGCATCACAATGGCAACATACAATGTGTTTAGGTCCACTAGGCCTTTTGGGAATGAATCTAGCAACTTGGTTTTGTTCTCTCTTCAACTTATGACATTGAGGTCTTATATGACCAATCACACCACAATGGTGACAAGTTGGAACAAACTTAGATCCATTCATATCCTTAGGTTGAGACCTAAGCAGAGGCTTTAACTTAACAGCCTTTCTCTCCACCTTTTGATTTCTTTTATGTGGAGGAATGTACACCGATATGTCCTTTGAGGTAGAACACACAATAGGCACAAAATTGGGTACCACAACATGATTGCAACAAATATTTTCATCTTTTTTAACAGTAGGTTCAGCAATCAAACACCTGGCATGCATCTTAAGGGATTCATTTTCACATTTTAGCTTATCAACAAGTTTGTTAGACAAAACGAGTTTAGCATCCAAATCCATATTCAAACATTCAAACTCTTTTAGCTTTTCAAGAGAATTTTCAGCAAGTTTCTTATATTTCTCAACCAATTTGTTGGATTTATTGAGCTTAGCAATCAAATCATCATTTTCACAAAATAACTTGCTCAAATCCTTATTAAACTTCTTAGCTTTTTTCTTCAAGAGTTTAATGTTAGGATCCAAAGATTCATGTAACATAGCATCACAATCATGAGGATCATCACTTATAGAGACATTTTCACAAACACGTGGCATGTTACATTCATCAACATCCAAAACATGCATAGAGGCATATAAAGCACTATCTATGGCAAATAACACAAGGGGTAAAGGATCACAATTAGGTATTTAAACCAAAACAAGTGTACCCCCTCTAATACCAATTGAATGTTCAAAATGTGTGTAAAACACCCTTGAATGTTTAGACTTCCAAATTACAAATTACCAATTCAAGCTTATCAACAAACAATGTACGTGCGAAAAATGTAAATAAGCTAAGACATAACTGATAACATAATCTAAATCAAATAAAATCACATCCACATCAAAAATTAAATGGCAAAGATTAAAGGAAGAGAGATACAAACACAAGGACAACACAATAATGTGTTATCGAAGAGGAAACCGAAACCCTCAGCGTAAAGCCTTTTTGCTGCCCTCCAAGCGGTCAATAATCCACTAAAGAATCAAGTTGGGATACATGAACAGTAGAAGACCCTCGAAATCTAATCTACCCAGTATACCTAACCCCTCCAAGCTCCTACTCCAATGAGGTTATGCTAAACCTATTTCTTCTTTAGGTTACTGGATTCCGCTATAGCCCATAGCATCAACCAATATGAATTGGTCCCTTTTGAATTGCTTTCCAAAGCACCAAAAAACCTTTGGTGAGAAAAGGATTTGGCTAAAGAACCTCTTAAGGATATAACAATGGAGATGTAAGGTTAAATTTAATCAACCATCTTGTTGGCTTTATTTCGTGCCAAATTTTCTTATATTTCAGTAATTAGTAATCCTGTATTTAGGTGGGATTCTTGTAAGGGTAGTGATAGTGTGAAGAAATGCTAAGAGTGTGCAAGAAAAAACAGAGACTCGCGACTGGATCTCGCGGGAGACTCGCGGCTGCAAGTCGCTAGAACCTGCACACGTGCCAGGCATGCCAGAAGTTGAAGCGTCATGCTAGCTAGAGCACTACAGGACAAAATAGGACAACTGGCCGTTCAATTATCTCGCGGCTAGAACTCACGACTTACTCAAGCCTCGAGGACAAGCCGGGAGCCAGCCTTGTTTTGAAAAACCTGACTCTTCACATTCCATTTTCACCCTAGTATAAATACCCCTTATACCCACGAAACAAAGATAGCTTCTAGAGAGAAACCCTAGAGAAAAACAAGATTGATTCATCCACAATCTTCACATAAGAGACTCTTCAAATTCCTCTACTCTCTTCCTCTCCATTGTTAAATCCATGAGAGGCTTTTTACCAAAACCTTTTCTCACCATATTTATTACTATGAGAGGGCTGTTTGGTGTTTTTGGGAAGCAGTTAGGAAGGAACCAATTTTACATTGGTTGATGCTATGGTTAAGTAGTGGAATCTGAGAAACTAGAAAAGAAATAGGTTCGGCGTAATCTCGTTGGAGCAAGAAGCTTGGAGGGCTTAAGTACACTAGGTAGATTAGACTTGGAGGGTCTATTGCTGTTCATATATCCCAACTACATTTTCTAGTGGATTACTTACCGCTTAGAGGGCGGCAGAGAGGTTTTACGCTGAGGGCTTCAGTTTCCTCTTCGATAACACATCGTTGTGTTGTCCTTATGTTTGTATCTCTCTTCCCTTAATCTTTACCTTTTATTTTCTGCTGTAGATGTGATTTTAATTGGCTTAGATTGTTCACCAATTTTTTTTATAGCTTGTGTTCATTTTCCGCACACTTATTGTTTGTCATAAAGCTTGAATTGGTATTTTTGTTATTGGGGGTCTAAACGTTCAAGGGTGTTTTATACACTATTTGAACTTTCAGGAGAGGGTGAAAGTTGAGGAATTTAAAGAGTCATTATGTAAAGATTGTGGATGAGTCAATCTTGTTTTTTTCTAGGGTTTTTCTCTCAAAACTCGCTCTGGAAGCTCTCAATATTTCATGGGTATAAAGGATATTTATACTAGAGTGAGAAATGAATGCGAAGAATCAGTTTTTCCATAACAGAGTAGAATGGTGACTTGGCCTCGTGACTTGACTGAGTCGCGAGTCCAAGCCACGAGCTAACTGAATGGCCAGTTTGGACTTTTTATCCTGTAGTGTTATAGCTGGCATGACGGTTCAGCTTCTCTGCATGCTTCACTCATGTGCATCTTCTAGCAGCTTGCATTTCGCGAGCCACCCGCGAGATCTAGTCGCGAGTCCCTACTTCACTACACAGTCTTAAGCATTTCTTTACATTCTCTCACACACTACCCTTACATGATTCCCACCTAAACACAGGGTTACTAATTGCTAAATTACAAGCAAATTTGGTACAAAATAAAGCCAACAAGATGGTTGATTAAATTCAACCTTACAAACCCAAACTAAGCAAGTCAATATTTAAAATCAATAGTGAACTTTCAACAATGCAGGAGGGGTTTCTTCTTCAAAAACTTTCAAATAAGCAAAAAAATTGCCTTTTCTTTGCATATAACAAGAAGGTCCAAAGTCTTCCTGTTGCTTTAGTAACAGTTAGCTTCAACAACTAAAGAAGGCTTCCATTGAATATTCCTTTGTTTGGTTGGGGTCGTTGATTAAGGCCATGGGAGTGGCGTTAGGGTTTCAAGCTTTTCAGATTTGGGGATTTTTGAGACTGGGTTGACTAGTTGAGGTTTGGAACATTGTATTGGGTTATGTGGGTCAGCGACAGTGGGTGTGAGCCTTTGAGGGTAAATCTGTCTCACTCGAACTTTTTAATCCAGGTGGGCCAATTATTATGCGCCATGTGTTTATAAGTTTAAAAGTAAATTAGTTTGGTCAATGTCAAATACCACATCAACACTTCGTTAAGCCAAAATTTGATTTAACAAATGTAGATAGAATGACAAAAGTAGAATATTTTGCAAAGTTTAAGGAGGAAAAATGAAGTTGATGGGGATATTTGGGGACTAGCATAGTAAGGGTAGAGAATATAGTAAGTTAACACATGTTTGAAAGGTTTTAGCAAACTAGCATTTCAAGTTTTAGAAACTTGAGTTCTATACAAAACTCGAGGCTTAAAGACTTGCTTCGTACTTGATGAGTTGGACACTATTATGCCACATGGATCTCGAGTCTTAAAGACTCAAGTTCTATAAAGCAAAACCGAGTCTTTAAGACTCGATTTTCTCCAGGAAATATGGTTATGCCACACAGATCTCGAGTCTATAAGATTCGAAATCTAATTAAAATATACTTGGATCTTGAGTCTTATAGACTTGATTTTTGTTGGGCAAAATTTTATAAAACACAGATACGCATTAGTAAGTCACTCAATACTCTCTCACCCATAACCGTCAGCCTCTAACACTTAGCCTCACACTCCTCAGTATCTCACTGGCTCACTCACCCATAACTTTCACACTTCTAACACCACATTGTCTTTGATCTTACACCACATTGCCTCTCTCTGTTACTGCTCCTTCCTCTCAACAAATTTATATCTCAGGTAAGAGTTTTGATTTGATTGTCATTGTAGTTGGGTATCATTTATTGTTGGGTGTGGGTTAAAGAGTTTGACTATTTATTTGGTAGATAGTTAAGATAACTTAATTAAGATACCAATATTGTGAATTATAGAACTTTTTTTTGTTAGTGTAATTTTTTTTTGAGTATTTATTTGCATGGTTTTTGTTATCAAAATGTACTCATCATTTCTAGGCTCTTATCTTTATCATGATCTTACAAGGATTTTGACTTTATCCATCATTGTATTGCATACGAAATGGGTAGTGAACTTCATGCCCTTTGAATGAATTGTAATGAAACGGGTATGTAATGAAATGCCATTTGAATGTGTAATGAAATGGCTTTCTTTTCTTTTTTTTTTTTTTTTTTTTTTTTTTTTTTTTTTTTTTTTTTTTTTTTTTTTTTGGTATTGGGTATGAAATGGGTAGTCTTAGCATGATGGAAAAAGGATTTGGGTATGAAATGTATAATGAATGTGTAATGAAATTCATGCCCTTTGAATGAATTGGAATTTGTACTTTGTGTAGTTTGACTAGATAAAATGTTTTTTTAACTAACATAGTAACTTGACTCTAATAAGTTCACAATGACTGTAATTGATATAATCCTATACCACGGTGGTTCGCTTAAGAATGCCAATGCAAACAAGGGACTGCCATTTGAAGGGCCGAGTATAAAGTGCTATTATACCCAAATTGATCGTAGGTTGAAGACCCTTGATAAATTGAAGATGATAGTTGTAAGGTTGAATTTAATCAACCATCTTATTAGCTTTATTTCGTGCCAAATTTGCTTGTATTTCAGTATTTAGTAACCCTATATTTAGGTGGGTTTGTTGTAAGGGTAGTGAGTAAGATAGAGTGTTGAATGCTCAAGAGTGTGCAAAAACATAGAGGCTTGCTGTTGGATCTCGCGGGTGACTCACGGCTGCAAGCCGCCAGAAGTAGCACACGTGCTAAGCATGCCAGAAGTTGAAGCGTCATGCTAGCTAGAGCACTA